>NC_064931.1:724244166-724570056 GCF_023897955.1 Schistocerca gregaria | reverse complement strand
TGAATAGTTCTTTGATAAGATTTTATATGTCACAATCAACAGCAAAACATTATCAGCAACAATAGTTCAGGTATACATGTGCAGTTAACAAGCAGAAAATGAAGAGAGAGAAAAAGTATATTAAGGTATTGAACATGTATTTATTGTAAACGGAGATGAAAATCTAATAATGACAAGTGGGTGTTTTGCTGTAGTAGGTGAATGAACAGAAGACAGGGTTATGGGAAGCTGTGAGTTCAGTACTAGGAATGAGGGAGGAGAAAGACTAATTTAGTTCTGCAATAAATAGCAAATACATGGTAGAAAACTCACAAGAGGAGGAGGTATAATTGGAAAGTTCTGGAGACGTGTGGCGATTCCAGCTGAATTACATCAAGATCAGTCAGAGATTCTGAATCAGATATTGGAACAGAATGTGTAGCCAGGATTGCATACAGATTCAGATCGCAATGTAGTAATTATGAAGAATAGATTTAATTTAAGAGAAATGTCAAAATAATCAATTTGGGAACAACTGGGATACCAAGTACTGAGGAATGATGAGGTATCCAGAATGAAATTTTCACTCTGCAGTGAAGTGTGCACTGATATGATGAGGTCTGTATGAAGTTCTCTGAGGCTATAGATAATGTGATAATGAATAATTCAGTAGGCAGTTCACTTGGAAAGAAATGGATAACTCTAAAAAGAACAGTCACAGAAATTGGAGAGACAAAGAAGGTAACTGTGAAGTTAACTTGCATAACAGAAGAAATACTTCAATTTGAAAGAAAGAAGTACAGAAATGTTCAAGAAAACTCAGGAGTACAGAAATATAAGTTACTTAGGAATGAGATAAATGTGAACAGCAGAGAAGCCAAGGTGAAATGGCTTCAGAAAAATGTAAAGAAATCAAACAAGAAATGACAAATTGCCTGTTGACTTCTGTCACTGGTTCTTCAGCTGACATTAGTTTGATGATTTTTTGACATTTCACCAGCATGAGAGGCTGGCATTGTCAAAGCTTCCCCTCCATTGCTAGTGGTGGACTGACATTTTGCTGGCATGAATGGCTAGCACTGTCACAGCTTCACCATCCATGGAGGGTGAAGCTTTGACAATGCCAGTCACACATGCTCACAAAATGTCAGAAAAATCATCACCAAGACAGAAGCCACCAGGCAGTTTGTCAACAAGTGGCTATGAAAGCCTTAACAATTTTAAACAAGAGACGATTGACAGAAGGACTAATGCACAACACAGAAAAGTCAAAACAACCTGCCTTGAGATTACAATCAAAGATGTGAACTGGACTCGAGAGTAATTTCGCTGTTAAACACAGAGCATAGAGCACACAGATAGAACGAGTACAGGAGGAACTGTCTAATGACAAGACAGAAGAATAAATAGGAGTTGATATGGAAAACATAAGCAAGATCAGAGTTTAACAGAGTTTCGGAACACTTGCAATTAATGGCATGGGCCAGACATTTATAAATAGGCATATTATTGCGAATTTGCCAAAAGCAATTTCAAATGCCCGAAATCTGGGTATTTATAAAAAAGTAATTTTTAACATTTTTACTGCCAAAATATATAATTTACCAATTAAAAGAAGAGATGGGACAAAACTCCCAATATTAAAAGTTGGTAAATTTTCACACTTCAACCTATGTATATCCTTCATTGCTTTTATTACTAAGAACGAAAGGAAAGAATAGGGAAGCATTTTTACAGCTGTGTAGTGATAGCCTGTGTATAGCGAAAAATGAAATAAAAATATATTAGGTCATTACTTTGTAATATAACACACTTTATAATCCATGTCAAATCTCTGAATATTATTGAAGAATGAATATTGATAGCAAAATTATTACTGAATATATTAAATAGCTGGCATGTGTTTCTTGGTGATAAATGTCTTCTTAAATGTTAAACTGTTTTCAGAAAAAAAAGAGACAGACTGCAGTTTCCTATTCTGCTCCTTTCTTTATCTACTTCTGTATGACTGCACTGCTGTGAAGATAAAATTGTCTTAATTAAAGATGTAAAATGTTATGTTTACAGTCCAATTTATTTCCACTAATAACTTTCTCCTAACTCTCAAGCAGCTTTTTCAACTTGTTTACCCAATCAATAGAGATTTAGTGTTGTAAAACAGTTTTCCCAATACAAAATATCAGCTTAAATTTTTGTATGAGAGTTGCTTATCAACTAATTTTTGAAATACATAAGTGCCTGGGCGTTAATGAATTTTGGGCATTTGCCCACGCATTGTCATTTGTCGCAACTTATAAATGCCCAGGCATTTTTACACCACTACTTGCAACCAAATTAGGAAGAAGCCATAGACAACATACTTTTGGAATTTCTAAAATCATTGGGCAAAGTGGCAAGAAAATGACTATTCATGTTGATCTGTAGAATCTATGAGTCTGGAGACACACTATCAGACTTTTAGCAAAATATCATCCACATAATTCCAAAGACAGCAAGGGCAGATAAGCATGAAGACTATCCAAAATCAGCTTAATAGCTCATGCATAAAAGTTGCTCATACAAAATGATGAAAAAGGAAATTTCAGATCTGTTTGATCACTCTCAGTTTGGCTCTAGGAAAGGAAAAGCCTTCACAGGGGCAGTTTTCAGATCATACTTGATAATCAACACAGGACTTACAAATAATTAAGACATGTTCAAAGGATTTGATGGCCTAGAAAAAGTAATGATGAAAATGAAAGCAAAGTTCAGGAGTGGGATTAAATTTGAGGTGAAAAGGTATCAATGATAAGATTTGCTGACGACATAGCTATCCCTACTGAAAGTGAGGAATAACTGCATAAGCTGTTGATTAGAAAGAACTGCCTAATGAGCACACACTATGGATAGAGAGTTAGCACAAGAAAGATAAAAGTAATGAGGAGTAGCTAAAATGAGACTAATGATAAATCTAACATCAAAATTGGGAACCATAAAGCAGACAAAGTGAAGGAATTCTACTATCTTGGAAGCAAAATCACACACGACAGATGATGGAAGGAGGAAGGACTAGCTCAAGCTGAAAGAGTATTCTTGGCCAAAAGCAGTCTACTAGTATCAAACACAGCCTTAATTTGAGGAAGAAATGTCCGAGACTGTACATTTCGAGCACATCATTGTTTGGGAGTGAGTCATGGACCGCAGGAAAAGAACAGGATCAAAGCATTTGGGATGTGACACTACAGAAGGCTGTTGATAATTAGGTTGATTGATAAGATAACAAATGAAATCGTTTTCCTGAGAGTCATTGAAGAGAGGAAAATGTGTAAAAGATTGACAAGAAGAAGGAGCAGGATGATAGGATGTGTTAAGACATCAAGGAATAACTTTCATGGTACTCAAAAAAGCTGTTGAGGTTTAAAATTATTTGGGATGACACAGATTGGAATATATTCAGCAAATAATTAAGGATATTGGATGCAAGTGCTACTCTGTGGTGAAGAAGCTGGAACCGGAGAGGAACCTGTGGCAGGCTGCATCAAAACAACAACCTGCTCTTCACCATATAGTAGCTGGAGTGCTCAAAATCCTGATATTGAAGCAGATAGTATAATGAAGTTTAATATTGTCAAACAGTTAGATAAAGCAAAGAGATGCCATGAAAACATGGTGAACAAATGAATAAACTAATTAAAAAGAAACAGAGGACAAAACCAAATAAGAATGCTAGATGCACTGTTAAGAGTATCACAATTCCATATTTTCATAATGTATTGCAGAAGGTGGCTAACATATTTAAGTTGTTGCAAGGCTGAAACTGGATTTCAAAACAACAATATGTTACTATATACCACTTTTACAGAATGTGTTTCATCATTTTTATCTTTATATAGTGATGACACTGCAATGCAGAATTTTGTATGCTTTTCATGCAATGCACGTTCTTGTGTTACGCTATTTCTGATGTTGAAGCCATGTCATTTCATGTGAATATGTGTTGTTAGCAAAGGATGTTGCCTGCGGAATTGGTGACCAACACAGGGATGTCATTTAAACATCCAACATATATTGTTAGATGTAAGACATTGAAAATCTGCCTTGTAGTGGTCGTCAGCAGCCAAAAACATCAGGTGATGACAGCTACCTAAAAATAATGGTTTGAAGGTACTCCAAGGAGAACGCAAACGAACAGTATGCTGCTTTTTTTGGAGGCAACTAGGAGGTTTCTGTCAACCCAGAGAGTACATAACCATCTCCACATGATGAATTAGCCTTCTAGGGTTCCAGTAGATCTTTGAGTACAAACTCTCTAGTGCCATAGTGCACAAAAGAGATGGACAAGGAAGTTGTCAAAAGAATTGACTTGATCCTCTTCACTGATATGTACGATTTATGTGACACCTGGTGGTTTTCCTGAAGAGGGGGAGAAAACCAGGTATTGAAGCAAATCTCAAGTATGCAATCCAGTGAACACCTTATATGACCTAAGGAATACCACCATTTAGTGGGACAAGTTTGAGCAGCAAAGTTTTCGTCTTCTCATGGACAACATTCCATTGAAGCTGCTACAATGCATGGGGTCAGCCACAACAGTTTTGAATGTTACCCAGCAACAAATTTTCATTTTGTAGATGCACAGTTTGAACAGACTGCCTCTATTTTGGTTACTGTTATATTTTTATTTCAAAGTAAAGTTCTTTTTTAATTATATTACGTTTATTATTATTATTATTATTAGTATGTATGTCTCTTATTATTTCCTGGCTCCCTTACATCTAAGTCCACTTAAGTTCACAGATGTGCAGGTAGTGCAAAACCTTCTTTGAGCAGCACATATAAATGATTGCATAACTAAAACTGCTCCACCAAAACTGTTCAACAGAGATACAGTTGCAGGGTCTGACAGAACAGCAGTTCAGTTTTATTGATTGATGGATTGGTCCCATTTGGTTAAATTATTACAAGTACACACACTGTACATAGGACCAAATACAAACCAGACAATAAAATCTGTAGTCTTTCAGACCCTGGGGCCACTCCTCTACAGAGCAGTTTCAGTCAATTTTCCATTCTGCAGTTACTTATCTTTATATATGTCATTTACAGTTCAGTATTTCAGTCTTCTCCCTGTCTTCCTCATGTTTCATGTGAGCATGATCAATAAGAGAGTGGACAGAACATTGTCCTTTTGTTTCAGCCATGGCTAAAAATTCATTAGCTTTTTTTTGTCAGTTTGCTAGTTAAAGAATTGTTTTCAGAATTAAATAACTGCTTGTGTTGCTTATTTTACATTTATTTGGACTTCTTTAAACTTTTATTTTTTAATTTCCTCCTCTCTTTTTCTTCTTCCTTTTCTTTTTAATCTGGGATGGAACTATCTCTGCTTTCGTAATAACTTTAATAGAACAAGGAATTACATAGATGGTATATAAGCAATGGAAAGTTAGCACTTAAGCCATCCTCACATGAGATGAGTTAGCTAATGTTGACGTGGGCTTACGCCCTATGAAAACATGCTGCTTCTAAGCACCATCACATTGAAGATCTCTCAAAAGAGCATCATATTAGTATGATTTGTTGTAATAAAATGACAGAGAACCTCATACTCATTAAAGGATATTCATATTTAGTTATTTTTGTGTTATAATTTACACATTATGAAAGTATGTCTTTTTGAGGCAACTGCATACTGAAGATTCATGAAAAATGAATTGCTCTTGGTAGGATTTGTTATAATTAAATACCAGTTAAAAATGCATCAATGATTAAAGCCTTCAGAATATCGTAATATACAATAAAAGGGTATGAAATATAGAAGAGAGCATAGTGTAGTTCGTAGAGGCGCTAAATTACAAAACAGTGTGTAGTTAGTTTGTGTCTTGAGGTATCCACATTCTTTTTTCCTCCCTTGCATTTCCTAAAAGGTTATCAGATAAATATAAATAATTTCTGTAATATTTCACATTACGTAACTATAGGTGCCAGCTCTCTCTCTCTCTCTCACCCCCCCCCCCCCCCCCCTCCTCTCATAAATTTGTCTGACTGTGTAAAGTTTTGTCCTGAGCGGACATGGAACTTTCATTCTTGTCTTATAGCAAGTTTATGGACACTGAAATTTTTGTTTATCTTGTGCAATGTGACTATCAATTGCACAAAGGAGGAAATGTGCATTTTAACAGAGCTTTACGCCCACTTTTGTAAACAAACTGTGTGATATGCTGCTAGATATAGTTGACAGCTGCCGCTGGAGAGTGCTAAAGTATCAGTCACATTAATCAGCATGCCCAATGTGACACACACACTGTATCTCTTCAGGTTGGATTTCCCACTCAAGTCCATATCTACGTTAGCTGCCTTTTCCCATGTGAGGACGGATTTCCTGTATAGTTGAGGCACTATGCAATGGACAGGCATCTAAAAAAGACTTACAACTTACAACAATGTTCAAGGCTGTATCATATGTTTAAATTAAATGACTAAGTGAATATGAAATATTTTCAGTTGACTGGTACCTGTAATTGAGTGCTAGGCGAACATATTCCAGTCGATTTTCAGGCATAATTCTTTTGTATCTTGTGGAAAGAGGAATTTCAATTCCTGAAGCTGAAGGTGTTGAAAATGGCATCTCTAAAGTCTGAAATACTTTTGCATCTGGTTCCATATCTCGTATGCAAAGCAATCCTGTGAAGAACAATTTTAAATGAGATATACATAAAATGAATTTCATACCAACTCTAATCCTTAAAACTTCAAATTTATATTCTGCTATTTTGCCAAAGAAATGTTGAAATATTACAATACAGATCCATCACACTACAGAAATATTGCACTCTCTCATTAGTGTCTCATGTATATGCGTGATGAAGACATCAAACATGGAGCACTTGTTCGAAAATCAGAAACAGTGCAGCTTAGCACTTTATATGGGGGAGTCTGCTGTACTTTTGGTATTACACTTTGTGCTCAAAAGTCAGATGATAGTAGGTAATATCATGTATTTTCTGTAATAATGAGGCAATAGAGAGTATGTAGTGGGCTCATACACTGCACAATTGTAGATACTCACAAGTTTTAACATTCCATCAGTGTAATTTCATAGGAGCTATAAGATTCCAGGTCCAGTGTTTATGAAGTAAAGTGGTAACATCAAGAAAGAGTCAAATTTACTCATCACTCTGTTACATATAAGACATTAGTTAATAGATACTGTCAAAATTTAAAGCATACAGTACAAATCAATTGTCAGACCTTCTCATCAGCTGATGCAGATCACTTCCACTGGAGCTCAGGTACATAGGTCAATTACTGAATTATGTATTGAGTGGTAAGATGTTCCAGTTTTAACAAATACTGCTCCCCAGAGTACTAATCAGAAGAATGAATGCACACTGTTCAAGACAGAGTGTAGAAAATAGTTTCATCAATAGTCTGTGGAGGAGTGAACGAAGGTCTCATGGAGTGATGAGTCATGGTAAATGATGTTTCGCTAATCTGGAAATGAATATACCTGCCAAATACTAGTAGTAAAGGAAGTGTGTTGTGGCAACTGGTCAATTTCATGATGATTTCATGGTACAACAGCAACTACTGCAGCAGCACCTCCTGCAGCAGCAACAGCAACAACAACAACAACAACAACAACAACAACAGAAGCAAGACATGCTCTGGGAACTCCACCACCAGCAGCAGACACAGCCATTACAGCTTCTCCAAAACCAACAACGGTTTGTGGCTGTGGTGGACTCTCCTGCCACTCTGCTCCTCACTTGTTTCAATGAGGCAAACCAGGGTTGGGAAATCTATTTCTTCTATTTCTATTGTTTTGTTTTTAATTGCAAGGCACGTCAGATAACTGCTCATGGGTGTCAGTGTGCACTCATTGTTTTTGAGTAGTGAACTGTACAAAGTGGTGCAAAAATTATGCCCACTTTCGGATCCCAGTAGTCTAAGTTTTTCTGGTGTTTGTGCATGACTATTATAGCCACCAAATTCTACCAATTCCACCAATTTTCAGTTGGAAATAGGCATGGCTGTGCCTCTGGTTAATAAAGACACACACAGTTGCATTGGCTCCTTGCAGCTCCCCTCAGCACAAAGTGTTGGTGTACAATGACCAGTCGATCCCACAGCAGGGTCAGATCATTATCAAAGCTAAGTATAAAAATGTTGCTCAGCAGCTAACCTTGCTTGCAGTCAAATCTTGGATGGCAACTCACATCTTTGGTTTAGACACTTTTGTGCTTTTTGGTTTTCAAATTTAAGATGAGGTTCATTTAGTTTCATGTGTGATCCCATTCACAGAACTTAATGCACTGTGTACACAACTTAAGCAGCTATTTGAACCTACATTAGGTGGGTGTTCTATCACCAGTATTATCTAGATGATGGGCTACACCCATGGTCATGGTTCAGAAACCTGCTGGATCACTTCAGATTTGTGGTGATGTTAAGTTTACCTTTAATACCGAGACAAATGTCGATTTGTATGTAATTCCTCGACAGGAGGCATTGTTGGCTAATTGGCTTGGAGGGCAAATATTTTTCAAGATAGATCTCACTGGCGCCCCGCTTTTAGTCACCTGTAGATGATCAGACGAAACAATTTGTAGTGTTTAACATGCCATTCAGAATGTATTGCTACAACAAGGTGTCATTCATGGTTGCGAGTGCTCCCTCGATATATCAGAAATGTCTTGAGCAACTCATCCAACATATTCTCAACTGTGTTAATTATTTATATGATTTGTTAGTTACTGGTGCAATGTGGCAGTAGCATCTGTCCAGTTTACAGTTGATGTTTGAGCAGCTCCAAGCCAATGTTCTGTGCTGTCAGTTCAATAAATGTAGTTTCTTTGCAACAAATGTCAAGTACTTGGGTTACATATTAAGTCAAGATGGGCTCACCCTGATGCAGGACCATGTGGCCACAATCACTGACTTACCACCTCCTAAGAGCCTCGAAGAACTACAACTGTTCCTCAGCAAAGTAAATCATTATACCAAGTTTATTCCACATGTGGCCCACATTTCCCATCCACTCAATCAACTGTGTAAAACAAGTGTTAAATTTGTGTGGTCAGAGATGTGCCAAAAAGCTTTCATACAACTTAAACAGTGCCTAATGTCACCTCCTTGTCCATTGATGCATTGGATTGTGGCACGAGTGCTGTGTTGTCCCACAAATACATCAACTGCACAGAACAGCCCACTGTATTTGCATCTAAATCATTAACTGCAGTGCAGAGGAATAATTCACGAATTGAGAAGAAGGCATTAGCTATCATATACTGGGATCCAGAAGTTTCATGTGTTCCTCTATGGTGCAAAGTTTTACTAGATCACCAATCACAAATCTTGTATTTCATTTCTTGGCCCCCATTCAAAACTTCTCAATAAAACAGTGCAGCAGTTGCAATGGTGGGCACTGTTTCCTCAGTAACTGTATCTATGAGATCCATTATAAGGCCAGCCATACAGCACTCCAATGCAAATATGCTTTCCCAGTTGATGTGTGGCACAGATGTCAAATTTGACAGGCATGAGGTGTTGTGTTTTGCCTTAGACAGAAACCAGTGACACAACCTTGATGAATTTCCAATTACAGTGTATGACGTAGTGCCAGAAATGGCCCACAACCCTCTCCTCCACAGGATGTTGGCTGCTGTATGGCGGAGGTAGCAGGAGTATTTGCCTAAGAAACCCAACCCAGAATGGCACACCTATTTTTCCTTATGGCACGGGCTTAATGTCAATGAGGGGGTGAATTTTGCTGGCTACAGGTGACAATGAATGCCCAGTGCTAGTTCCTCCAACACTGCACCCTCACATACTGCAGTTCCTCCACACTGCACACAGGGAATGTGGAGAACAAAAACAATAGCGCGACATTATGTGTACTGGTGTGGTGTTGATGCTACCCTTGAATGCACTGTCTGGAACTGCCATGTCTGCACCCACAACCAATTTGCACCAGCACAGCTGTTCAATCTTCAGCCTTGGCAAAGGGTACATTTTGATTCCACTGGTCATTCTGGGGAGCAATGTGGTCACTTGTCAATGCCCCTCTAACTTTCAGTATGATGCATTTATGGCTACAAGTGCCCTACCCACCATATTAGTGACAGATGGGGCTCTTCCATCCTGGTTTCTGACAATGGCCCTCAGTTCACAGCATTCATATTTCACGATTTTTGTCAGTAACATGGCAATGAGTACCTGACTAATGCCCTTTCCATTCCACATCCAAATTGGAATCTGGGCAGATGGACAGGACATTCAAAGACACATATGCGACAACTACTGATGACAGCTGACTCCAGGGAAGCTCTCACTAGCTTCTTTGCCTCCTACCGATCCACCCCCGCAAATGGATGTAGCCCAGCCAAAAGTTTACATGGGCACAGACCCCCCCACCCCATTTTACTTGCTGCACCCGATTCCATGGGTCCACTGCCCTGCACAGAGTCATATCAATGCATTTGAGCTCTTGTCTGGGTTAATACTTTCAGCCAGAACCTCAGGCGAACCCAAGGCACCGTCATCAGCAGCAGGAGGTGGCAGGTGTTTGAGACTGAGGTCAACTAGGAGCAGCTGGTCAGCAATGGAATCAGCTCCTGATGACTGATTCTCGCCCTGGCGGTGACTTCTTAGAACTTCTTTTGCCGCTACACTCTTCGTCACCTTCCGGCTTTTTGCCTGTTGCTGGAGTTTCAGATTTACCCTGGGTTGCAGGATCCTTATAGGGCTTCATTCGAAGGATGTGGACCATATCTCTGATCTTTCATCATCTTGTGTCGGGATCAAAATCTTCAACTTCATAAGTAACATCAGACAACTGTCTTGCAACCTTATAAGGTCCAAAATAGTGCCTGAGGAGCTTCTCAGAGAGACCAACCTTCTGAAAAGAAGTGAAGATCCAGACGAGGTGACCTGGCTGGTAGACAACAGGGCAAAAGCTTGCGTCATACCTTCGGCAATCGTTTTCTTGAGCCTGCAACATGCAGAGTTGAGCTAACTGCCGAGCTTCCTCCGCTCTGGTTACCACCTGGCCGATGTAGTAATTGTCCACGTCATCAGGATGTAACAGAAACACAGTGGCCATCATTGTAGTCACCTCATGCCCACGCACCAGGAAAAATGCCGTAAATCCTTTGGCATCTTGTTTGGTGGTGTTCTAGGCAATCGTCAGGAAAGGTAGCACCTCATCCCATTTGCTCTGCTCAACACTGACAAACATTGATAGCATGTCGGCCAAGGTCTTATTAAGATGTTCAGTAAGCCCGTTAGTTTGTGGATGGTAGGCACTCATCATGTAATAAGTAGTGTTGCACTGACAGTTTATCTCTGTCACAAGATTCGATTGAAAAACTTTCCCTCAATCCGTAATTAACGACCTTGGGGCACCGTGTTTTAATACAATATCTTCCACGATGAATTTGGCTATCTTGGATGCTTTGGCTGTTTTCACGGCTTTTGTAGTGAAATAGCGCAGCAAATAATCAGTGCAAACAATAATCCATCTATTGCCACTAGCAGACATTGGAAAATGTATGAGGAGGTCAATTCCAAACACTGGAAAGGCGTTTCGGCTGGTGGAATTGGTGAGAGTCGGTGAGGTGGTTTCTGAGGAACTGCCTTTCTCCTCTGGCACTCTCGATAGTGCGACACACAGTGACAGACACTACTAAATAAACCTGGCCAGAAAAATCTCTTGTGGATTCTATCATATGTCTTAATCAATCCTAAATGTCTGGCCTCAGGTGTGTCATGGAATATCTAAGCGCATGTGTTTAGGAATCATTGATAGCCACCTCTTTCCAAATGGATCAAAGTTTCTCTTGATAAGTAATCCATTAACTACCTTAAATTGTCTTTTCACATCCTCTGACGGATTTCAGGCAAGCATAATTTGAGATATCTTGGCATCCTTCTTCTGCTCAGCAGAGATATCCTGGAGTGCAGTGAGATAGGCACTATCTTCATCAAAGTCTTGATGGTCTTGCACAGGGTTTCTTGAGAGACAGTCAGCATTTTGGTTTTTTCTTCCACTTTTGTACACTATAGTAATGTCATACTCTTGAAGACGTAGTGCCCACATGACGAGTCGTCCTGTTGGATCCTTAAGACATGTCATCCAACAAAGTGAATGATGGCCTGTAACAACTGTGAATGGCCATGCATAGAGATACTGTCGAAACCTACACATTGCCCAGATCACAAGACATTCACTTTCTGTAGTTAAGTAGTTTCCCTCAGCTTTTGTAAGTGTCCTACAAGCATAGGCTATAACCTTCTTTTCTCCATCCGAAATTTGCACCAGAACAGCAATGATCCCATACCTGTGTAGTTCTGTAGGAGCCCTCTCATCATACAGACCAAGTACACAGTCAGTCATCAGTGCTTTTCACAGCACATTGAAAGAATCTTGTTGAGCACCACCCCAGATAAATTTAGTATCAGCTTTTAACAAGTCTTGGAGTGGCCTGGCTTTGATACAAAAGTCTTTGATAAAATGACAGTAATAAGAACATAATCTGAGGAAGTTTCTCACATCCCTAATACTTCTAGGAATTAGTAAATTTCGTTATAGATCTCACCTTTTCAGGGTCTGGCCACACATCTTCATTTGACACAAGGTTTCCAAGTATTTTGATTTCTTTTGCTCCAAAGAGCCACTTTCTTGGATTAAGTTTCAGTCCGCCTTGTTGGAGACACTTAAGAATGGGCCTCAGTCTTTTTATATGTTCATCAAATGCCTCTGACAACACTATAATGTCATCTAAATAACAAAGACACATCATCCTCTGCAGGTGCCTTATAAGATTATCCATCATCTGCTCAAAAGTTGCTGGTGTATTACACAAACTAAAAGGCATTATCTTAAACTCGTGCAAGTCCTCAGGGGTGATGGATGCAGTTTTCTCACGATCAGCATCATCTACTTCGATTTGCCAGTATCCCAAGTACATGTCAATGCTTGAGAGAAACTTAGCCCCCTTCAGACAATCTAGTGTATCGTCAGTTCATGGAAGAGGGTAAAAGTACTTTTTAGTTATCTTACTAAGCTTCCTGTAATCAACACAAAAGAGCCAACTGCCATCCTTCTTCCTGACGAGGACCACTGGTGATGACAATGGGCTCTGCGAAGGCTGAATGATGTCATTCTTCATCATTTTCTCTACCTCACCGCGAATTATTCGATGTTCTGTTGCTAACACACGGTATGCTCTCTGGCTTATTGGTTGAGGGTCTCCAGTGCTAATCCGGTGCTTCACCGTCGATTTGTCTAATTTGCTCTTCACCTGTGGATTGAAGCATTCAGAGAACTCTTGAAGAATGGCAAGTAGATTCTTCTGTTGTTCCTTAGTGAGATATGGTGACAGTCAAGCTAGAAGATATTTTCTCGTAGTGGTAGCGCCAATTCCGCCCACGGACTTGGTATGGGAGGTTTTTATGATGCTCAGCTGTTCTTCAATTAACGGCTCAGCATTTGCTATGCACATGCGTCTTGGAAAGATCTGATCTTCAAGTGACCACAATCTATAATTGCCTGAGAAGCTTTCAAAAAGTCCCATCCGAGAATGACGTCATGACTACACTCTATTAGATGATGAATTTTAAGGGCTGTGTATGGCCACTTATACCCACATGAATGGTCCATCTTCCTGTAAGTTTTACATATTTCCCATTAGCTACCTTCAGCAGAGATGTTTTGTTTTCGACTAATACGATTTTCTGTAACTGGCGATGGTGCTTCTCCGAAACGACTGAATATGATGCTCCAGAGTCCACAAGAGCTTGGGCTGGTTGGCCATCTATGAGGATATCAATGTAGTTTAGTATCATTCTTGTAGTGATTGACGGCAGAGGATTTTTCTTGTCAGCGGCCTCACCTCCAAGGAAGGTTACACCCTTTAGTTTTCCAGGTTGCAGCAGTTAGGTGATCAGCTGGATCTTCTATACAGTGATGGAGACCTTGATCGGCTTGTTGGGGAGCGTCCTCTCCAGTGGCTAGGTTGTGGTGATGGTGACTTACATCGCCTTGCACTCATATCTTCTTGTTCATCTTCGTTGTCCTGGAGTTGGCGTTGGCTAAGATTGGTCTGCTATCTTCTGGTGCGGACGTCATCAAATATCCGACACCTTTGTCGACAATAGTGCACCACATGTCCCAGTCACCCACAGTGGAAACATAGTGGTTATCCTGGATCTTCCAGACGTCAGTCTTCCTTGGTGCCCAAACAGGTTCCTCATATGGCACTGTAGGAACATAACTCCACCTGGTCTTGACTTTTTCACCATTTTAAAGGGAAATGAAGGACGAGAGATTGGGTTCAATGTCTGTTCCACTTCCTCCATTGTGACCTCTTGAAGCATCTCAGGTTTCTGTTGCCGTGGACTCCAGGTGGCTTCTACATCTACATCTACATTTGTACTCCGCAAGCCACCCAACGGTGTGTGGCGGAGGGCACTTTACATGCCACTGTCATTACCTCCCTTTCGTGTACCACTCGCGTATGTTTTGCGGGAAGAACGACTGTCTGAAAGCCTCTGTGCGCGCTCTAATCTCTCTAATTTTACATTCGTGATCTCCTCGGGAGGTATAAGTAGGGGGAAGCAATATATTCAATACCTCATCCAGGAACGCACCCTCTCGTAACCTTGACAGCAAGCTACACCGCGATGCAGAGTGCCTCTCTTGCAGAGTCTGCCACTTGAGTTTGCTAAACATCTCCGTAACAGTATCACGGTTACCAAATAACCCTGTGACGAAACGCGCCGCTCTTCTTTGGATCTTCTTCTATCTCCACCGTCAACCCGATCTGGTACGGATCCCACACTGATGAGCAATACTCCAGTATAGGTCGAACAGGTGTTTTGTAAGCCACCTCCTTTGTTGATGGACTACATTTTCTAAGGAATCTCCCAATGATTATCAACCTGGTACCTGACTTACCAACAATTAATTTTATATGATCATTCCACTTCAAATCGATCTGCACGCATACTCCCAGATGTTTTACAGAAGTAACTGCTACCAGTGTTTTTTCCACAATCTATTATCATACAGTAAAGGGTCCTTCTTTCTATGTATTCACAATACATTACATTTGTCTATGTTAAGGGTCAGTTGCCACTCCCTGCATCAAGTGCCTATCCGCTGCAGATCTTCCTGCATTTCGCTACAATTTTCTAATGCTGCAATATATCTGTATACTACAGTATCATCCGTGAAAAGCCGCATGGAACTTCCCACACTATCTACTAGGTCATTTATATATATTGTGAAAAGCAATGGTCCCATAACACTCCCCTGTGGCACGCCACAGGCTACTTTAACATCTGTAGATGTCTCTCCATTGATAGCAACATGCTGTGTTCTGTTTGCTAGAAACTCTTCAATCCAGCCACACAGCTGGTCTGATATTCCGTAGGCTCTTACTTTGTTTATCAGGCGACAGTGCGGAACTGTATCGAACGCCTTCTGGAAGTCAAGAAAAATAGCATCTACCTGGGAGCCTGTATCTAATATTTTCTGGGTCTCATGAACAAATAAAGCGAGTTGGGTCTCACACGATCGCTGTTTCCGGAATCCATGTTGATTCCTACAGAGTAGATTCTGGGTTTCCAAAAACGACATGATACTCAAGCAAAAAACATGTTCTAAAATTCTACAACAGATCGACGTCAGAGATATAGGTCTATAGTTTTGCGCATCTGCTCGACGACCCTTCTTGAAGACTGGGACTACCTGTGTTCTTTTCCAATCATTTGGAACCTTCCGTTCCTCTAGAGACTAGCGGTACACGGCTGTTAGAAGGGGGGCAAGTTCTTTCACGTACTCTGTGTAGAATCAAATTGGTATCCCGTCAGGTCCAGTGGACTTTCCTCTGTTGAGTGATTACAGTTGCTTTTCTATTCCTTGGACACTTATTTCGATGTCAGCCATTTTTTCGTTCGTGCGAGGATTTAGAGAAGGAACTGCAGTGCAGTCTTCCTCTGTGAAACAGCTTTGGAAAAAGGTCTTTAGTATTTCAGCTTTACGCATGTCATTCTCTGTTTCAATGCCATCATTATCCCGGAGTGTCTGGATATGCTGTTTCAAGCCACTTACTGATTTAAGGTAAGACTAGAACTTCCTAGGATTTTCTGTCAAGTCGGTACATAGAATTTTACTTTCGAATTCACTGAACACTTCACGCATAGCCCTCCTTATGCTAACTTTGACATCGTTCAGCTTCTGTTTGTCTGAGAGGTTTTGGCTGCATTTAAACTTGGAGTGAAGCTCTCTTTGCTTTCACAGTACTATCTTAACTTTGTTGTTGTACCACGGTGGGTTTTTCCCGTCCCTCACAGTTTTACTCGGCACGTGCCTGTCTAAAACGCATTTTACAATTGCCTTGAACTTTTTCCATAAACACTCAACAGTGTCAGTGTCAGAACAGAAATTTTCGTTTTGATCTGTTAGGTAGTCTGAAATCTGCCTTCTATTACTCTTGCTAAACAGATAAACCTTCCTCCCTTTTTTTATATTCCTATTAACTTCCCTATTCAGGGATGCTGCGTTGGCCTTATGATCACTGATTCCCTGTTCTGCACTTATAGAATCGAAAAGTTCGGGTCTGTTTGTTATCAGTAGGTCCAAGATGTTATCTCCACAAGTCGGTTCTCTGTTTAATTGCTCGAGGTAATTTTCGGATAGTGCACTCAGTATAATGTCACTCGATGCTCTGTCCCTACAACCCATCCTAAACATCTGAGCGTCCCAGTCTATATCTGGTAAATTAAAATCTCCACCTAAGACTATAACATGCTGAGGAAATTTATGTGAAATGTATTCCAAATTTTCTCTCAGTTGTTCTCCCACTAATGCTGCTGAGTCGGGAGGTCGGTAAAAGGAGCCAATTATTAACCTAGCTCGGTTGTTGAGTGTCACCTCCACCCATAATAATTCACAGGAACTATCCACTTCTACTTCACTACAGGATAAACTACTACTAACAGCGACGAACACTCCACCACCGGTTGCATGCAATCTATCCTTTCTAAACACCGCCTGTACCTTTGTAAAAATTTCGGCAGAATGTATCTCTGGCTTCAGCCAGCTTTCTGTACCTATAACGATTTCAGCTTCGGTGCTTTCTATCAGCGCTTGAAGTTCCAGTACTCTACCAATGCAGCTTCAACAGTTTACAATTACTACACCGATTGCTGCTTGGTCCCCGCATGTCCCGACTTTGTCATGCACCCGTTGAGGCTGTTGTCCTTTCTGTACTTGCCCAAGGCCATCTAACCTAAAAAACCGCCCAGCCCACACCACACAATCCCTGCTACCCGTGTAGCAGCTTGTTGCGTGTAGTGGACTCCTGACGTATCCAGTGGAACCCGAAACCCCACCACCCTATTGCGCAAGTCGAGGAATCTGCAGCCCACACGGTCACAGAACCGTCTCAGCCTCTGATTCAGACCCTCCACTTGGCTCTGTACGAAAGGTCTGCAGTCAGTCCTGTCGACGATGCTGCAGATGGTGAGCTCTGCTTTCATCCCGCTAGCAAGACTGGCAGTCTTCACTAAATCAGATAGCCGTCGGAAGCCAGAGAGGATTTCCTCCAATCCATAGCGACACACATCATTGGTGCCGACATGAGCGACCACCTGCAGATGGGTGCACCCTGTAAACTTCATGGCATCTGGAAGGACCCTTTCCACATCTGGAATGACTCCCCCCCGGTATGCACACGGAGTGCACATTGGTTTTCTTCCCCTCTCTTGCTGCCATATCCCTAAGGGGCCCCATTACGCGCCTGACGTTGGAGCTCCCAACTACCAGTAAGCCCACCCTCTGCGACCACCCGGATCTTGCAGACTGAGGGGCAACCTCTGGAACAGGACAAGCAGCCATGTCAGGCCGAAGATCAGTATCAGCCTGAGACAGTGCCTGAAACCGGTTCGTCAGACAAACTGGAGATGCCTTCCGTTCAGCCTTCCAGAATGTCTTTCGCCCCCTGCCACACCTTGAGACAACCTCCCACTCTACCACAGGTGAGGGATCAGCCTCAATGTGGGCAGTATCCAGAGCAACCACAGTCATAGTCCAATCGGGGGGTGCGTGGGACGAGCTGGCCGTCCCCGACAAACCCCCATCCGGACCCCCACAGTGATGCCCATTGGCAACAGACTCAAGCTGTGTGACCGAAGCCAACACTGCCTGAAGCTGGGAGCGAAGGGATGCCAACTCAGCTTGCATCTGAACACAGCAGTTGCAGTCCCTTTCCATGTTAAAAACTGTTCTGCAAAGAATGTCTGAACTAATCTACACAGAGTGCAAACAAATCGACACAAAATTTAAATGGTTATTAAAATACAAGACTGCCTAGTAAATGCAGTAACGCTGCTAAAAATGCGATGCTACAACTCTCAAATACTATAATACGCACGAAATTTATGAAATAAACAATGCAAGTACCAAAAACACGCAAAGAAATTAAGAATTAAACTATGTAACAAATGAGTGAGCTAGGAGTATACGACTTGCTGCTGCAGCTGCTTATCCAACGGCGGCAGGGAGCATGCTTACTGTGACCAACCGACACTGGCTGTTCAAAACAAAAACAGAAGAGAAACGACTATGCGAAACTAAACGTCCTCTCTCACTATCTGATGAACACTGTGAAATCAGTTGCTTCCTCCATCACAGACATCAATACGACATTTGGAAGCTATTCAAACTTCTTGCGTGTAATTCTTTTTTGATGCATTGTCTCAATAGCCTGGCACCATTTTATGAAGCCAACTGCTGTCGAAACCTCCTTCAGGAGTAGGGCTTGATACATGTCCTCAGCAACATCACCACCAGAGAACCTGGAAGGATGTCTCATGTGGTGGCACACAGTTGCTGTCATTGTAACGTCTTCTTTTTCTGTCTCTGATAGATTGCGATCTGTTGAATATGGCTCAAACTCAGGTTTCTCGCCACATAAACGGTGGCGCTGTCGTGGCCTGATGTGAGCCACTGTGTCGTCGATAATGTGCACTATCACACATTCCAATACCCAGCGTCTCCACCAGAATAATGTCACGTAGGAGGAGGTGTTATTATATGAATGACCAACACTAACTTCACTTAATAAAGGTTTATTCAGAATTTGCACATACAATAGTGGGGAGCGAACTGCCTCTGGCCAGAACACATACAGTATATATACAGCTACAGAACATTCCAGTACGATGATTCATGATATTTGTGGATACTTCTAGAATGTACTCGAACTGAATATAGAAATTCAAATTGTACAGTCCAGGTGAGTTTTGAACTCACGGCCCTCCATGCAACAATTTAGTGTCATAACCACTACACCACGGTGCTATTAAGCTTCTTTTGTGACAATATATTGCAGCCCAGCCAATACGGCTAGTCTCTCAATAGTCACTGAAGTCTTACATATGTACCTCTGGATAGCAACCCAATATTAGTAACAGACTAAAGAAGAATTGTGCAAAAACATAAAGGAAGATTTTCAAAATGTAATGCTTGAAATTCTCCAAGGAAGTTTCATATCAGCGCACACTCCACTGCAGAGTGAAAATCTCATTCTGGAAACATCCCCCAGGCTTTGGCTAAGCCATGTCTCCGCAATATCCTTTCTTTCAGGAGTGCTAGTTCTGCAAGGTTTGCAGGAGAGCTTCTGTAAAGTTTGGAAGGTAGGAGACGAGGTACTGGCAGAAGTAAAGCTGTGAGTACCGGGCGTGAGTCGTGCTTCGGTAGCTCAGATGGTAGAGCACTTGCCCGCGAAAGGCAAAGGTCCCGAGTTCGAGTCTCGGTCGGGCACACAGTTTTAATCTGCCAGGAAGTTTCAGTTAGAATTTGTTGGAATTCCACAGTTTCTTTAGTGAAGAATGGTGTCATAGTCTATGGGGCTGCACCCCCCTCCCCCAGAACTACATCTGTTTATTCTTGAGAGAGAGAGAGAGAGAGAGAGAGAGAGAGAGAGAGAGAGAGAGAGAGAGAGATTCTTGCATCATAGCTTTCAGGCTTAGCAGTTTCGATAATTTTCCTGTTATTGTAGTTGTTATTATAATAGATTCAGAAAACACCTTTGTTTACTCTAGAGAATCTGGAGATAGAATGGTGATACAAAACTTCTGTGACGTCACTCCCACTCCCCCGGACCAAAATCATGGATTCGACTCTGGCCATGAGTAATTGGCACTTGGTCCCTGGAGTGAAATGAAACCCACATATTAGAAAACCAGTAATAATCTGGTAGAGAAAGGCATTTTCATTTGGGCAACACCACATCAAAAAATTTCAATGCTCCAACCATTCAATGTGTTTTGTGTTGGTCACTTAGTTACCTGGGAAACCATCAAGCCCAAATGTTTCTATAGCCAAGAGGTTCAGACAGAAATATTTGACAAAGAAATGTGTAACTTGCCTAGGGATTCCTATCTGTCTTGCATAATTTTATTCTTCACATCATCTACGATGAGTGGAAGATGCCATTTAAACTTGGATATAATCCTGATAGCAATCTGCACATTAGGACTGCACAATCGGTAGTTACTTCCTAGATTGCCCTCACTATAATGTCAATCTCCAAAAGGTAGATATTATTTGACCCAACATTTTGTAAAGCCCAGCTTATGATCCTCATTAAAAACCATGAATACAGAGTATAATTTGCTATATGTAAATGACACTAATATTTGAATAATCAACTAACAAATGAATTAAGTAAAGATGATATATCTGTTCTTCCAGGAATGCTAGTCCTGCAAGTTTCAAAGAACTTCTGTAAAGTTTGGTAAATAGGAAATGAGGAACTGGCAGAAGTAAAATTGTGAGGACAGGTTGAGAGTTGTGCTTTGGCAGCTCAGCCAATAGAGCACTTGCTCACAAAAGACAAAGGTCCTGTGGTTGAGTCTCAACCCTGCACAAAGTTTTAATATGCCACAAAGTTTCATATCAGTGCACACACTCTGCTGCAGAGTGAAAATTTCATTCTGCACACATAATGTTTCTTACTACAATGGCATCTGATAGCTCATCTCTCTATTAGGTGAAGAACTGCAAGGTCTTGTCTGTTGTATGGTGGTCATAAGTGCTCTTGGATCTTTAGACATATTTAAAAGCAAATGATCATTTCCAGCAATATAATTACTGAAGGTACTATTAATAAACATAGCAAGATTTTCATAAAATATAATTGAGTATTTCAAGGACTCTGACATCTCAAAACTGAACATATAAACATGTGACAATTTATGGAAATAACTTCATATACTCTTCATTTACCTGGGACATAATCTCTATCCACCTCTGTAAGATCAGCTGGTGTTAAAGTCATTCCAGCTAACTGCTTCCATACAGCTTCTGCAAGGTTCAGGCTTAAGGGGCTACCTGTCCTGATAGCAATTCCCATTAGAATACCTGTAAAAAGTTTGTGTATAATAATTAGCATCAATTTCTCATTGCTGCTTAAAATGATGTACTATGTAGTGACAATTAACATTCAAACATTTTAACTTATAGTTAACTACCATTATTCCTTAGTTTTTTGTTAGATTTAAATCACATCTTGCGTGTAAAAATTGGTGAACCAAAAATTAAAATATTTTCATGTCATACTCTATTCAAATATCAGACATATTTACTTTATTTTGTTAGGAACATACCCAGGAATCTGAACATATTCATGTGCAGTGGTGATTTCAAGGTAGGGTTCAAGAGAAAACAGTCACGATTTGTTCCTGTATCATCTCGGCCATTGGGTGTAACAATCAATAATGGAAGACACCCATTTTGAAGTTCTTCACACATCTCAGTAATGCTCTCACTGTAGCCTCCTCCACAATCATCTACACTTTCCCCTGGAAAGAATTTAAGATACTTCAAAATTTTGGTATACTCAGAATGATCAAATGTTAGCAATTTCCTTAAATTATTTGGCCCATGATTACTATATGACACAAGCAAATACCAAAACTATAGAAGCATATAGCACTTACAAAGAAACACCAATTGAATGATGATTTATTGCTCTGACCATCTCAACAAGCGGCTAATCACTATCAGAATTACTGTCTGTGTAGCATAGTTGTTCCTGAGGTACATAATGATGCACCAGTGTACTAGTGGTTGGTGATGAATCTGCAGTATATTCAATATCATCTACTAGCACATCTGTACATCATTTTATACCTCAGAAACAGCTACTCTACGGAAAACATTAATTCTGAAGACACTCTCAAACATACAACTTTTCACATAACCTGATGATGACTACGCACTAGCCAAAATTATGTCACAGCAATAACTGCCATGCAACAGGAGTAGTTGTTTAATCCTATGACTGCTGTGGATCCGTTAACCTATCATGTGTAGCATTCCCTGGAACTGTGGATACTTTTGAGTGCACCACTGTGCATTTCCTCCAGTACTATGATTGTATTTACTCACGCAGCCATACTGATCCCTGATTGTTAATGAAACATGTAGAAATGCAGTCACTCAGGTATCTGCATTTATTTACACCACCACCAGGTGTCTGGAGTTTGAGCTACTTCACTGGAGGGTCCAGTCGTGTTTACTATTGTGAACTATTGTCGCTGTTTTTAACTTTGCTGGGTGTCTAATTATTTACCAAGATTGCCAGCAGAGCATTATTCACATTGCTTTTATGATCTAAGCAGGTTGACTACATTTAATTTTTGGAGATAAAATGGCACTATAACAAGGTTGGATGCAAGAAAAAATTTTGGAGATACTAATAGCAACAGTGAAGAAGAATTCTTTGATACCAGTAACAGTTATTACTCATCTATAGGACTGAACAGCGATAATTTTAGGCAAGCACATCATCATGTTTCACATACTCAGTTCATTCTTAAGAATCATGGGAAGTCTCGAAGTTGTGATGAAACATTTGCAAAAAGAGCACATCCTAAAGACAAATTTTATAGCCAGAAGGTTATTTCCACCCATTTTCAAGTATGAAGTTAATGGTTTAGATCTAACACAAGTGTCATTTATGGAATGATTCATGGATTTGGAAATATTTCATGACACTTCTCACAGAAGGCCTGATTAAAATTACTGTAAGTTAAAGCAATATACTTTATCTATTTACCATGGCTAATATGCCAGAATAAGTGCATTCACGGCTTTCAAAGTGAAAAGGTATATGATCTGAGGAACTTTACTACTTTTATTGCTATTTGTCCTCACATGGGTCAGTTGGAAAATCCGAAAATCAGCAATTTCTAGTTCAGATATCTACTACCACACAAATCAGTTTTCAACAATATTACACCCCAAAATTCATTTGCATCAATTCAGAGAATGTTTTACTTATATGATTACTGTGTGAGTACCAGTGGAGAAAATTTATTCAAAATTAGAAGAACTCTTGACAAAGTTAAAACACATTCTGCTATCTGTGTAACCAGTTGTTTATCAGTGGAATGTGCTGAAGTTAAGCCACTGTTTAAGAAGGGAGATAAAGAAATAGCATCAAATTTCTGTCCAATTTCGCTTTTGCCAGAATTTTCAAAAATTTTAGAAAAAGTAATGTACAATTGGCTTTATAACCACCTCATCTCAAATAACATACTGTCAAAGTCGCAGTTCGGATTTCTAAAGGATTCTGATATTGAGAAGGCTAACTACAGTTACAGTGAAAATGTGCTTAATTCATTAAACAAAAAATTGCAAGCAACTGGTATATTTTGTAATCTGTCTAAGGCATTTGACTGTGTAAGTCACAATATCCTTTTAAGTACATAAGAATATTATGGTGTAACAGGAGACACTGCAAAATGGTTCAGATCTTATATCTCCGGCAGAAAACAAAGGGTGTTATTAGGAAAGAGGCATGTATTAAGCTATCAGGCATCATCATCCAACTGGGAACTAATTACATGTGGGGTCCCACAAAGTGCCATTTTAGGACCCTTACTTTTTCTTTTGTATATCAATGACCTTTCATCAGTAACATTATCAGATGCGAAGTTCGTTTTGTTTGCTGATGATACAAACATTGCAGTAAATTGCTAATCAAGTGTAGTCTTAGAAAGATTGGCTAATAAAATATTTGTGGACATTAATCACTGGTTCCTAGCCAATTCTTTGTCACTAAACTTTGAAAAAACACACAAAATGCAGTTCACAACTCCTCACTATGGATCAATTGGAATAGAATGAAATCTAATCTAATCTAATCTGTAGTGCATTTCTTGAGTGCAGAAACTTCTGCAGCGACAAAAGCCTAATGTTATTCAATGGATGTTTATCTTTTAAGCAATTTATTGTATTCCAACAGAGTTTGGAAACAAGATGTGTGTATTGTGTGGTTGTCGTACTGGTATGTCTTGGATTTTAGAGAGTATACAGGTGAGACACCTAAAATATGAATCTAAAATTTGGGTAAATGTAACAAGTTACTAGGTACATTTATGAACAACGGGGGGTCCATAAACTCTCTTTACAGTTTCAAAAATGTATCACAAAAGCATCTAATATCTTCTTCAGATTTGTACTGTGCACTTAATGACTATCAAAATTTTAATCACATTACATTTCTGTGAGGTATGAGATACTGCGAAATGAATTACGTATGAAATGGTTACTTCTCACTAGGAGGCACTGTGTGTGTAAAGGTTACTGGAAAAAAGTTTGCACTTAAAATGTGAGAACAAATGTCTATGGATGAAACGTTCTTCACCCAAGTTTGCATAAGTGATGCCGCTAACCTTTAATCTTTCAGGGGAACTGAACACACACAATGTGAGAATCTGTGGACTGGAAAACCTTGATGTGGCAAGGAACTTTAGCAAGATAGTCCACAGGTAAATAAATGTGTGGTCTGAGATCATGTGTAGTTACACCATTGCTACTTTTTTCTTCGACAAGGCATCAATAACTGCAAATGTTTATTTGGGCCTCTTGACCGAACATATGTCATGACAACTACATAACATTCAACCAAGTATAATGTTCAGTAAGATTCTGCACCACCACACTGGGAACCACATGTTGGTATCTATAACAAGTCACAGGAACAACAATGAGTAGCACTAGAACCGGGTGAATCAGGTTAAAATTATAGCAGATGTTGATGTGATGAGAAATCCTATTTGAACACCAATGCTTTATGTTAAACGGGGCAATAAAAGAGAAGTGCAAATATGAACTAAGACAAGTCCAAATATGAACCATCTGTTAAAGAGAAAGACTGTCAGGAAAGAAGCATTGTTTGTCCATTACAGAAAATGTGAAGAAACAAGAAATATGAATGCCAAATATACAATACACTATCATACGTGGTACCCCACACAATGAAAAATTGATAAACCACTTGTGACTGTATAAGAAAGATGAAATTAAATTGATAGTATTACAAAATATAAACTGCCTGGCAACAAAAGTGAAGCATGCAGGAGACATGGTCAGATGTAAATATAACTTTGTACAAGTAAACAGAATTAGTGGGTTAGTAAATGTTTACAGTTGCAATTCACTGGAGCAGGTAAAACCATTTCCAGAGTGCTTGTGTTGTTCATGTTCAGTTTTGTTACCAGGCCTGGTAGGATATATAAAGGACATGAACAGCAGGTAATGGGACAACCTTTCCTAACATAACCTTGTTTTATAGAAATAGCTGATACCAAATAACTTATATAGGTGAACATTATCTCAGCTGTTTAAATAAACGAATTTCATATGATTTTGTAGATGATGTTTTATATTTCAGGCTAAAATGTATAAAAAGAAATTAATTTGTTACATTCTGTATGTATGGGTAAAATTCTTCTTCTTTTAGAAATATCTGAAATTACAAAATATCTGGCATACTTAAAAATTCCTATTACTAATTACAAAATCTAATGATAATAATTAAATTTATTTCTGGATTCATTTACAAAATAATGTTATATCTTGGTGATGATTCTTCTTTTGTCAAGGAAGTTTGTAAACTCTTTTGCTTTGTAAATGCTTTGGAATATTGTTAGTACTGCAGAATGTTAGTAGTAGTGGGCACGCCTCTGATGGAAATGCATGTATTCTTCAATTCTGTCACTAATAATGTAATTGATGGTTTTATGAAAATGGAGATTGTGAAGTCAGTGTGATATAGAAGAATGGAATAAAATAAAGGAAAGTCATAGCAGCAGAAAGAATTTCATCAATTATTCAGTTCAATGGGAACCTCTCAATGTTATAAAAATTATAGCCTCAAGAATGTACCCCTAGACATGAGAACTGCAGCCAACAACAAGAGAAAATGAAGATAAGTAAAAAGTTTTTCTTTTGTATATCTTACTACTCTCAAATTTTCAGAACTTGTGTAGAGATAGAGAATTTTAACAGGGATGTATGGGAGGTTAAGATTACCAGCATCAGAAGTTGAGTGATCACTGTGAAGGACATAGAGTTGCCGTGTACTTGTATGTGACCGGTCGACCATGTTTGACAATAACATGGGAGGATCATCATACTGTGCACCAAGCCCACTGTAACTCCTTCACACCTGCACCTGTCATTTTGGAACAAGTAATATACTCCCTACAGCTTTTGTTTTTATCATCATGTCATCTGTTTAAGACAGTATTATCAATACGTGACAGAGTTTGAAAGGGACCGTATTGCAGAACTTGATTTGGTTGGCTGGTCAAATTGTCCACTATACAAATTTGTGAGGTACTGAGATGTGACAGTTGCCCTATGTTGTACTGTATGGGAACTCATCCTCAAGGTTCTGGAAACCACATTTAAAAATCACAAGGGAGGATCACTGTACCTGGCATCAAGCACACTGTAGTCCCTTCACATCTGCACTAGCAGATCCTAATTTTCTGATTGTGTTGTTACATCGTCTTCACTATGATGAGCATCACAGGTAGCCCCATACACCAAAGCTTCATGATCACTGAGTGGGTGATCAGTTGGCTTGTACCTCTGGACTGCAGTAGGGCATCATATGAAGGACATAGATGATGGCTCTGCACTTATGTCTTCTTGATGAATGGTAATAATCCTGAACTTCATATGCGAGATCCGAGAAGTGACAAAGGATACATTATAGCCCAAAGTAGCACTTTCGTAACTTTTCCACTAGTTCAACCTTCCACCCAGATGGAATATACATACGAAGTCTCCCAGGATGTAACTCACTGACCACTGCTTGACATTATAATGCTCTTCGTCTATCTCCTGGGTGTCCAGGATTCCTGCGTAAACCAGCTGCCATGCCTTTTTTGTCCTGATGATGTGTTTCACATAGTCATTCTGTGTAGCTTGAAACAGAAACAGAGTATCCATTGTCGTTTCAACCTCGTGACCGTGGCAGAAGGAACAGTGTGAAGCCTGGTCTTGCTTTGCTGTGTTGCATGTACACGTCACTATGGGCAGCATTGTATCCCAATCTCTCTGTTTGACATTGGTATACATGGAGAGCTTCTCTGCCAACGTCTTATTAAATCATTCGAAGAGGACATTCATCTGTGGATGGCAGACAATTGTCATCCTGTACGTGATCTTGCAATGTGAAATTATTTCTGGTATTATTCTTGACTGGAAGACTTTTCTGTATTCAGAGATCATCACATGGGGTGCTCTGTGCTTTAAAATGACATATTACAAGGAAATTTGCAATTTCCAGAGCTTTGGCAGTCGGCACAGATTTTATGACAGCGTGGTGGGTGAGGACGTCAGTCCAGACTGACTATTATCCACTGAGCCCTATTTGTCAATTTTGGTAACTTCCCCACAAGATCGATTTTAGTTTGGGGGAATGTTGCTGCTGCAGCTGGAATTGGTAAAATATGCATTGTAGACAATGTGCTTCCATTATTGGCATCCCTTATAGTGGCTCACATAATGACTAATGGATTGGTAGAAAGCTGGCCAGCAATACCTCCATCTGAATCTGTCTAGAGTCTTAAAGAATCCCAAGTGACCAGATGTAGCAGCTAGTAGACATTTTTCAGGATCACTGGACACAGATAAGCTGGGCTGATGAGAAACTGTTTCCCCACCACTGGATAATAGTTCATCTTGTACAATATTCTGCTTATTAACTGGAATCCTCCTTTGGTTGGTTCCTATTCTTCAATGATTCTTTGGTTCTGAGTAATGCTGCATCTTCCCTCTGTTCTGTAACAATGTCATTTAATGCAGCAATGACCAAGATTCTGTCCACACTGTTGTGTTCTGCAGATGATTTCTTCAGTTAGTGTCCTTACATTTGCATCCACTTTTGCATCACATGTGACAATGTAATCCTGAGGTCTCAAAGCCCATCTCACCAAATGACCTTAAAGATCCTTCAGGCTAGTCAGCCAGCAGAGAGAATGGTGATCCATCACAATGGCAAATGGTTTGCCACATAAATACAGCCAGAACTTGTTGATGTCCTAAACAACTGCAAGGTACTCTTTTCTCAGTTGTAGTGTAGTTCTTCTCAGACTAGGAATACGATGTAGGTGGTGACCTGGTAAAGATAGCTACTTAACTGGAGGCACTAATGTGCATTTCGTGCAACTGTTTCAGCGTCACTATCAGCCTCGTCTTAATGCGGCTGTTAGGTGTGTTAACATGGGGCTGGAGGAGGCACTGATGGCAGTGAGCATGTGTCACATTGCAGCGGTGCCAGTTGAGTCTATCAACAGATCAGGTTTCACTAGGCATAGTCTGCACCTCAATAGGTATGGGAAGGGGAGGCTACCAAAGCTTATAGGTGACAGTGTTGTGGGTGGTGGTGGAATCACTCATGGAAAAATTCCAGTAGTAGTTGGTATTAGAGCACCACCATTTTTTGATTGAAGTCAGATGATAGGTATGCCTGCTTAAAGAAAGTCCCTCTAAGGAATCACCTTCAGAGGACATCATGTTTCCAAGTAGAGAAGGAATTAGCATATTTCATCAAAATATAAGAGAGACACTAAAAGAGAGATACACTAAAAGTTATCAGATAGATTATATAATGGTAAGACAGAGATTTAGGAACCAGGTTTTAAATTGTAAGACATTCCCAGGGGCAGATGTGGACTCTGACCACAATCTATTGGTTATGAACTGTAGATTAAAACTGAAGAAACTGCAAAAAGGTGGGAAATTGAGGAGATGGGACCTGGATAAACTGAAAGAACCAGAGGTTGTACAGAGTTTCAGGGAGAGCATAAGGGAGCAATTGACGGGAATGGGGGAAAGAAATACAGTAGAAGAAGAATGGGTAGCTTTGAGGGATGAAGTAGTGAAGGCAGCAGAGGATCAAGTAGGTAAAAAGACGAGGGCTAGTAGAAATCCTTGGGCAACAGAAGAAATATTGAATTTAATTGATGAAAGGAGAAAATATAAAAATGCAGTAAATGAAGCAGGCAAAAAGGAATACAAACGTCTCAAAATGAGATCGACAGGAAGTGCAAAATGGCTAAGCACAGATGGCTAGAGGACAAATGTAAGGATGTAGAGGTGTATCTCACGAAGGGTAAGATAGATACTGCCTACAGGAAAATTAAAGAGACCTTTGGAGAAAAGAGAACCACTTGCATGAATATCAAGAGCTCAGATGGAAACCCAGTTCTAAGCAAAGGAAGGAAAGCAGAAAGGTGGAAGGAGTATATAGAGGGTCTATACAGGGGCGATGTTCTTGAGGACAATATTATGGAAATGGAAGAGGATGTAGATGAAGATGAAATGGGAGATATGATACTGCGTGAAGAGTTTGGCAGAGCACTGAAAGACCTGAGTCGAAACAAGGCCCTGGCAGTAGCCTTGGGAGAGCCAGTCCTGACAAAACTCTTCCATCTGGTGAGCAAGATGTATGAGACAGGCGAAATACCCTCAGACTTCAAGAAGAATATAATAAACCCAATCCCAAAGAAAGCAGGTGTTGACAGATGTGAAAATTACCGAACTATCAGTTTAATAAGTCACGGCTGCAAAATACTTACGCGAATTCTTTACAGATGAATGGAGAAACTAGTAGAAGCCGACCTTGGGGAAGATCAGTTTGGATTCTGTAGAAATATTGGAACACGTGAGGCAATACTGACCCTACGGCTTATCTTAGAAGAAAGATTAAGGAAAGGCAAACCTACGTTTCTAGCATTTGTAGACTTGAGAGAAAGCTTTTGACAATGTTAACTGGAATACTCTCTTTCAAATTCTGAAGGTGGCAGGGGTAAAATATAGTGAGCGAAAGGCTATTTACAATTTGTATAGAAACCAAATGGCAGTTATAAGAGTTGAGGGGCGTGAAAGGAAAGCAGTGTTTGGGAAAGGAGTGAGGCAGGGTTGTAGCCTCTCCTCAATGTTATTCAATCTGTATATTGAGCAAGCAGTGAAGGAAACAAAAGAAAAATTCGGTGTAGGTATTAAAAACCATGGAGAAGAAATAAAAACTTTGAGGTTCGCCGATGACATTGTAATTCTGTCAGAGACAGCAAATGACTTGGAAGAGCAGTTGAATGGAGTGGATAGTGTCTTGAAGGGAGGATGTATGATGAACATCAACAAAAGCAAAACGAGGATCATGGAATGTAGTCAAATTAAGTCGGGTGATGTTGAGGGTATTAGATTAGGAAATGAGACACTTAAAGTAGTAAAGGAGTTTTGCTATTTGGGGAGCAAAATAACTGATGATGGTCAAAGTAGAGTGGATATAAAATGTTGACTGGCAATGGGAAGGAAAGCATTTCTGAAGAAGAGAAATTTGTTAACATTGAGTATTGCTTTAAGTGTTAGGAAGTCGTTTCTGAAAGTATTTGTATGGAGTGTAGCCATGTATGGAAGTGAAACATGGACGATAAATAGTTTAGACAAGAAGAGCATAGAAGCTTTCGAAATGTGGTGCTACAGAAGAATGCTGAAGATTAGATGGATAGATCACATAACTAATGAGGAGCTGTTGAACAGGATTCGGGAGAAGAGAAGTTTGTGGCACAACTTGACTAGAAGAAAGGATTGGTTGGTAGGACATGTTCTGAGGCATCAAGGGATTACCAATTTAGTATTGGAGGGCAGTGTGGAGGGTAAAGATCATAGAGGGAGACCAAGAGTATTATACACTATTATACACTAAGCAGATTCAGAAGGATGTAGGCTGCAGTACGTACTGGGAGATTAAGCAGCTTGCACAGGATAGAGTAGCATGGAGAGCTGCATCAAACCAGTCTCAGGACTGAAGCCCACAACAACATAATAGGTATTAGAGATAAAGTAAGTGAACTGCTTATACATGCTGACTCTGAAATTATTGGTATATCAGAGCACCACTTAAATAATTTGTCAATTCAGAGATTTCCTTTACCAGGGTACAGATCAGCTGGATGTATTTCAAGGAGGAAGTATCAGAAATTAGTTATATGTGATGACTTCAGTATTAATTTTCTATGTGATTGTGCAAGAAAAAGGGTGTTGGTAGATCTCCTAAATTCATATGATCTGATGCAGACTGTGTTTTTTCCAACTAGGGTGCAGGGTAACAGTAGCACTGCCATAGACAATATTTTTATTCATTCTTCATTACTAGATGGGCATTCTGTTAGTAAAAGGGTGAATGGTCTTTCAGACCATGATGCACAAATTTTAACACTGAAAGACTTTTGTACTCAAATGAATATAACATACAATTACAAACTATGTAGGAATACTAATCCAATGGCAATAGAGAGGAACAAGAGTGGCAGGATGTTTATAATGCCGATAACATAGATGACAAATATAATGCTTTCCTTAACACATTTCTCATGCTCTTTGAAAGTTGCTTTCCATTAGAAGATTCTAAAAAGGTACAGTAAAAGGCAGCCTGGGTGGCTGACTAGTGGGATAAAGGTATCACGTAGAACAAAGTGGTAATTATATCAAAATGTTAGAAGTAATCACAATTGAGCTACAGTAGCCCATTACAAACAGTTTGGTGAGGAGCTTAAAAATGTTATAGTACGGCAAAGAGTATGTGGTACGTAAATTCAATAGCTAATACACAGGATAAAATTAAAACCATATGGTCAGCCGTGAAGGAAATGACTGGTCAGCAGCCCAAGGTTGACGATATAAAGTCAGTTTGCAGTCAGAATATTTTTGTCACTGATAAATCAGATATACATACAGTATTTAACAATCACTTTCTGAGCATTGCTGGTGAATTAAATAAAAGCTTAGTTTCTTCAGGGAATCATGTAACTCTCTTGGAAAATGCCTTTCTGAAATTGATGTCTGAAACACTCCTCTGTGATGTCAAGAGATTGAGTCAATAATTAAATCACTGAAGACTAAGGACTCTCATGGATATGATGGAATGCCTAGCAGAATATGAAAGTACTGTGCTGCACATGTTTAGCCCTGTACAACTGAAAATGCTGCATTCTATTTTCTCTCTGAGCTACTTATATATGTGACGAGGGCCTCCCGTTGGGTAGACCGTTCGCCTCGTGCAAGTCTTCTGAGTTGACGCAACTTCGGCGACGATGTGTCGATGGGGATGAAATGATGATGATTAGGGCAACACAACACCCAGTCCCTGAGTGAAAAAAATCTCCGACCCAGCCGGGAATCAAATCCCGGCCTGTAGGATTGACAGTCTGTCGTGCTGACTACTCAGCTACTGGGGGCGGATTGTAAGGTACTGGAGGGATTAGACAAAAGGTTTTGAATGCTAGGCATCTTTCTTGATTTAACTAAGGTGTCTGATTGTGTAGATCATAAAATATTGCTACGGAAGTTGGACCATTACGGAATAAGGTGAGTAACTGACAATTGGTTCACCTCTTTCTTTAACAACAGACAGCAAAAGATCATTACCCACAGCACTGAGAATGGCTATGATGTGAAGTCTGAGTGGGGCAAGGTCAAATGAGAGGGTACCCCAGGGATTAGTCCTGGGTCACTCCTGTTCCTTATTTATATAAATGACATGCCATCTAGTATTACAGGTGATTTTAAAATATTTCTGTTTGATGACGACACTAGTTTGGTAGTAAAGGATGTTGTGTGCAACACTGGGACTGTTTCAAATAGTGCAGTTCATGACTCAAGTTCATGGCTAGTCGAAAATAAACTAACATTAAATCACAGTAAGACTCAGTTTTTACATTTTCCAACACATAATTCAACAAAATTAGATGTTTTAATTTTACAGAATGGGCATATGATTAGTGAAGCTGAACAGTTTAATTTCTAGGTGTTCAGATACATAGTAAACTGTCATGGAAAGCCCAAGTTCAGGATCTTGTTCAAAGACTTGCTGCCATTTTTACTATTCGAATGGTATCTGAAATAAGTGATCGTTCGACATGAAAATTAGTCTACTTTGCTTATTTTCATTTGCTTACGTCATATGATATTATATTTTGAGTTAACCCTTCCCATTCTAAAAGGATATTTTTGGCTCAGAAATGGATGGTTCGGGCAATAAATAGTGTAAGTACATGAACCTCTTGTCGACCCCTGCTCTGGGTATTTTGACATTGACCCTTTATTGTTGTTTCTTGTTAACAATATCAGCTTATTCCCAAGAATAAGTAGCATCTGCTCAATTTATAGTTGGCAGAAATCCAATATGCATTTGGATCGGACTTCCTTAACTCTTGTGCAGAAGGGTGTGCAGTATACTGCTGCATCCATTTTCAATAAACTACCACAAGAAATCAAAAATCTTAGCAGTAATCCATGCGCTTTCAAATCAAAACTGAAGAGTTTCCATATGGATCACATCTTCTATTCTGTTGAGGAGTTGCTTGAAAAATTAAGCTGATTCTTATGTTATGTTGTTGATTGCATTTACTTGAACTTATGGCTTAACTTTTTTTGGGTTCATAAACATTTTATTTTTATCTGTTATTACTTTTATTTTGTATTTTCATGTACTGATACATTGCATGACCTTGGTGATTTGCACTTCAATTTCGTCCTACAGAACTTGACGTGTAAATAAATAAATAAATAAATAAAATACTCTGTACGCATAAGCTATCATTTGTACACCACCTTCCTGAAATTGTAGTAGAACTTCCCCTACCGCAAAACCACTATTGTCCAGTGTTAAGTTCTGTCTCAACATTCTTGTCATACAAAGCTAGAATTGCAGATGTTAACACTACCTTAAGCACAATGGAAGATCTCCCTTGTGCTTTACTCTAGGAAAATTTGGCATCTGCATACCGTAGTTCTTACAAGGGATGTGCACTGATACAAACTCCTTTACAAATCACTGGTAGTATGAGCACATTCTCAGATCATCAATGTGCTGAGGAGTCACAAAATCCATAACTGTTCTTATTTTCTCTGGATTTCGAAGGACTTCATCATGGGCTTCACCACCATTCATCAGGTAGCCGAAGTTTTTATTTCTTGGGTGATGAAGAGACACTTTTTGGGATTCAGACACAGACTTGCAGTCTGAAAAAACCTTAACACAGTTGTCTGGTGGCTTAGATGATCTTCAAATGTCTTCAAAAACTGACAGAGTTATCCAGATGACAAATAAAAATCATCCATTTAAGGTGTCAAAGCAGGTTGGCTATCATATGTTCGGTGAAGAACTGAGTGTTACATAGTCCAAACAGCATAAATAAGAACTCAAAGAGTCCATCATGAGTTATGAAGGCAGTATTTTCCTAGTTAGCTGTGCCAATCTCATTTTGCCATTGCCAGTAGTGTTTTTGCAAATCCATAGCTGAGAAACATTTTGCTTCTTTGCTACTTTCAAGCAGTTCAAGATGTCATTGAATGTGCGCCAATGGATAGACCACTTCCTTCATGAACTTGTTCAGTCTTTGGTAGTTGATGCAGAAACGCCATGCACCATCCTTCTTTTTCACAGGTACCAACAGAGAGGAGCAAGGACTCTCTGAAGGTTCAATGATGTCATACTGCATCATTAGTGGGCATTAATATGGTGTGTGTGTGTGTGTGTGTGTGTGTGTGTGTGTGTGTGTGTGTGTGTGTGTGTGTGTGTGTGTGTGTCTAACCTTCACTTTTATGGCTGGTTGGTTGATTGATTTTGAGAAGAAGACCAAACAGCGAGGTCATTGGTCCCTTCGAATTAGGGATAGATGGGAAAGGAAGTCAGCCGTGCCCTTTCAAAGGAACCATTGTGGCATTTGCTTGAAGCAATTTAGGGAAATCATGGAAAACCTAAATCAGGATAGCCGGACATGGGTTTGAGCCGTCGTCCACCTGAGAGTGAGTCCAGTGTGCTAACCACTGCACCACCTCACTCGGTCACTTTTATGATGGATTGAATTCTGCTATGGGACACTTTCAGTGAGGTGTCTCAATGCCTGTGAAGGAATGCACCAATTCTTCATCAAAAGCCAAAACCAGAGAGGGCAGTGCTGTTCAATGCTGCAGTCTGAAGCAAAGTTGATGTTCTAACTCAATCCAAAGGTGTTCCATTTCAGGGATGTTATTGTCCAGAAAACCCCATCTCACAGGTGCTGCTTTATGACAAGATGTAGCGTCGTGCTGAGAAAGTTGATCATCATCTCCAGACAGGTCCTCTACTGTATGCAGTAAACAATTCTGTAAAATGTGTTCACATCCTTTCACATTTGGAATTTTCTTAAGTGCAATAAAGGGGCCAAATCCTAACCACAAAACACACACACACACACACACACACACACACACACACACACACACACACACACACACACACACCGTAACACCACTGCCTCTGTACTTCACAACTGGTATTACATGTGATGGCAGTTAAATTTCTCCAGACATTCAGCAAACCCAAACCCTTTCACTGGACTGCCACAGGGTATAGCATGATTCACCAGTCCAAATCACCTGTTTCCAGTCATCCTCTGCCAAGTGTTGTTCTTCACCCAGCCTTAATCACTGGTTTGCATTGACTACAGAAATGCGTGTCTTATGAGGAGTTGCTCAACCATTGCAGCCCGCTCTATTGGGTACCTTTGTACAGTCATTGGGCTAGCTGGACTGTGGGTAGTACTGTGGAGCACACAAGTTATTCCTTCCACTGATTTCACGTGGTTCAATCCGCCTGGCCTTGGTTTAGCTGTTGCTGTTCCTTCATGATTCCTTTCCACAACCACATCACCAACAGTCAGCTTGGGCAACTATAGAAGGGTTGAAATGTCCCTGATGGATCTGTTTCTAATGACTAATCCATCTTCAAGGACACTGAGCTCTCAAAGCCAATGTATTCTGCTGTTACTGCTTCTCTGCTGACAACACAATATTCCCCACCTCCTTTTAGAATGGGGGACCTGCCTCTCATAATATCTTGCAGTCAATTCCACAACGCTTAGGGGTGTCTGGATAATTTTGATCAGATAGTGTATAATAGTTCTGTTTCTCTGCAAGAGAATTTACACACACACACACACACACACACACACACACACACACACACACGTTTTTGGAACTTCTGTGTTGTTATGTAAGAAAATTAAGTTAATATTTTGGTATTGTATCACACAAAAATATGAGCTCTGGATGTGACAATACATTGCATGAAATTGTTCTGCAAATAAAACTTCACATTTCTGAACTAAATAGTATTATAAAGGAACACAGCAAAAAAATATTAGTCACCTTCAGCAAACATCATGGTAATACTGTGTAAGACCACATCTAGCCTCAATTCAGTGAGGAATAGAATCCACTAGCTTCTGTGGGTAATATCAAACTGAAGCTACTCATTGGGGATGTCAATTGCTATGTTTTACCTGCTGTGATGAACAGTCCTAGACATATCTTAGTGATTAAAGTTAGAAGATTTAATGGGCTTGTTGAGTTGCGATTGAGTGCCTGAATGTTTGCTAAATCGAAAATGTATGTGTGCAGACCTATGAATGTGGTTGATATTATCTTGGAAGACAGTGTGTCCATAGCATATTTATCATGAAGATGTAGACCAAAGGTGAACACTTGGTCATTGAGAATACTGAAATAACTAAACCACTTAACATTCATGGTAACCTGAAGTTATGGTAAAAAAAAAAAAAACCTTAAAACATCACAGCCTGAACTACACCTTGCACAAACATTGAGGATTAAAAGCTGCATCAAACTGACACATCATTTTAAAAGAGGCAACATCATGATTGGTCAGACCACACTACAGGCACCCTTGCATCTACTGTCCAGTTTCTGTGTTGTTTAGCCGACTGGAGACACACAGCTTTATATGACACTGCAAACAATTGCTTTCTGCACGTTGACCAATCACAAATGTCCGTCACTCATCTTTTCCTTCACAATGTTCACTAATAAACTGGTTGAGATGGACCTGCATTCACTGATGACAGCAGTTCCTGTCAGGTTTGAAAACAACTGTGATTGACAAGGCGTGAAACTCATTCTCAGTTCTCATGGTTGAGAGAGATACTCTATTCCTTGTAGATATGTGAGACAGAATGAATATTTTACTCTATAAAGGAGTGTGTAGCTTTTTGAAACTTCCGGGGGAACTTAAACTGTATGCCAGAACTCAGACCATTGCCTTTCATTGGCAATGATTGATCTATCCACACACAATGGACAGTTCTCATTGCTACACCAGTAAATTACACAAATGCATTCATGGTATGGTCAAAGGCATGTCAAAATATCATAGCACCTTTCCACTGTTCTTTCACATTTCCGTATGCAGATTGCATACAACTGATTATCATGTACACACCACTTCACCGTCACGACTAACCAGTGGAGGGCCATGTGATGACCCAGTACCAGTTCTAACCACTTACAGCACTCAAAAGTGACCAGTATGCTCTTTTAAGGGGGTGAGTAATATTTTGTCTGGTGAGCTTATGATATTCATTCCTGTATCCTGTCTATTCTTCTTGAACAATTAGCTTTGTCATAGAACCTCTCTTGGAGACACAGTGGATAAAATGTGATAACCCAAATAGAACACACCTAGAGAAATGGATTAGGCTAAGCTTTCAGGTCAAAAAACAAACTACTAATTACAGTACTGTGACCTCAAATTTAACTGAGGATGCACATAAGATGACGGGTGGAAGAGTGATATTGGTAATTGGTAGTGTGGGGAGGTGGTGAGGGAGGGGAGGAAGGGACAGCAGAAACACCGGAAACACAACATTGACCAAAAAATAAATGAGGAGACTTGTTACAGTAGGAAACAATTTGTGGGAAATTGGGATCATACTACTATGGTAAATATTATTTTAAGTACACACATAGACTAATTATGAGAAATATTTAAATGTAAATAAAATTACCAACAAATTTAACTTTCCACACTCGGTGTGGTAAGAACAATGCTTCTTGTGTCAACAGTGACATCTTTGTTACCATCTGGCCAAATACAGATTTTATTCCATCAGTTCCTGCAAGACCACCTTTACTCCGTGATCTCTTTACTTGTATACGATTCAGTTCAATAACAGGACCATGTTGTCGGTCTCGAACCATTGTTGCTTGCACAACCTGAAATTAATGTATAGTGTCATACAGTTTATTTTTTTTTTTTTTAAAGTTTCGGTGTGAATGAAGCATAATGATTATACTTCCATCTAAAAACAAAGATTGACACTAATTCTTAAAATTCCACAACATTTCACAAAATTATTAATAATATGGCTAATTCAACATATAGTATGGACTATTACTCTAACAGGACATTAAAGGACAAGAAATAGCATAATTTTTAATATGATGTCATGTTTTATACAAACATTTGAAAACAACAGGGAAAATATTCATTAGGTGCAGTTCACTTATTTTCTGACAAGCCAACCAATGTATGGCAGACCACAATTGCATGGGATATGGTGATGGTAGTTAGATACTCCATAAATCATTTGAGTGATTTCTCTGGCAAAAAGATGTCAGTGAGTCAGTTTACAGGATATGTACACATGATTAGTGTTCACCATATTTTATTAGTCCTACTCATGCAACTACACTTAAAACAACATGGTGGGTTTTTAAATGCTAACAACATTTAAATAGAAATCTGTCCATGGAATAGCAGGAGTTGTCCAGGAGAATTGAATTCAGGTTGGATTTAAAACTTGCTTTGTTATCTGCTGTATATTTTATGTTATTGGACAAATGATCAAAATATTTTGTACACACTTGCTGTACCAAAGAAAGTTGTGGCATTTCGTACATTTATCAGACCATCAGCACCGTATAAGTCTTGTATACAGTATAAGCACGACACACATTTTTAAAAGGTGAGGAAATCTGCTATTGCAGAACACTGTCTTGGTACTAGTCACCCAATTGAATATATTAACACAGAGATTCTGGTATGCACTTCCAGCTATTGAGGAAGTGTTATTAGAAATGCAGAAGAGATTAAATTAGGAAATGACATTATAAGTAGAGACTGAGTTTAGTATCTGCACAGGCATGACAATGCCACTTCACTACATGAACGGTGTGGGTACTTTGCATGTTGACAGTGGTTTGACAATAGCCAGGGAACAGAGCCCCATGAGAAATAAATTAACTGTGTGAGTCAATCTACAGAAAGAAGAGAGTGTGGACCCACATAAGATAAGCACAGGAATAACTCAGCATGTGGCTGGTGCAGATGGCTAATGGCTAAGCAATCAGCACAACACACAGCACGATATACTAGGTGAGGTCCGTGTTGGTCAAACTACAAGTAAGCGCTGGTCTGCCCGGCCTACTGCTGCTCGCGCGTAAACACCAGCACTAGTGGGTCTGCCCATACCATGTATCACATGCATCCTCCATTGCAGGTCTCTGCACTATCCAAGTGTGCTACCCATGCCAGCTCATCCACCTCCATTGTTATGTCTGCTGACAGTGATATTAAATCCGTCCCCCCTGAAAAGGCTGTGTAGGGCTAAAAATGACTGGGCTTCAGCCGCTACCTCTGGCGCATGGTCAGAGAGGCCCCTAGGAAACCTGACAATGGACACTGAACATTTTATCCCAAAAATAACAGCTAGCACCTCTTTTTACACCTGTAAATAAATAAACTGTGCAGCAGAAAGCATCTTTGATGCATAAGTGATGGGCTGTTTGGTGCCACCTGGTTCTGATGGGACAGGAAGGCACCAATGCCATACAGGTATGTGTCCTGGTCAGGGTTAAAAGTTTAACCAGTGTACAGCAAGTCAGACAGGGAGCAGAGCACATATGATGCTTCAGGGAGTGAAAAGCTCATTAACAGTCTGCAGACCAGACAAACTTAATAACATTCAGGCAAAGCCAGTAAAGAGGCTGTCAGATGTGCATAGCCTGGGGAATGAACTGAGCATAATACGAAAACTTATCCAAAAATCCTTCCGGTTCTTGGTCACTGGTAGGTTGACGATGGCCCTGATGTGGTCATCTGTGGGCACAAGACCATCTTGCTAAGCTCTGCAAATAACGCACCTTCAGACAGAAAAAATGCATTTCTTTAGCTCGCAACAAAGGTAATTCTGTAGGTGGTGTTGGAAAAATTGACTGAAGGTTTCATATGATGCTTTCGAGTAGGGCATGTGACCCAGATGATACCAAGATAATTGACACAACATGGAATGACCTGAATCAATTGCTCCAAATAATGTTGGTAAAGTCCTGCACTGACGAGGATAAAAAAGGAAGGCAATTAAACCGATAAAGCCCACATGGGATACTGAGGCCCAGAAAAGTTCAAGAAACCACATCCAATGCAACTGCAGGTAAGCATTGCACAAGCAGCTGACCATCACTCCCGTGTCTACCAGCACTCGACCACCCACACATCAACTTACAAGATCAGCAAAATATGGTGGGGCAACACGTGCGATGTTAGAGGCAGCCCCAGAGTTCAGTGAAAACACCGAGGTATCCGATGACTGACTCACAGCCTCTTGACTGTCACAAATAGTTGCCTATCCACTGGCATAACTCACATATGGCCTCCATATGTTGGTAGTCATGGCAGACATTTAACAAATGAGAGTCAGGAGAGGAGTGCTGGCTCGCCCAATGAGCAGAAAGAGAATGACACTGATAACCCAAAAAACACTGCTAGCAGGAATTACAACACTGCAAGGGGCATCAACCCACCGAATTTGGCATGGGCAAGGATGGACAGTGCTTGTGCTACACCAGCAACATATAATGACTTGGTGGGAGGCAAGGCAACCTGGGGTATTCCGCAGGGCACTAGGGTCTGTTTACTATATACACCCAGTTATCACAAAGAACATCCCTTACTGCCGTAAGCTCATGTGATTCTGGAATTTGGGTAATGTCGGCTACAGAAGAGTTGGACAAGGTTGATGCCCTACTCTGAACCTTGTAAACAGGAGCTAACCTGACAATAATGTCCTGAATTAGCAAGTGTACATAAGAGGTAGCACATCTGGGTCACTCAAAGTGAAAACTTGCATGAGAAGCTCCATAAATCATTGAGACAGGCCATATATGACTGCCCAGGGCACTTGTGGTGCTGGTTAAACTGCCACTACATAGGATTGATGGCGCCACTACATAGGATTGATGGCCAAAATACTGTGCAAGCAACCAACAAAGCTTATCAAAGGAAAGTTTCTTGAGCTCAGTGAAGAGTTTCAAATTTTGGATACTATGGTATAAATCTGTGCTGCTCGACATCAACAATACACTCTACCTGCTAGTTGAGCAAGAACTGGCACAGGTAATTATCCCACCTTTCCACCAACTCATCAATATTCGAAAACAGCATTAGGAGTGCAGGACCGGAAGGCGTGGCACAGAAAATGGAATACTGGGCGCATCCCCCCTTCTCCCAGTGGTGAGCCAAGGGCATGAAGCAAGTCCATACTTTGGGTTAGAAATGCCTGCATCTGCTCCTGTTGTTATTATTGTTGCTGTTCTTCTTGCTGACTAAGCCACCATTGTACTTGACAGTGATATAACCTAATACTTTTTTTTGCTATTGTTTAAGAACACACCTGCACAACCCCACCAACCAAACAAAGACTATAGCTGTTTTGGCAGAGATTCAATCAGGTGCATGTAGCATATTAAATAGTGACTCATGTCCAAATGGACCTTCAAATTATTTGACAACGAAGTGAATGGTAAACAAGCTGTATTATAAGGAAAGGTGGTGGTGGTTAGTGTTTAATGTCCTGTCGATAACGAGGTAATTAGAGATGGAGCGCAAGCTCGGGTTAGGGAAGGATTGGGAAGGAAATCCGCCGCGTCCTTTCAAAGGAACCATCCCGGCATTCACCTGAAACGATTTAGGGAAATCACGGAAAACCTAAATCAGGCTGGCTGGAGATGGGATATTATAAGGAAAGCCAAAATTGTAATACTTCATAGAAATTGCTCAACATATCAACTGCAACAGATATCTGAAACTCAAGTAACTGTCACACAACTGTCAGAAAGGATAATTTGACTGAACAAGTGAAAATGATTCCTCATCAGAAGTAGTACATGCAGAAGAAATGGAGAGAAAATTTCAAATTTGAGTCTGGAAATACTGATGTTTTGCTAAATGGGGGTTGTGGATAAGAGATATGACTTGGGTACTGATGTGGATATAAAGATACTGTTGCTTACCTTTCTAAATGTTGCTTCTTTGGTTGAAGACACTAATATTCCTCTTAGTTTGTCAAGACTGCCTTCACCATCAACAGGAAACATTGCAACAACAGGGCAAAATAATTCTGAGAAATGATGAAGTAGTAAAAGCCTGTTCCGAAGCACAGGAAGTGGCAAATCTCTCACTAAATCATATTCTAGTGGTGTTCCTTGTGGAAGTCGGCTGGCTGAAACTGGTTTATTTGTACTCCAAGCTAAAGTATGTGCTGATCCGCAAGCAACCTGGGTAATCTTCTTTGCCTGGACAGAAAATATTAAATTAGAGCACACCAGACAGACACACTAGCAAAAGTCAAAAGTCTTTCCATAGTAAAAATACTACTTATAATACACTGCATAAAAAGTAAACTTAGAGAAAATAATAAAAATTAAGACAACAACAAGAACTCTTGCCATTCTGCAAATGGTGTAGTTATTATTTATTTATTCTGTTAGTCATCCAACAAGGGCACAATAAGCTTATAACTACTAGGACAGTTGTTCTCACTTATTGTTTTTCCATTTAAGCCATACATTTTTCATCAATTCTCTGAGTCTATCATGGTGTTAATCTGACAACTGGCACCACTTAGGAAAAACCAAAATGGCACTCTAGTTGTTGCGAAGATGTTTCAGTTTTGTGTAAGGTAAACATGCTGTGCTGTGGTATGATTGGTATGGTCAGAAATGAACGCACTTAATATACCATAATCACAATGTAGACACTTTTATTGTTCCAAGATGATTAATTCCAACAATCTTATGCTGCCAACACATAATCTTAAGGAACTTGTATAAAATTACCATGTTACATTACATGAAGTCAACGCTTAAAGGCACTCCCCACGTATACATGTCTTGATAAAACTCCAGTTGATAAAATGCACACAGTTGATAAAATCCTTGTATCATCCATGCATGTTGGTGGTGAACATGATCCTCAATAGCTTGCCACACAGCACTCCCCGAGCAACGTAGTACTGTGCAGTAAGCCTGTGAGAATCATGTTCTCCACCAAGGTGCATGGATAATATGAGGATTTTATCAACTGCATTTCTATTGTAACAGGTATACGTGGGCAGTGCCTTGTATGCTTTGCTTTGATTTCATGTCACGTAACATAGCAATTTTATAACAAGTACCATAAGGTCAGATGGTGGTGGTATAAGATTGGAACCATAAAAGTGTCTACACTGCAACTATGGCATACGAACTGTGTTCATTTCAGTTTTGTGTGTTTTCCAGTTGTATGTGATTTCCTCTTGGTCTTTTCTAATATTGAAGTACCAGGGCAGTGTTATTATCAATTATGAGTCAAAGATATCAAAGCTCATTTCATCCTTATGGACTCATTAATTCTTTGTATGTGGCCATAAAACTGCAATCTGCTTTTGTGCACTATTCCTGTAATATTTTCTATTCTTTGAATTTGTTTTAATTTTTTTATGTAGATACCTTTTACACAGACAACTCCATATGTCATCAACCATGAGTATACACCTGATTGATGACATATGGAGGTTTGGGTCTGGCCGTGAGTTGTGCACGGATAGTGAATTGGTAAAGTGACCACTCGTGATAAGCGTGGAAATCTGGGTTCAAGTCTCGGTCTGGCACAAATTTTCATTGTTGTCATTCCATTGTACAGCTGATGGCTGTTCTTATTTGCAACTGAGAATTCATTTATTGTATTTCATAATGCCTGTAGTCACCATAGTTCCTGTTCCTTTGAACATGCATGCTTGTCCAAAGGAACTTTGCATTGTAATCAGAACAACACAGGCACTGCAATATTGCAGGCTAAGACTTGGTTAAAACAGTAAGTAAAAACTACTATATTTGGTTAAATGTTATTCCACCATTGACCATTAGTTTATATATTACTGATTCCTGATTAAAATATTCGGCAAACTAGTGTTGCACATACAAGCCAACAGAGTTAATATAATGCACATAATCCATTAAATTCGTATATTACATAGAGATACGTTTAACATAGTGTCTGTCTGAATTCTCTCTCTTCACAAGCATGTCCAAAAACTGACTACATTTTACCTTACAGTTTGCATTATTCCCAACCTACGAAGGTATTACAGCAAACTACACAGAGTACTAAAATAACAGAAGAAGCTATTCGAAAGCAAATATCTAGAAAAAATTGTGCCATAACCACATTGGGAAGTGATAAGCAGAACATTTAAAAATCAATATATTTTTGCAAGAAGTAGCAATTCAGGTTGCGTGGACAGCATAAGATACCCACACAAAAGCATGTATGTGTATACATGCTTCCAATGATAGTGAGACGTATGTGTCATACGGCTACATAAAAGTAAATCAAACTGCATGTTGTTCCCATTCAGTGCATAAACAGTGCATTGCAAGGATGGCTCCTTATTTGTACACTCCTGGAAATTGAAATAAGAACACCGTGAATTCATTGTCCCAGGAAGGGGAAACTTTATTGACACATTCCTGGGGTCAGATACATCACATGATCACACTGACAGAACCTCAGGCACATAGACACAGGCAACAGAGCATGCACAATGTTGGCACTAGTACAGTGTACATCCACCTTTCGCAGCAATGCAGGCTGCTATTCTCCCATGGAGACGATCGTAGAGATGCTGGATGTAGTCCTGTGGGATGGCTTGCCATGCCATTTCCACCTGGCACCTCAGTTGGACCAGCGTTCGTGCTGGACGTGCAGACCGTGTGAGACGACGCTTCATCCAGTCCCAAACATGCTCAATGGGGGACAGATCCAGAGATCTTGCTAGCCAGGGTAGTTGACTTACACCTTCTAGAGCACGTTGGGTGGCACGGGATACATGTGGACGTGCATTGTCCTGTTGGAACAGCAAGTTCCCTTGCCGGTCTAGGAATGGTAGAACGATGGGTTCGATGACGGTTTGGATGTACCGTGCACTATTCAGTGTCCCTTCGACGATCAGCAGAGGTGTACGGCCAGTGTAGGAGATCGCTCCCCACACCATGATGCCGGGTGTTGGCCCTGTGTGCCTTGGTCGTATGCAGTCCTGATTGTGGCGCTCACCTGCACGGTGCCAAACACGCATACGACCATCATTGGCACCAAGGCAGAAGCGACTCTCATCGCTGAAGACGACACGTCTCCATTCGTCCCTCCATTCACGCCTGTCACGACACCACTGGAGGCGGGCTGCACGATGTTGGGGCATGAGCGGAAGACGGCCTAACGGTGTGTGGGACCGTAGCCCAGCTTCATGGAGACGGTTGCGAATGGTCCTCGCCGATACCCCAGGAACAACAGTGTCCCTAATTTGCTGGGAAGAGGCAGTGCGGTCCCCTACGGCACTGCATAGGATCCTACGGTCTTCGCGTGCATCCGTGCGTCGCTGCGGTCCGGTCCCAGGTCGACGGGCACGTGCACCTTCCGCCGACCACTGGCGACAACATCGATGTACTGTGGAGACCTCACGCCCCACGTGTTGAGCAATTCGGTGGAACACCCACCCGGCCTCCCGCATGCCCACTATACGCCCTCGCTCAAAGTCCGTCAACTGCACATACGGTTCACATCCACACTGTCGCGGCATGCTACCAGTGTTAAAGACTGCGATGGAGCTCCGTATACCACGGCATACTGGCTGACACTGACGGCGGCGGTGCACAAATGCTGCGCAGCTAGCGCCATTCGACAGCCAACACCGCGGTTCCTGGTGTGTCCGGTGTGCCGTGCGTGTGATCATTGCTTGTACAGCCCTCTCGCAGTGTCCGGAGCAAGTATGGTGGATCTGACACACCGGTGTCAATGTGTTCTTTTTTCCATTTCCAGGAGTGTATTTGTGGCCCCTATACATAAACTAAACAACAAAAAACTATTTTTGATTTTCATTTAATTTTTATTAATTTATTCAGGAATTTGCTGATTCTCTCTCTCTCTCTCTCTCTCTCTCTCTCTCTCTCTCTCTCTCTCTCTCTTGTGTGTGTGTGTGTGTGTGTGTGTGTGTGTGTGTGTCAAACTGATCACCATGACAGATTTTCTGTTTTGTACACAAATAAAATGTCCTCATCAGCTTGAGAAATGGTCCCTACACTTGAGCACTTTTCAAAGAAAAGCTAGAGATGTGTTTTATATGCAGTTTATTGCTAAAATATATTGCAGTTTCCTAGTAGCTTTATAATGAATCAAAGTGGGCTACTTGCTTTACTCGTTTGGTCATGCCATTGCATAGCTCTCGAACTTGCCACTACAAAAAATTATATGATTTAACAGCTTTTAACTGCAAATGTTAATCCTACTGTCACTTGTTTGGCAAAATGCACGTTTTCTTCATTGGGTGCTAGTACCTCCATCACGCCAAAATTTTATCAAAGAACAAAAAAATTATACAGGCTTATTTTAGAAATTTTGATAGAAACGAAATTTATGCAGGCACAGAACTGGTGCAATTTTGTCATTCAACTTTAGCAGAATTGCTCATGTCTACTTTTCCATTTTTGTACACTTTTCTGTTTGGATCTATGAATTATATATTCTCTTTTCATCTAGACTATTCCTTAATATATAAATATGGATGACACAACTAAGGGCTGCTCTAAAAGTTATCTCCACAGAGTTTCTCTCGTCTCATAAAATGTATGAGGTATGATGGCGGATGAGGGCGAGCCACAGTTTAAAAGTTCAATGAAAAGTGTGGAAGATATAGCAGAAGCAGGAGGGTAAATGAAAAAGGAAATGAAGGAACAACTACAGGAAGCAGTGAACATCATTCGTGAGTATTTTCAAACAATTACATGTGCCCTTGAAGATAAGAATAACATACAAGAAAAACATGCAGAAGAGGTTATAAATGGAACAAACACAGCTCCAGAGAGAAACGACATTTTCATAGTGCAACAACTAGCGACATCTCTTGGCCACACCCCAGAACGTCCAAGTAGCAAGCCGATAGTAAGACAAGCCCCTGACACTTGGAAGCAACAACGGCAACTCCGAGGTACAAAGGGATCAGCTGACAACTAGCAGTGATGAACAAAGACCGACTAGTGGCAATGAAGAAGAAGTGGTGACACATAGTGGCCAGTCAACTGACCTGGATAGAAACAAACAACACCAAACATGAACAGAAGAAGATACAGAAGGAATAATAATAGAAAAGATGAACCAACAGATAAAGCATATGTATGGAAATCTGACAAACGATAAAGATGATGACAAAAGAGGAAATAAAAACAATGGCTACACTAAGGCAGGAACCAGCCCCAACACATGGTACAACAAAGACAAAGGTACCGAGGCAAGAGTGCAGGGGCCAGCAGGAATGACCCGGTGATGCACAAACAAATACAATAGAAGATAGGGATTGGAAACAAACAGGAGGGCAACCTGGAACACCAGTAAACAAAGAAAATAATCAAGAGAACACGAAGAGGGACTGGAAAACAGTGGTGAGAGGTGGGAACAGACATGCTAGACAATGGGAAAACGAGACAGGAAAAGAAACATATGGAAGAAAAATGGGAACAATACAAGGGGAAAGCAAAATAAAGGGAGCGGAAAGAAGCACCTGGCTATATGTGGGAAAACTGGACAAAGATATGACAGAGAAAGCTATTACAGAATACCTGAAGGAAAACTGAGTAAAATGGAAAAAATACTGTGATCTGATGAATGAAAAATGAGGAAGCAGAGCTTTTTAAAATAGGCATTCCACTGCAAGACCTAGAACTAGCCCACGATGGAAATTTTTGGCCATAAGATGCAATATGCCATCCCTTTCGGCAACCCTGGAAGTTTAAAAGGCCAGGCACGCAGAGACTAATATAACAATATGGAACATAGAGAGCCTGAGGGGAGTTCTGAATCTGCTCCTGAGAAATATCATGGCCGATTATGATATTGGAGTACTCACAGAGACAATGGTAAAAGAGGACACAGAACTCAACATCCCAGAATTTTACAATTTTCATGCCGATGCAATACAGTACAAGAGGAGAGGAAGTCCAGTGGGTGGTGTGTTATGCATAATTAAATCATGACTGTCCCCTTTCAAACTACTATTAAGAGAAGAGGACATGTTGGTTGTCAGGAAAAGGACTGGAGTTATAGTAGCAGTCGACTTTAATCCAGACAACACTGCAACAGGCATAATAGATAAACTAAAGATGGTCTTGGAGTAGAAGCAAGGACAAGATAATCGTTGCAGGAGACATGAACTGCGTGATAAATGGGCAAGGTAGAAAATGCAAAGAAGTGATGGAATGTCTAGTAAATGAGGGCTTTACAGTGCACAACAGACAGGAGGACTGGACATTCATAGGGAATAACGGAGCCACCACAATAGATCTAATAATCACAAATGGCATCAGAACAAACAGCCCTGCCACTATAGTGAAAAAGGAAGCAGCAGTCATCCGTAAGCACATTCCAGTACAAATAAATATAGAAAATGACAGAACCATCAGTTTAGAAGAAAGGTGAAATGTAACACTTGGCAAGATCCTGGACATGGAAATAATTAAAGGGAACATGACAGGAAAGGATAAGGTTGAAAGAGCAGTACGGGCATGAAATTTTGATGAGGCTGCTACATAGCTGAAATAAAATATAATAAATGGGGCCACCACACAAGATAAAAATAGGAGAGTCAGGAAATGGTTCGACACAGAATGCTATGAGGAAAGAAAACTGACACTGAAAACACTATATAAAACTAGATGACAAATGCCAAGTGCAACCACTGCAGAATATCAACGAGAATGGAGGAAATACAAGGACCTAATAAGAATGAAGAAAAGCCACACCTGGAAGAACAACAAGAGAAAATATTAGAACAGGTTGAAGTAGACCCATACCAAGCTCTGAGACTGAAAAGACAGAAAATACAGCCAAACATCCCCATGGAAACAAGGAAAGACCACATATGAAAAGTAATCTGTTCAAAAGGAACAAGACCCATGATTAAGAAATCTAGGACACCACACCACAGGCTGATGAGATCTTTACCACAGATGAAATTACAAATGAAATACAGAAAATGAGGAAAAACAGAGCACCAGGAGAAGATGGAATAAGAAACGAACACTTTAAAGAGACAGCACAAGATCACCTGCCGATATGGACCTCCCTTCTAAAAAAATGTATAGAACTAGAAAGCATACTGGGTGAATGGAGAAAGTCAACAATCAGTCTACTATATAAAGGAAAAGGAGACACTGAGAACCCAAATGCGTACAGAGGAATAGCGTTGGAATCCACGCCACTGAAACTCCTAGTGGGAATCCTTGCAAAAGGCTGGTAGAGAAGCTCAAACGCCTTCTACCAGAGAAGCAGTTCGGTTTTAGGAAGGGACAGTCCATGACCCTGGCAGTAGAAAACCTGCTAGAACAAATAAAACAGACAATAGGAAGATCCAAAGGAAAACTACATGTGGTTTTTCTTGACTACTCAAAAGCCTTTGACCTGGTCAACAGGAAGGTTTTAATAGACAAACTGGAGGAAATAATTGGAAGAATGAGTACAACAACCCTGATATCAAACATACTGGCAGGAAACCACATACAGATAGGTGATGGAATAGGGTATCTGACTGGCTGCCACAGACGAACAGCATCCTCCAAGGCAATCCACTCAGAGCTATTCTGTTTAACGTCCTCATGAAAGGAATGGCAGGCATGAGCAATACATATACGATGATGCCATGGCCATTGTAGCGATAGATGTATACAAACTACAAGTAGCATTAAACACACTTAGTGAACGGGCGGAGCAAAATGACATCAAGATAAATAAAGAGAAGGCGGAATTGGTAGGAAAGGGGGAAGACTCACTGAAGCAGAGAACATCAAATGCAATGGTAAACCACTCAAGAGGGTTAAGAATTTAAAATATCTACGCATCACAATCCAAACAACGGGGAAAAGTTTTAGACTACATATAAGATCTAGAGCAGGAGCGGCCACTATAGCTATGAATGAAATCATAAACGTCACACAAATATCAATCAGCACAGCTATGGATCTTTTTAGGCTAAAGATACCACATGATCTGATGTATGGCCTAGAATCAGCGGGAGAATATCTCATATACAAACAGCTGGAAGAATTGGAGTGAGTAAAGGCTAGATACCTAAAGAGAATTTTAGGAATTCTGCAGAACTCAAGATCGAGACTAGTATAAGAGCTTACTAGGGAGACTTTCCTGATAGGGGATCTAAGATGCGAGCCCATACTCCCAGCTAGTGCCAACTTCAAACAGCTTCTACAAGATCTGCATGAGAAGAAAAACAACATACCAGAGGACTTCTGTGCAAGTCTGCCATGCAAGACATGGCCTGGATGGAAAGTAACCATAAAATGTGAAACGTGATGGCAAGACTGGCAACCCATGGTTTACGCCACGAGGTGTGTTGCAACAAAGCATTTCATGAACCAAATGACGAGTGTTTCTGTTTGTTTGTGTGTGTGTGTGTGTGTGTGTGTGTGTGTGTGTGTGTGTGTGTGTGTGTGTGAGAGAGAGAGAGAGAGAGAGAGAGAGAGAGAGAGAGAGAGAGAGAGAGAGAGAGAGTTGTGCTTGGAATTTTGTGACCTATATCATATTATAAAATGCAGGAATATACATAAATCCATCACAGCTTATAGCAAAGACAAGTAATCCTTTGCACGGCATGTCTGCGTTTCCAGTAAATAAAAAATAAAAAAATTCAATACCATCTCACAGAAATGTTCATCTTTAACAATTTATAATTAAATAAATGTCATGCTATCTAAATATCTGATTGATGTTTTTTCGCCAAATGTCAACATCAAGTATGTCAATCCTTACTCTAAGTGTAGTAAAATGGGAAAGATTTAAGCAGTATTGTAAAACATGCAAATTATTCACAATGAAAAAGTATGTAACCACATTGAAGACTCTCATAGATTTTTAGCTTCAATGAAAGAGCAGCTGTTAAAGAGATATCTGCAAGGTATGATGCAATTTAAAAATACTGGACCTATATTTTTGAACTATATGAATTGTCACTACATCAATCTGGTATCTTGGACATTTAAATTGTGATTAGGGTTTTCTGAATAAATAAAGATGTTTTCAAAATATATCTAGTCCTGCACTTAGCAATAGAAAGGGGTTTAAAAACAGACAGGATATTTTCGCAGTAACTATAGAAAACTTTTGACCATATAGACTGGCATATTGCAGCTATTCCAATAATAAGTACATATAAGTAATTCACAATAGATATAAAAAACAAAACAAAACAAAACAAATAAACACAAAGATATACAAAAAAGGAAGTAACAGAGCTGTGTCATATTATCTTCAATGACTCTACTATTTGCTGAACAAGTGTTGATCTAGGCATAACACAGTTTTCAGGCAGGAACAAACACTTACAGACAAGGGAAAGAAATTTCAAATTTCCAGAAGGGGCTAGTGAGGTAACAGGCGAGTTGTGGCACCCTAGAAATATTCTAAGTTTAGAGTTGGTGTGGCCACATGGGCCACTCGGCAGGCACAGGCCGCTCGGCAGGCCGACCAGGTGGTGCCGGATGTTGGCCAAAGCAAGAAGGGTCCAGCCCAAGCGTGTGGCTGGGAATAACATGGTGATGCTGTGTCAATGAAAGACTTGTATGCCGAGAGTGCCAAAGATGACGGACTTTGTGAAACCATCATGGCAGACATTTCACAGTTCATATAGAAATTAAAAGTAGCCAGATGAATCATGATACCTCAAAAAGAAACATGTACATTACTATTATTTGCATTAGGATTCTGATGGTGTAATCAGATTTTCAATATCTTTATTAGTTTAAAGTTTAGTATCTGATGGTAAATTATACAAGTAACACCCAGCAATGAATTTCCAAAATCTAAATTGTTGACGTGCCTTTAGAAAGCTATTAGTGTAAACCTAAATTAGTATAAATTACAGGCATGTAACTTGAACAGTACATGAGTTATTGGAGGTCAAAGGGGCCGATTACTATCAATCATGTCAGGCCGTAAGTACTCCACAGTTACACGAAAAAATGGTGGCAGCATGCTTATAAATATATTTATTTGCCTATGTCTTTGTTTGTATCCAATATATCCTATTCATGAAGAAATTGGTTAAATATTTACTGTGTTTTAGAAAGCACAGAGGCCTTAGGCTACTGGCCTACCTTTTGTTTATATTCCTTTGATATATATTATTTGATTTGATTATGTATTTAATAATGTGTGTTAGAGTGTGTTTATGGTCCAGCCATAGGAATATTTATTTAATTTCAATTTATTTAAATGTAAATCCAGTATTTCAAATGTGTTTCATTATTTTTGTGAATGTGCATTCGCTTGAAGACATGGTGGAAGTGCTCTAGCCAATCACAGCGCTCGTGAATGGGGAGAAGCTGGACGCTCAGTGTGACGGACGAATGGTGGCGAGACAGACTTGGAGTGTGGAGCGGTTTGCACATGGTCGCGAGCGTTAGAAATACTTTGGAATGCAGAATTGTGAACTTGTGAGATTTCCAAGGTTTCTACAGTGAAGCCATAGTATGCATTTAGAAATGAATATCTCACGAGCTATGTTGTCGTTCATAACTAATTACACGCAGTAGGAATCTATTGTTTGCCTGCAATTCAACTTATATTTTATTTAATTGCTGGACCATCGACACCAATACGCACTTTGCAGAAATATAGCACATTCTCAAAAGTACTTCTACTATTGTACTCATGATTTAAAGTCGTTAAGGTAGTACCTGCAGACTTTATTTAATTGCAGTCTTTCATTTATAAATTTCCATATTGCGTTTAAAATTCGAAATTGCCAAGAGATAGGAAACTTCGACCATTCGATTCATGTGTATATTTTTATTGTATACTGTAGACTCAGCAGTATTTGGTTTGTAATGCGGCAACTACGTATCCCAGCCCCTAGACAATGGAACCAGCCAGAACTTTTAATATTTCAACACTGAGTCTGAGGGTATGTAGTTGAGGGCCAATACATCAACACCATTTCATTTTAATGTTTTTCAAAGCCCGCGGGCTGCTGCAATGTCTGGAAAGGAGGGGGCTCTACAAGGACTACTGTATGAAATACATTGAATAATGAAAACTTTGGCTTAAGTATTAACAAATGAAAGGAAAAAGTTATGAGGTGTAGAAACAAGAATAATAAATGGATTAGGGCCAATACTGTTGTTGTTGTGGTCCTCAGTCCTGAGACTGGTTTGATGCAGCTCTCCATGCTAATCTATCCTGTGCAAGCCTCTTCATCTCCCAGTACCTACTGCAACCTACATCCTTCTGAATCTGCTTAGTATATTCATCTCTTGGTCTCCCTCTATGATTTTTACCCTCCACGATGCCCTCCAATACTAAATTGGTGATCCCTTGATGCCTTAGAACATGTCCTACCAACCAATCCCTTCTTCTGGTCAAGTTGTACCACAAACTTCTCTTCTCCCCAATCCTATTCAATACTTCCTCATTAGTAATGTGATCTACCCATCTAATCTTCAGCATTCTTCTGTAGCAGAATAGGTAAAACAAAAGAAATATAAGAGTAAATTCACACACAATGGGCGAACCAAAGAAAAAAAAGCCTTTTCACTAAGTGAAATTTTGCAATCTAAGACATCATCTGAAGATAAAAAAAAAAAATCACACTTCTCTTTTTGTTGCATATTCTCATAATACTTGAAACAAAAATGAGTTTTACAAAAAAATTGACTCTAGCTTTCAAACTGAAGCTCTGAGTATTGTAACGTTGTACAATTGATCCTACTGTCTTATGGAAAAATCTATCAAACAATTGTTTTTACATACATGTACTTAAGAGATACTTGTCTGAAGAATCTTCTGTGTTCTATAAATATTGCAATTACTTCCACCACATAGTTAAAGGCTTCCTCTTCCAGATATAACTGTGCCTATTCATAATTCTGTAAAATCTTGCTATGAGACGTATGGTTTTTTGAAGACTGTTTTATATCAAGAGGTAATCATTTTATGGATCTTACATTTTTTTACAACTGTTCATATTAATTCAATTTTATTCTGAGAGTTCTTAGTGTAATACAAGGTTCTAACACATCTGATGACAGCCTTCTTCATTTTGCAATATTGTCTGTGCTGAAATTCTGCAACAGTCCTTCAGAGTATGAATGCATGCACAAACAAAGCAGGTTACCTGCACAGCAGAGGCTTTTGTGAGGTGGCCTGAATCAGTACAGAGAATATGCACTAGTTATCTAATGAGGCAGCACACAATGACAGCCAGATGGTGCTGCTGAATAGTGTAGACATGTGCCTGGAGGTGAGCTCGAATGAATGACATGTCATTTCCCAGGGCCTGCAAAGCTGTTGGATGACATGCTGCACTGACAAAATTGCCCTGCAATCATTCTCAAATGATTTTGCAGAAACTATTTGGCAAAAAATATGATTTTTCTGTTATTTACAGTTTTGTACATCATCTTCTTGGTGAAGTGCTTATCATTTCATGAATGGTCATACTTACTGTGTTTTTTGCGTATAAGTAACATCCTGCACAAACTTCATATAGTTTGCAATGAAAAATAATGGTCACTATGATTCAGTATTTGGTACATATTAAATCATACACAGCTGTGTAACAAATTTAGCTAACATATTTAATTTTTCTTTAAACTTGGAAGGAGTTCTACATTTACCTTGAATCATGAGAAAATGGATTTTATGTAGGACACTCAGCTCTGCCTGCCATGCGAAAGAGACATATTCACAACCATGCACCATATATCATAAACAGTAAAGATTTTGAAATAAGGTTTTGGCAAATCAAAGCATGCAAAGAGACGAGTATTTTGCCATATGGTTAATACAGAAAACTCCCTTATCCATGTTGATAGAGCAGTAGCTATAATTTTTATTTATTTTTTCCATGCAGTACTGAAATTTTTATCACCAGTTGGTTGTTTAACACGACACACTGTTAATAGATTCCATCATAACAGCTACTGCAGTAACATGTTACCAATGCGAGTTAGTGCAAATTATACAGTGTTTTAACAAAAAAGAAAAAAAATAAAACCTGCCAACAAGAGAAATGTAGCCATTACTCACAACTGATGATGCTTCTTCAAAAGAAGAAGGTTAACAATTCAGGCAAAAATAAATTGCTAATTCTATTGCAATTTGGGCAGAATCCCATAAACCATTGTATTTTTAATAGTGATCAACTGGAGTGGAAATTTATCAAAGGATTTTCTTCTTGTACTTCACTTCAATGAACTGAGAAATACAAAAATAATTCACAGCAAATAGTGTACTTTCTTTTTGTTCATATCCCCATTCTGAACAAAGTGGTGAACTTCTTCACATAAAACATCTATTATCTATTATACATATTTTGCTGCACGTACCAGTGCATGTGAGTGTGAGTGCACCGAATGTGTGCATGTGTATTTAAATCAACCACCAACTGTATTATTATTCTGTGTTATTGGTCAGAGGTTTATGAAAAAAATCATATTTGTATTACTTGGATCAGTTTCATGTATTACATGGTTACTACACGATTACTTTAGCAGTGACCATTTTGTCAGCTTCCATTAACAGACAAGGTATCGTTCCACCAGTCTATCCATTCACTTTTCCTCCATATGATGATTCATCTGAGGATTGGGAAGCTTTGAAAAAAGACTCAGACAGCATTTTTTGTCTTTTGATGTGACAGACTCGAATTTGTACAGTGCCTTATTCCTCTTGCAGATTCCATCTAAGGTGTATCAATTACGGCATCAGCTAGCCCCTTTACAAGAACCGACAGCTCTTACGTTTGATCTGAACCACCACCATTGCAAATGAATGGATGTAACAGCGGTGCGAGCTGAGTCTACTGATGCCGCAAGAAAGCAAACCAGCCATATGGGATCAGGGCAGCCGAACTTCACGGCCTTAGGCATAAGTGTCAATTAATTACTGATGCCCATAATGACTCTTATGCAGACTCTATGGTGTGCAACACAATAATCTGTTTAGCTAGGGACAAGGAAGTGTAACCAGACGGCTTTATTCTGTGAAAATCCTGTAGGTAGAAGTTTTGCAAATAGCATAATATTTTGGCATGAAAAGAAAAATGAAAACTGGTTTTTGGGATATATGAACCTTGAGGGAGAGTAGCAAGCTGAAACAAGTGTCGAGGGAAATGAATAATTATAAGCTTGATATTCTGGGATTGAGTGAAGTGAGGTGGCCAGAGTTTGGTGAAATGCAGACATCAGATGGAATTACGTTTTTATATTCACGATGCGAAGAGGAAGAGGAACACCGGGATGGAGTTGGGCTATTGTTGACCAAGGCAACAAAGAAGAGCCTTCTAGAATGGAGACCTGTGTCCAGTAGGACCATGACTGCCAGATTTAAGATGAAGGTCCGAAATGTAATGCTTATCCAATGCTATGCCCCCACAGAGACATCAGAGACTGAGAAGAAGGAGGAATTCTATTACCTGATACGAGAGACTGTAAGGAAAGTGAGCAAGAAAGATATCCTCATTGTTATGGGAGACATAAATGCCAAGGTGGGAGATAACAATGAGGGTTTGGAACAGATAATGGGGGTACATAGCTTGGGTGAAATGAATGATAATGGGGAAAGATTTAGTGACTTCTGCATGAGCCATGACCTTGAAATAGGAGGCACCTTCTTTCCTCATCAGAGATGTCACAAGATAACATGGGTATCACCAGATCACATTACACAAAATCAAATTGACCACATCACAGTATCCAGGAAGTTCAGGAGGAGCCTGGAAGATGTGTGGAATAGAAGAGAAGCAGACACAAGTAGCGACCACCATCTTATTGCTGCCAGTTTCCGAATGAAGATTGTGGCTTCCAGAAAGAAATTCGAATAGAAGATTCGATGTAGGTAAACTGAAAGATCCACAGATAGCTGAGGGGTTTCAGCTGGAACTCTGGAATAGATTCCAGGTGCTGGAACTTGAGATGGCAGAGCATAAGGAAGTGGAGGAAATGTGAACAGAAGTTAAGAATACTTTTGTGCAAATGAGTGGGAGACAACTTGGCTTTAAAAATCAGCTGTGGAGAGATTGGATGCCTGAGCATACCTGGAGGAAAATCACCCATAGGAAGGAGGCCAAGGGAAGAGTAAATCAGAGCAGGACCAGGCAACAAAAAGCACAGGCACAAGCTGATTATAGAGCAGCAGATAAGGAAGTGAAAAGGAGTGGGAAAAAGAGACCACAGAAGGTGGATAAATGAACAGGCTGATAGAGCAGTACAGGCAGCGCGGAGGGGGGATGTGAAAAAACTATATTGTTGAGAACTTGTTTGGGATGGACTCAATTCAGGTATTCTGAATTTCTGTCACTGATGCCATTCACCTTGTGTCCAATCAGGTACCACATTCTCAATTGGAAACACTGTGTGAGGAGTTTTTGGACCTATTTTTCAGAAGGTTATAGGGTGAGCTATGAATTTTTCTCCTCATATTTCTTTGAAATCCATGACTTGGTCTCATTTTTGTGGTGTGTGTCCTATTCTATAGCCCTAAAAGATCAAGTGAAAGCAGAATTCAACAGACTTCAATTGCTAGAGGTGGCGCAACATATTACAGCTAGTGAACAGTCATCTCTGCTGGTTGTAGCTCAGAAGCCATCGTGGAAACTTCGCCTCTGTGGCAAATCATGGAATCATGGATACGTATCCTCTCCCACGCCAGGACAAACTGTCGGCAAAAATATCGGGTGGGCAATACTTTTCTAAAATTGACTTTTCTGAAGTGTATCTGCAGACCCCTGTGGATAAAGAGTCTCACTGAGTTCTGGATTTGAATACTCCTTTCGATTCTGGATGATATTTTTGTCATGGGTCCTCCATGGCCTATTACTTGAAAAATTTGTGCACTTTGATTTCTGTCTTACAGTCTGCAGGCTTATGGGTAACATCGCGAAATCTCAGTTTTTTCAATCTTGTACTGTTCATTTGGGGTATTGCGGGATGGGGTTCACCACCTGTCAGACCACTGTTACATCTATGCCACACCCCTCATCCATGATGGAGCTTTAGTCTTTCCTAGGGAAGATAGCCTACTACCACATATTCCTGCCAAGCGTGGACACATTGGCCCACCCGCTGCATGTCATGTTACGCAACAATGTACCCTTTTGCTGTACCCTGGATTGCAAATGTGCTTTTCAAATGTTGAAATTTAAAGTCGTCCCCTTGTTAGCTATGGTCTCTCCAGACTAGCACACAATTTTGACAACTGATGCCTCACTGTATGGCCTCAGCATGGTTGTAGTGCACTGATATATCAATGGCTGTGAATGACCTGTTGCTCTCACCTCTTACTCTGGCACAGAAATGTTACTCTCAGGTGGAAAAAAAGGCTCTAGCCATAGTTTATGCTCTCCAGAAATTTTATGTGTTTTGTATGGCTCCAAGTTTCACCTTATTACTGAACATAAGCCCTTGGTTCCCTTGTTCAATCCCCACACTCCCTTGCCTGACAAGGCAGCATACTGCCTACAAAACTGGGCATTTCTCTAGTCTCACTAAAATTATGAAATCCATTTTTCACCTATGTCTAAACATGCCAATGTGGATGACTTGTCTGCCTTCCACTGGGTCCTGCTCCTGACTTTGATTGTGAAGAATTGTTTTCCTTCCATCTTGATACTGAAATGCAAGCCATGATAGAGGGTTTCCCCATTAAAACCTCGCACATAGCAACTGCTATTGCTGCTTATCCAATTCTCTACAGGTGGTTTGGTTTGTTCAGCAGGGCTGGCCAGATTAAATCACAGGGTCGGGCTTTGGACCCCTGCACAACTATTTGCCTTTCGATATTGCCTCTCTGCTTTTGATGGTATTTTGCTGTTGTCACAGAACACCTCTCTCCTTGAGGTTATGGCGTGTGGTTCACCACCTTCTCCACCAGTGCCATTGGGGAATTTTGTGCACTGAAGTGTTACCTACAAGACATTTTCCTTGGCCTGGGGTTGATGGTGAAATTGTCCATTTTGTTGCAGCTAGTGAGCAATGTGTCTGACAACAGGCAGCTCCCAGGGCATCTTTGTCCCCTGGCCAGCTCCACGCCAGCCATGGGAGCGCATTCATGTAGACTTTGCAGGTCCCTTCTTGAACTCCTATTGGTTTTTGGTTTTGGATGAGTTTTCTCAGTCTCCTTACATTTTCTGGTGAGAATCGATGTTGGCTGATGTCACAATTCATATGCTTTTGAGGGTTTCTCTATTGAGGGGTTGCTCTGTACCTTAGTTTGTTCTCATCACGGCATTTGTCATGTTACGGCTCAACCATTCCACCCTCAATCACATGGCAAGGTGGAATGACTAGTGTGTATGATCAAGTCGCAAATAAAAAAGTTTGTTGTGGATTCCTTATCAGACGACACCCTTCTCCGTTTTCTGAGGATCTACCACTTCATACTGGCTGGGGTGCTTCACAGCCAGCAGCCATGTATGGTCCCCCACGTTCTGCAACCTGCGCCACACCTGATGCAGTCGGGTTCATCCAGACGCTTCATGCTCGGATCGCCTGTGTGTGTGTGTGTGTGTGTGTGTGTGTGTGTGTGTGTGTGTGTGTGTGTGTGTGAGTGTTTGGTTGGTTGCTGCACCAAGTGGATACTGGTCTTTGTTGTCCACTGCCAGAGATGCCATCTTTGCGACGTCTGTGTGGCCGATGGGCTGGTGGGGTGCCACTTTGACCAGCTGTGCCCCCGCTCCCTGCCAGAAGCTACTAGTCTGCGGGTGCAGGACCTCATCGCTGCAGGCCTTCGGCCGCCCTCAACCTTGAGCCAGTGATTGCCTGTTGAGAAGGTCCATTGCTGCCAGCCTGCTGTTCTGGTTGGTCCAGCTCCACCAGCCCCTTCTCCATCATTGCCTCAGCCATAACTGCCACTGGATCTAGCCTATCTCTTCCACACTTGGATCTTCCTACTGATGACAATGAAGAGACTGCAATGGCACCCTCCTCCCTATTGTCATCATGCACTGTGTGGGCATCTTTGTGTGTTCTGGCCCCATGCTCTGGTAACTGCCCAGCACATTATCCTGCTGCCACTTGTCAGCATCCACTGCTGCTGTTCCCGATCAGATGGATGAGTCTCTCATTGGGCTGCCAGCATCTCTTCCGTCACCTGGGTGCACTCTTTACATGAGGGAAAGGTGTGTATCCTGCTAATAGTGCATGTGAGTGTGAGTGCACTGAGTTTAGTGTCACCATGCATGTGTTCTTCAATCAACCAACAAATGTATTAGCATGGTCCTGCCACTACAGGCCATCTGTAGGGAGCGTGCACACAGCATGGATCCGCCACACCTTCTACCAGCAACTCACGCATATATATGCATGCAGCAATGCTGACTTATAGTAACTATGTCTTTTAGTTTGTATTGCTCATATCATTATAGCATTTGTTCTGTGTATCGCTTATGTTACATGTTCTGTATGATCGTTGTCTTGTTATGTGTGGGAGTCATGAGAAGCTTATTTTTGTTATTGTTCAGAGGTTTATGAATAAAGTCATATTTGTGTTAGCTGGATGGTTTTCATTTATTACTTGGTTACTACAAATTTATTATCTATTTTCACCTTAATAAGCACACTCAAGATGTTCATATAGTAATGGCCATCATTTTTTTGGTAACCTTATTGACCACAGCTACACCTGCATCTACATGGCTTCAAGAAGTTCATATAATAATGACCATTATGTTTTTTGTAACCTTATTGACAGAGCTATACTGTCATATACATATACATCTACATGGCTACTCTGCAAATCACACTTAAGTGCCTGGCAGAAGGTTTACTGAACCACCTTCACACTAATTCTGTATTATTCCACTCTCACACAATGCATGGAAAAAACAAATATCAATATCTTAACAAAAGAAAAAAAATATGATTATCGTTTCTCCCTATGTAGGCCAGAGTCAACAAAATATTTTTGCATTCAAAGGAGAAAGTTAGTGACTGAAATTTCGTAGAGATTCTGGTGCAGTGAAAAATGCCATTGTTTTAATTACTTCCAAACCAAATCCTGTATCTTGTCCATGACACTCTTCCCCTATTTCTCAATAATACAAAACTTGCTGCCTTCTTTGAACATTCTCAATTTATTCCATTAATCCTATCTGGGAAGGATCCCACACTGCGCAGCAGTAATCTGAAAAAATATTGACAAGTGTACTGTAGACAGTCTTTTTCATAGGCAAAACGGGCATCAAACTGTGCATTTTCATCTTCTTGCAGCGTAATGAATAGTCCATTAAATTTTGGGCATGCAGCCGTGCAAATAAAATATCCACCACTGATATTTTGGCTGCGTATCGTCAGGCCATCCTCAGAGTGACTCACAAGACTGACAACTAAATGCCAAGCACAGCCTAATATGCTCCACCATTGGTGGTACTGCGCATGCGGGTTACAGATGATGCTCAGCGACAAAGAAATACGCTTACACATGCACCGCCTGTGGTGAGGGCGTACAGGCATTCGATTCGCTTATCAATGTCTGATCGGCGGCAGTGACACAATGACGACATCTCGGCAGTTTAATTACCCCAAGAGCTGAATTCTGTGCTTTTTCCAAATTAAAACCATGATCTCTATTTATTAAATTATTAGCTAATCTAATCTCTATACCTTCCTTCAAGACAGATTCCCAAAAGGAATAGGTAGATGTTAAAATCTTCACATCACTGTAATTCGTGGAATGCCCTGTATCAATACAATGTTCGGCCACAGCTGACTTGTCTGGCTGTAATAAGCATGTGTATCTTCAATGCTTCACACATCTCTCATGAACGATGCATGCTGTTTGACCTATGTAGGACTTCTCACAATTTCCGCAAGGAATCTAATACACACCCACTTTATAAAGCTGTAAATCGTCCTTTACAGAGCCGGGTAAAGCTGCAATCTTCGTGGGGGGTCCAGAAGATCACCTTAACACAGTGTTTCTCAAGGATATGTCCTTGCTTCGAGAAAAGAGCACCCACACAGGGCAAAAATGCACTAGATCTGAAGGAATTACTATCTTCTTCCCCATCGCATACTTGCATTCTAGGTTTTGCATTGAATGCTCAACTAATTTGTTGCAGAGAAAATCCATTCGATGTAAAAATGCTCTTGATGTATGTGAGCTCTTCTTGCTAATTGTCTTTATTGGATATACAGTGTGCCTTATGCACCACAAATGCGTCGTCCACGTACGTCTCTTATCAGCCAACATTTTGATAAGAACATTATGACCTTATTTGAACATGTGCTTTTATCATCTTATTTTCAGTTTAATGGTGAATTTTATGAGCAGATTGATGGTGTTGCTAAGGGAAGCCCCCTCTCCCCTCTGGTAGCTAATTTATTCATGGAAGACTTCGAGGACAATTTACAGCTTTATAAAGTGGGTGTGTATTAGATTCCTTGCAGAAATTGTGAGAAGTCCTACATAGGACACAACGGTCTGTGAAGGGTGATGGCAGCTACTGGCATGAAAATACAGAATTGTGAGTTTTGGTTTCCAATATACGGCATGTCCTAATGTGCCATCAACTTTACGGCGAACGACAACATCCAAAAAGGGGAGGCAACCGTCTTTTTCTATTTCCATAGTAAATTTGATGTTAGCATGGATGGAATTCAAATGCTCAAGAAATAGATGTAATTCATCCATCGCGTGCAGCCATACCACAAGTGTGTCATCCATGTACCTCCAGATGACCGTTGGTTTAAAACTTGCCGAGTCCAATGCCTTGTCCTCGAAGTCTTCCATGAATAAATTAGCTACCAGAGGGGAGAGGGGGGCTTCCCATAGCAACACCATCAATCTGCTCATAAAATTCACCATTAAACTGAAAATAAGATGATAAAAGCACATGTTCAAATAAGGCCATAATGTTCTTATCAAAATGTTGGCTAATAAGAGACGTACGTGGACGACGCATTTGTGGTATGGCCGCACGGGATGGACGAATTACATCGGTTTGAGCATTTGAATTCCATCCATGCTATCATCAAATTTACTATGGAAATAGAAAAAGATGGCTGCCTCTGTTTTTTGATGTTGTCGTTCACTGTAAAGTTGATGGCACATTAGGACATGCCGTATACTGGATACCAAGAAACAAAAATCTATATCTTCATGCCAGTAGCTGCCATCACCCTTCACAGGCCATAGGTGTCCTTAAGACCCTTAGTGCACAGGGCACACTATGTATCCGATAAAGACAATTTGCAAGAAGAGCTCACATACCCCAAGAGCATTTTTACAATGAATGGATTATCTCCGCAACAAATTTGTAGAGCATCAATGCAAAACCTATAATGCAGGTATGTGATGGGGAAGAAGATAGTAATTCCTTCAGATCTAGTGCATTTTTGCCCTATGTGGATGCTCTTTCCTCGAAGATAGGCCATATTCTTGAGAAACACTGTGTTAAGGTAATCTTCTGGACCCCCCACGAAGATTGCAGCTTTTCTCGGCTCTGTGCAGGATGATTTACAGCTTTATAAAGTGGGCGTGTATCAGATTCCTTGTGGAAATTGTGAGAAGTTGTACATAGGTCAAACGACATGCACCGTTCATGAGAGATGTGTGGAGCATCGAAGATACATACGCTTATTACAGCCAGACAAGTCAGCTGCGGCCAAACATTGTACTGATGCACGGCATTCCACAAGTTACAGTGATGTGAAGGTTTTAACATCCACCTCTTCCTTTTGGGAATCTGTCTTGAAGGAAAGTATAGAGATTAGATTAGCTAATAATTTAATAAATAGAGATCATGGTTTTAATTTGGACAAAGCACGGAATTCAGCTCTTGGGGTGATTAAGCTGCAAAGAAGTCGTCATTGTGTCACTGCCGCCGATCAGACATTGATAAGCGAATCGAATGCCTGTACGCCCTCACCACAGGCGGTGCATGTGTAAGCGTATTTCTTTGTCGCTGAGCAGCATCTGTAACCCGCATGCGCAGTACCACCAATGGTGGAGCATATTAGGCTGCGCTTGGCATTTAGTTGTCAGTCTTGTGAGTCACTCTGAGGATGGCCTGACGATACGCAGCCAAAATATCAGTGGAGGAAATTTTATTTCCGCGGCTGCATACCCAAAATTTAATGGACAAAGCATCACATTGGTTATTTCTAACAGAACAATACTGTATTTTTGCTGCAGAGTAGAAGTGAGACAATAAACTCTCTTGTAACTCTGAAGCTGTGAACGCCCTGGCAATTTCCAGAACTTTGACAACTACTTGTCAAAGTCAGTATTGGTGATCAATTAAAATATTATGAGAATGAAAGTTGCTACTCACCATATAGTGGAGATGCTGAGTTACAGATAGGCACAGAAAAAAAGACACTCACAATTAATGCCAACTCAGCATCTCCGCTATATGGTGAGTAGCAACTTTCATTCTCATAATATTTTAATGGATTTTCCATTGCTTGATCAATTAAAAGAGATTTTAAATGAAGGAAGTCACTCCCTGACTCTGTAGTGATAGGGTTGGGAAGATGGTACACTATTTGCTTTATTTTTTCATATTTCAAAGATAACTTAAGTGTAGGAAGAAAATTCCTTGGTGAGTTTTAGTAACACCTGCTCACCATTAAAATCACACTGAGTTACAGGATTCTCCTGAAATTCCCACAGACAGAGCAATTTAATTGCCCCAAGCCTTTTACCCCCCCCCCCCCCCCCCCTTTTTTTTCCTTCTTCTTCGGGGAATCATCAGAGAGGTGAATTTTTCTTGTTTCCATGTTTTCTTCTCTCTCTCTCTCTCTCTCTCTCTCTCTCTTTTTGAAAAGACACATTAGACACACTAATGTTCATTTCAGCAGCTATCAATAATCCTTACAAAATTATATTATTTTACTGAAAAATGTCTCTACTTATTCATATATTATGGTAGATAAGAAAGTTCAGCATGTTAACTATCTGGCAAAATACTCTCCTCTTTGCACGCTATCATTTAGTAAACACCTGTTCCAATATCTTGAAATGGTTATGACATGCAAATAATGTTATAAACAGTTATCTTTTGCTCTGTTGTTGTGTGCACAGGTGGAACTTAGTACACTACATGAAATCCTTCTTCTTGACATTGGTCACACACACACACACACACACACACACACACACACACACACACACACACACACCTCTAAGGAAAAATTCAAGATGTTAGCAAAATTTCATAAACAGAAATATATGATCTAATATGAACCAAATACAAAATCATAGTGACCTCTGTTTTACACTGCAAACTATTAGAATTTCACTAAAGGTGTTACATAAATGCAAAATATCAAAATAACTATGTCCATTAACAAAATGATAAGACACTTCACCATGAAGCTGACATGTAAAGCTACAAGATGCAAAAGAATATTTTTTTTACCAAATAGTTTATTTAAATTGTATGAGATGTATTACAGACAAGGGAAAGCATGCATGATATTCTACTCCTAGGGGCACTGCTGCAACTTGGCTAGTGGGCTAACCCACGTTGCTTGTGTACATCCATAGATGTGTTTAACTTCACTGGACAGCATGGCATCCTTTGTGTTCTCACACTAAGCCATAGTTCTAGTTTCCTCCAAAATTATATCCTAATTTACCCAAAAGGGATTGCAGTATTCCAAAAGGAAAAATTATTCAAAGAGTGTGATGAATGTTTCTAGAAAAAATTGACATTCAAGTTGTCTGAATTTTAGGCTTCTTGCAAAGTGCTCCTTTTGATATTGTAAATACTACATCACATATCTCTGATTCCTTTATCTACAATTGCATGATAAGACAATCTCGATTCCTTGGGGTATCAGTTTTATTCTGACAGACCATTATCAATATGTGGACAATTTAGATTTGAAAGACTTGCTGCAGTAAAGTACATTTTGAGGCTTATTCCTACAATCTGTGAAAAAAATCATAGTGTAAACTGTAAGTTTGTTTTGTGAGTCATGCTTGGGTAGCTCAGTCAATAGAGCAATTTCCCCTGAACGGCAAACATCCTGAGTTTTTGTCTTGGTCTGGCACACAGTTTCATTCTGCCGGGAAGTTTCATATCGGTATATACCCCAATACAGAGTGAAAATTTTATTCTGAAAATGGTAGCACAGATTGCAGTCTGTGGATGCAGGTAGATAACCATAACCTGACTGCCTTAACACTTCCTGCCATTCCCTGAAAGCAAGTCTACATTCATGAAATTACACTTTTCCACATGGAAGTTCTGAACTCACACATTAACTGACCTACTTCTAATTCATTATGGCAAAGGTTACAATAAGCCACATCACTGACAAATTACATCATCTTTCAGTGCTTGAAGTGAACACTAACTTTTAATGCTAATAACTTCTGGAGCTCCAGTACTTGAGCAAAGTTTCACTTGTAACATATCTACCTAAGACATCAAAGTAATTAAAACTGTAATAATACCGAATAGCTACACTCATAACTGTCCCAAGCATGAGACTTTACCCAGAAAAAATCACAATAACTTCACCTGTCCTCTACCTGTTTGGCCAGTGTAGTTTCTTCATAGCAGCTCTTGTGGTCTGTCTGGACTACAAGATATCCTTCCACCTGAATGTCTAAAAAGATTATTCTGCAAATTTTCTCTTCTCTTCTGCTCACCATCCTTTCAATTTCCTTCATTGTCAAGCAACTCCATAAGAAATAACTTAAATCTCTCAAGTTTCATTACAGTCTTAAGAAGTGTTCTTCTTTGTTTGTATAATTTTCTTCTCTTTCTTTATTCTATAATGGTTTTATATTTAGTTCACCACATCATAACTAATTGCTGATTACTGAGTTGAATTTCTTAGGTTCAGGAAAATATTTGAAGGTGATGTGTATGAGGATTATCCAAAATCAGCAAAGTGTAAGTTTCTGAAACTACAACCAAGTAAAATCCTAATCACCTGGCTTTCATTCAAATTAATTTTTCCTCCTTATTGTATTTCACAATTGTGCTTGTCTCTTCAAATATGGAGTAAAAAGACACTCAATGGCTGCTTACATTCTATAATATGTCAAGTACAGCAACTGTAAGTCTTTTAGTTTTTCATTAATGGTGTGCTACTTTACTAATAGTCGCATAAACATATATGATTCCAAGCACGTTCATCACAATACCTGTAATGCGACAACAAGTCTTGGCCTCTGGATAGCATTTGTTGTACCATCACCCAGCTGTCCCTCGTCATTATCTCCCCAGGTGTAGACTTCACCTTGGTCACTACATGCAACACAGTGTAATGAACCTGGAAACAAATATTTTTGATCCACAATGTGTTGAGTAATTACAATCCATTTAAAATATGACACTGCACATTTATTTAGAAAACATATGTGTACATATGTCTGTAGAACATTTATTTAGGAAACACAGCTGAATGTTGGTCTATTGTGGAGGGCTCGTAACTATTAACTGATGTTATGTTTCTAATTACCTTCCTTTTTGGTTGAAAATTTACTTTGTTCAGAGGATATTTATGTGCTCTGTATACATGGGTTCTGAAACCAGCTTTCTCACAGCAAATGGGATGTTTGGAACTATTCGATACCATTGTGTCAGTGGCAGCGGGTTTCCCATTAATTTTGATAGGCAACTTTTGACTGATGTTAGCTAAGGTAATATCCAGGAAGTTTAATGTATTATTTTGTTTGTGTCCTATGACTAATATTTTCATTTGTGTTACTGAAGGTGTGAACAATGGGTTTGTTTCTTCAGTAGTTCCATTAAATATTAAAACTGTGTCATCTACATAACTCCAGCAGTAATGTATTCTCTGTGTTTTTATTGTTATTACCATTTTACACATGGTTTTATATGCAGTTAATAAATATATACTTTTGTTCATGTTGCAATGATTTGTGCAAATAACACACACTAACATTTCATCAGGAGCACATATATTTAATTGTTATGTATTAATACATTGTGCTGCATTAGCACCTCTTTAAAGTAATTGTGCAAAGTGAAATATGACCCAAAACAGAGCTGAAACAGCCAGTGGACATACATGCAGTAAGTCATCTGCATAGTATCATCAAAAACATTTACATGACAGCACATCTTTAGGCAAGAAATACATCGTACATTTTTTGTCATTTCTATATATGAAAGTATATGCTCTAAACCTGATGTAGTCCATAGCAATATAACAAATTAGTGATAATCTACCTAATAGTATAAGTACCACAAATAATATTTAAATAATTAGAATGCCTCTATGCCTGATGATGACCATTAGTAGCTCAAAACATAGTGATAATAAATTAGTGTGATAAGATTAACAATTTTTAAATATTGTGACTTATTGTGGTGTATACATTTATCCTTTATTATAATACAGTCACAGAAAACTAATCTGTTAACACGGCTAATTACTATGGCAACAGGGTGCTCTGCACACGAATGCATATTTTAGTATGTACAAAGAATATCCTGTGCAAGTCTGTTTTTTACTATCATAGCTATAATGACTTACTAAATCTGGAGTACTTGTCAAGCTACAAAGTAACTGAATAATTTCAGACTATCAAGGTATTTGACTTGTAATCTCATTATTCTCCTTACAGACAGTGTTAGATATTTATATATTTCAAAACTCACTAGTTGATGAGGCCTCAAATTTTTATTACCTGTTGCAATACAAATTATCTTCTTCCCCTGTAGTGATGCAACCTTTCGAGGTCTTCTTACATGGTCATCAGTCCCATGACCTAAACGGTGGTAATCTCCCTTCCCCCTAGGGACAAAAATGTATTGAATAGTGGTTTATGACATAACAATAAATACAAAGAAATTTGAATTTTACATTATAGTATTTTACAGTTCTCCATATTTTACACTTTGGAGGACTGCAACACTACTAAGAGCTGGAGGAGGGAAGGGGAGCAATGGGAGAGAGGGCTCTTAAATTACATTTTACTGAGGCGTTTACATTTGAGGAATCCACTAAATGTTGTTAGGACTTCACTGAATTCTTAATTGCTTCTGTATTTCTAGGTTTGTAAAATGTCTATTCTGAAGTCTTTGATTGCTTCTCAACACATAAACAACAAAGATAACAAATGAAAAATCAAATGAAGAATGCATGAAATATTTGTGAAATAGAGATTGTATCTGTTAATGAGAAGTACAATGTATTCTGCTACATAATCATAAGCCACTCTGAAAAACCATTGTCCTAAAATATTAAGCAATGTGAATAACTTAAATGTTCTTAAATTAGCATATACAAGGGGTGGACAAAAATATGGAAACACCAAAAACACAACACGTAACCATGTCTAACACAATTCAGAAACCTGCTGGCATTCAAATCAGCTCCTAGTCATATCAGAATCAATAAACATAGGTCCTGTATGATTTTTAAGGGAATCTTGTACCACTATTCCCGTGAAATAGTGGCAAGTTCAGGTAATGATGATGGGAGTGGATAGTGATTACACGCCTTTCTTTCTGAAGTAGACCACAAAGGCTCAATAATATTGAGATCAGGTGACTGTGGTGGCCAGGGGAGATGTGAGAATTTATCCTTGTGCTCATACAACAATTCCTGGATGATGTGAGCTGTATGAAAAGGGGCCCCTTCATCTTGGAACACAGCATCACCATTGAAGAACAAACACAATACCATGGGATAGGTCTGATCAACCAAAATGGTCATATAATCCTTTCCAGGGATACAGCCTTGCAGAGTAACCATGGGGCCCATGTCACCATGTTTCACTCTTGGGACATAAACTCTGCCAGAAGTTGGAAAAAGTGAGATACAAGACTCGTCCAACCAAATTACTTTCTTCCACTTCACCATAGTCCAGGTTTTATAGCTTCGACACCCTGTTTTCCAGTTACAGGCATTTGGATCATTTGGTTTTGGAATTCCAGCTCGCCCTGCAATTCCCTACTTAGGGACCTCCCTTCATGTTGGTGAAATCTTCTCGGGCTTCCATCCGGGTAGCTGTGTCGAAAATCCGCTACGTTTTGATGAGTGTCATTCGAAACGTCGTGGATTTTTGATGCAGCTACGTGGATGGAAGCCCGAGAGGATTTCATCAGCAGCATAAACCGGGAAAGCCTGCATCCTTTCATGTTGTTTTGCTGTTGACTGGGTTCGCAAGTACAACACACAGTTCTGCAGTGACTTTTTTAGCTGTTGAACTTCCATTTTTATTTATTTATTTTCTTGTTTTTTACATGATCCTCTTGAATGACTGTATGTCACAACCATTCAACACACACTTCACCTGTGTTGTTACTTAGCAGATGATTTTTTTTTTTTTTTTTTTTTTTTTTTTTTTTTTTTTTTTTTTTTTTTTTTTTTGTGCGTTCCGTGTGTGCAGTACATATCTTGACATGTTGCCTCTTGAAATACCAAATATATCAGCTACCTTGGTTATGCGAGCACCCACCCACAATTTGCCCATATTCAAGTTCACATAGTTGCAACATAAAGCACTCACAACTGCACAGAACACTGTTCTGCTCACAACTGACACTTGCAGCATACTGAGGACATAGCACAGCTGCTGTTCATGGTCAAATACAACAGCACTACCTACAGATTTGGCTAGCCCCTGCATTTACATTCAGTATGCATTTCTCACAGAATTTCCATATTTTTGTCCAGTCCCTCAATTACATAAAACTAAGAGGTGCTCTAAAACTAAGAGGGGCTCTAATTACTACAAGTTTTAATAACATAACACATTTTGGAAAATCTTAAGCAAAATCTTCACAACACTGAACAAGTGATACATTAGAATCTATGAAACAGAGTTATGTTCACTGGGAATTTTATTTTCATAAATTGGTTAGGGTTTTTGGTTGCCTAAAGCACAATATTTTGAAGCAAAAGTTGAAATAGAGTGAAACGGTCAACACCACAAATTCATGTATTTCATCTTAACTATGTGATAGGAAGCAGTGTGTATGAGCTCATGTAAATCATGTGGCAGTAGCATCTCTTAATTCTAAATCATCAGAAATGGTGGTTCACAAAATTAAGACTTGGCTAATTTGTTGGATTTACTACACACACTAATTTCAAGTACATGTTTCGTCCTTATGTAGATGTCCATTGCCTGAACAGTTACTGAGTGTATTTCATGTGTAACTCATAAGTTACAGAGCTAAAGATAGCTACACTGAGCCAAAACCAATAATTATATGTAAGAGAGCTGTGGTTCAGATGGCCAGTAAGAGTACTGAAAAATTAAAATAATTGACCTTAGACTGCCCCCAACAGATATAATGTCAATATTGGTGGATCTATAATGTATTTTTTATGTAAACTGAAATAGTTTAGATACTTACCATGTGTAAACACTCCCTGAACGGGTTAGAGCTACAGAAAACTGTGAACCACATTCCACTTTAATAACCCCAAGACCTGCCAATGATTCAATCTTCATGGGAACCTGTAGTGTAAAAAGTAATTGACTACAACAAAAGTTATTTTAAATATTTTAGGTGTAAGAAACAAAGATAATGCAGAAAAAATTGAATTATGTGCAATGAAATAATCTTTCATACAATCTTCACACCTTCAGTTTATCTTTGGTTAGTTAACCAAATTGCACTGACAGAAAAGAAGCAAGAACTAGTAACAAACTTGGAATTCTGTCACTTCAATGGAAACTAGTCATAAAGAAAATCAACATATACGGACATTCATTCACTTATAAATTAGTTGTTATAAATTCACCTGAATTTGAGAGTAACAGAGTTATTCACAAACAGAGCATTAGAAAGAAAAAGGATCTGCATTACCCTTTACTGAATCTTAACTTTGGCACAGAAAGTGGTGAAATTAGCAGTTGCAAAACTCGTTTATAGTCCACCCATGTAAATAGAATACCAGAAGTGTTTTGAAACGCAAATTTAAGATTTTTTTTAACAGCTCCTTTTATACCACGAGAAAATTTTTGAATAAAAATAATAAGTCACTTCTACAGAAAAAAACTGTAAATTGGCATATAAATATTTTTTGTTGTTCTGTTCATAGTTTCCACATCATACCATTTATCAACAACATGATCTAAGGAACAAGTAACTAGCCAACTAACTGATTTGACTGCTTTCACAGGTAGCCCTCCATCTGCTACGACAAGATATGATTGTGATGCAGACTGGTGTAGGATGTGATGGGTAGGTGTATTGGACAGATGTAGATCCCAAAACAAGGGATTGAGAGTAGGTGTTGCATAAGGACGGACTAGGATACTGCATAGATAGTGTGGGCAGCTGAATGTGACTTTTGGAGGGTTGGGAAGAATTGTGGGTAGGATGTTCTCTATTTCTTGGCATCATAAGTAGCTGAAGCCCTGGCAAAGGATATGACAAAGTGGTTCCCGTTTGGGATTATAATGTGTTAAAAATAGTGCATGTTTTGCATTTGGTTCCTGGGGGTGGTCGGAGGACCAGGTTATGTGTGAATATGATATGGGAAATTTGTTTGAGGACTACGTCAGAGGTAATCTCTGTCTGTGAAGGCCCTATTAAGACCTTCAATGCACTGGGCAAATGATTGTTCATCACTGCAGATGCACCATCCATATGTGGCCAGACTATATGGAAGAGGCTTATTAGTTTGACAGGGATGGCAGATCAATGGTAGATGGGCTTAGCATGGACAGAAGTTTCTATCAAGTCATTAGAGAATTGGGGGTTAATACCCAGGAAAGTAGAGCCCTGCGCTACATAGGACTAGGTGAAGTGGATGGGATAGAAGGTGTTGAGGCTGTGGAGGAATATGGATGGAGTACGTTGGCCTCAATTCCAGATCATGAAAATATCATCAGTGAACCTTAACCAGAAAAGCAGTTTCAGATTTTGGGTGGTTAGAAAGGTTTTCTCTAGATGAGCCAAGTAGATTGGCACAGGAAGCAGCCATATGCCTGCCCACGACCTTGCTTTGGATTTGTTTGTATATCTTCATCTCAAATGAGTAGTAGTTCTACATTCCCATTCCTTGTGCCCGCTGCCTCTCCCTCCCAGCCATCAGCCACCTTCCCCAGCCCTCCCTTCTGCTCCCGGTTCCTTTCTGTTTATGCCCATTGTACCCAACACAATTCAGTTCCCCATTCGAGCTGCAGTGCTAGCTTAGTGTAATTAGCTAGAACAGTGTAGATGTACAGGTGTATGTGTTTGTATATTAAGCTGCGTTTACACCGAGTTTAAAAACATGTTTCTATTTGCAACATTGTTTCACCAAAGTCTGCAACATGTTGGCAACAATGTTCATTGTTTGCACATCTAACTGGACTAGCAATCAACATTTATACATATGTATTCACATTGTCTGCTATGCTCAGCTGGCAGACACACTGTGTATTTGCATCAAGAGCTACACTACGACAAGTTAAGATGGTGAATTAAGGATGGCTGATGCTGCATTAATAATACTCGACAAAATAAGCAGAAAATGAGAGATAGTTGCTGTTGATGAACAAAAACATACTACAGAAGACATGGCGAAAATGACATGATGAATTTGGAAGATGGTGCTGGTTTTTGTAACTTCACTAGAATGTCACCATCCAATTTCAAAATACTAATGAAGATTACAGGGCAAGTTATTCCAAAGAGATGCAAATTTCAGAAAAGCAATTCCAGTGACGCAAATACTAGCTGTTAACTGTCATATTTCGACACTGAGAGATTCCTATCAAAGCCTTGCATATTTATTCCACATTTCAAAGCCAGCCACATCTCAGATAGTTTCTGCAGTGTGTGAAGCTCTGGCTGAAGAATTTATTTATTATGTAAAGACAATTCAGCTATGTTAATAGCACTGAAACTTAAATTTTATTGATTACAGCAGGTTAAAATTATTCCAAACCATCATAATTTTCATCAAACAGAAGTTCTTATATTCCATTGTCACTGGCAGTTCCAATGAATGTGACTGGTGAGTCTGCAGTTGATGATCCCACCACCGTATCTACACTCATTAACAACTCGACTCTTCTGCACAAACCCCAATATTCCTTCTGTACAAATTCACCTCTGCCTCAAAGAGTGTGTGTAGTTGTTGTTGTCATTGTTGTTGCTATTTTTGTATCTGTTCTTTCCTAGGGCAGCAGCTTGCATAATTAACTGACAACACACTTCCTAAAGTTCCCAACTGAATAGTGCTGTCACTGTTGTTATTGTTGAAAATTCTGCAGTAGATGAATGGTATGAGGAAGAAAGTGAGTTCAGCCAGGTATCCACTTTCTCCACTGTGTGGGAGGAATTCAATGGAAGTACATTGTCCTATAGTGCTCTGTTGCTGGTTGGAGTGATTTTTACAATTACACAGGGTCATTTAGCATTGTGTTGCCTGCTGTTGTTGACACCAATTACAACTGTTTGTAGGCTGATGTTGGATATGCATGATTGATTTCAGATGGAGCTGTTTTTAAGAATGCCTCTATAATCTATAAGTGAGCTATTTCACAAAAAAAACTGAACTATTACTGAAACCTGAGAAGGCATGAACTATCACTATTACAACAGCATGCCTAAACAATTTCTTAAGGAGAAATGATGAGTGAAGATGCTATTACAGCCCACAAGGAAGCTCAGATTCATATTGCCTACAGACAGGTATGGTGGTTCCAATGATATGGAGATGAGGTGCTGCAGCCCCACCTATTACTGCACTCACAAATATACCAAAGAGAATGTCAAACGCAGACAAAAAAATTTGTGATGAATTTACAAATTACTTAGCAAACCCACAAGGAGTTGTACCATGGAAAAATAATTACAGCTGAATATTGTTATGCAGTACAGAACATAAATAAACATAAGCAAGCATAACCTTGTTTACTTTTTTGTGGTTGTGTCTCTTATTTCATTTGGCTCCTGAGCCATAAATAATCAAAACCAAACCACTTTGGTTTATACAAAAATTGTTTACCACTGCCAGATTTCTTGCTCTCTTCAATTTTTCTTTTCTCATAACTGTTACAAGAGCTACAAGAGACCTCAGTTTTTTCTCCACACCACTGCAGTTGGTGCTGAGCAACACAGTGATGTTCCGTAGAGAGTCATACTTCATTTTAGTATTTTTATAACTCATGTCACATATATTCAAAAGGCACTCCTCTGCCTCATAGTGGGTGACGAGTAAATACATCTTCTTTCTTGTCCAATACATTTTTGAAAGGTAACAGAACATCAACACTATACAAAATAGGACAGAGCACAGACAAACAGTAGCTCTGTACAGCTGCATTTAGTGGTAGCAGACCAGAAACATTGTTTCCTTTGTCCTCAAACAACACAGCCATGGGACACTGTTTTTGTGTTTGCAACACATAGCAAATATCAGGAATCCACAACTAGTTACAGACAATGCTGCAATCATTGTTGCAAAACACGTTTCAAGCTCTGTGTAAATGCATCTTTATAGTCCATCAAATCTTACTTTTAACCTAGCAGTAATATTTTTGGGTGCACTTTATTGTAAAAATCATTGGTTTGCTTTGTTCAACTACTAGTAGTTCACATCATATCTTATAGTTTGATTACCAGCAAATGCTAAGTTGCTATTAGGCAACTGCTCTTCAGTGTTTTCCACAACACACTGATGTTCTGTGGACAGTCATACCTCATTTTAGAATTTTTATAACTCATGTCACATATATTCAAAAGGCACTCTGCCTCATAGTGGGTGACAAGTAAATATACCTTTCCTTTCCTTTCTTCCCAAATATTTCATTTTATTTACTTTGCTATTAATTTCCTCACTTTCAGGCAACTACATTCTGGATTTGGATAGAATGCCAAACTGGGCATATACCTTACAACTCACTGTGTGATATTGCTTGTCACCTAAATAAAACTGTTCAGATTATATCTATGTCCAACTTATCCACTGACATGACACTGGCATTGCATACTCATTGCATTTTTTGTTTTACCTGTCCCTTGACATATCTTTTCATGTCTTTCTTTTTTCATTAGTTCCTGAAGAAAATATTTTTGATAGTAGTTTTGAAGGTTCCAAACAAGTTCTTTTCTCTGTGCTTTTTCTCCTTATAACATTATATTTTCTGCAACTTAATATTTTTACCTTTAGATGCATATATTGAAACACTTTGCACGGATATCATATAACCACCAATAAAGATGCCATCAGTCCCTTTACTGATGTACAATTGAATAGTGTTTGTAATTAAATGTACTGATTTGACAGAAAAAGTACTCTGAAATTCATCTCTGGATGGTCCACCTTAAATATGGCAGAGAGAGAGAGAGAGAGAGAGAGAGAGAGAGAGAGAGAGACTGGATAGGATTACCTCGTGTCACATTCAATTTGCTACAATTATGTTTGCATATTATTTTTCACATCCATATATTGTAAATACGATTGTAAGCTGACATTTCCTTAAGGATGTTAACAGCGAAATGACTAAGAGTCTTACCTATTCTCTTGTTTACACATTGTATTTTGTATACTGAGCTGAAGACGACTGCTTAAGTAATTGAAACTAGTAATCACAGTTTTCTACATTGCGTTCCTGGGAAATAAAGGTTTTAATAAAAAATCTACAGCATTCAAATGAATTTAGTCTATGTTTCCAGAACACCATTGGGTCCTCATTAAAAGCTTTGGCTAAACCTCTCGCTTTCAGTACCTAAAGCAGTTTCTGGTATAGTGATTTCTATGATGGCTTGGAGCTCTGGTTCTTTCCCAACCCAGCTACAACAATTTACAACTATAATACAAATTTTCCTAGGTCAAAACTCATCTCGTGTTCGACCTCCTACCTTTCAAACTCTACCCTTATTCGCACTTTTCCAAGATACTATCACATGTCAGGTGATGTGATCCCACAGTCTCCAGAGGAGACTAAAGCAGCCCATACAATGACAACAAGCTAGTGTTGTAACCAGTCTATGACATATGTGCTGGCTATCCACTTGTTGATAAGCTATGCTGCGAACCTATAGTGTGTTTGGCATTTAAATCTGGCTGGATTTCTCATAGCAGTTCAATGGACTTTGCCTTTAATCATGGGCTTGCAGAATTTCACAGCATTCATTCTTTGAGCAACCAGAGCCAGCCAGAAGTTTTTGTTGTATGTCAAACTCTCATCTCATACTGAACTTGTAACTAGTGTTTTTGTCCAAACAGAAAGAATGAAAGACCGATTCCAACATATACTATGATGTGAGTCAATGCATCTGCAGTCTATATGGTTGTAGAACTGTCCGAGTTGGCCTCTTATTAAGACCCTCCACTTAGATTGTGCCTAACGTCCACAATCAGTGTGGTCAACAATGTCGCAGATTCTGAGCTCTGCCTTCATCTTACCACTTCAGACAGCTGCTGGAAAGCAGAGTGAATTACTTCTGATCCAAAGCAACCAACATAGTTGGTACCACTGTGAGCCACCACCTACAGCTGACTGCAGCCTGCACTCTTCATGGAACCTGGAAGAGCTGTTTCACATTGGAAATGACACCCCCCACCCCCAACCCCTGGATAATGTCAAACAAATTTCCAGTCAATAATATCTCACACATCTGATGGGCAACATTTCTGGCGAACAGAGGAAAGTGGTACCTGTCATTCGTTGGAGACTCATGATACGTATTTATACAAGAAACGGGGATCCATTTATGTGCTGTTAACTTTACACAAAAAACGTATTTATCCTGCATACTGCACAAAAAGATGTAAATTACTGATTTTTTTCTTTCTTTTCAATACAGACCTTGCAGCCATCAGAACCACCACGGCCGAGTTTACCATAGTCACCATCTCCCCAGGACCACACATTGTCATCATCAGTTATGCAAAGTGTCTGTGCATCACCACTACCACAAGCAATGTCAGTGACATTATATCCCACTAAAGATTCAACCTAAAGGGAAAAAAAAAAAACAATTTAGCACTTTAATATAAAAAAAATTAAAAAACCACACATATGGTATTAAAACAGTCACTAAATATTTTATAACATTCATCATCATTATCATTAATAAAATGTAACATCTGCTTGAATCAATTAAAAAAATGTACCCCCTCATATTAAGTTAGGTGATGCAAAAGATGTTGAAACTCTTCACACCAAGGATTAACTGAAAAACTTTAATATGTATAGTGAAATACAGAAAATATTCCTTTTTCAGTCAAAGGCTCATAAAATATGCTGTCATATATATGTAAATACCTGCATATTAATGTGTGCCATATAGAATATTAATAAATATTAATTTCAATAGTCTCACTGATGTACTTCCATTGTTCACACTATAACAGGAGAGAAGGTTTCTGTGTAGTGGACATCAATTTTTTGTACCCACTATGAGAAGTATAACAATGATTATTCAGTGTCCACACACTCACCTGGTATCATTCGAGGACCCAAGGATGCCATAACGTGACACTGAAATCAACTGCAAGTAAGACCCATAAATACAGCTGAGGGTACCATCGCTATTACAAAATGCTGGATGCGTTTTGGAATTCCTGTGTGATGGTCTGGATAGATGTCCTCCTATCACACATTACGACTCTCTTTAACTGTCGGCAGTCTCTGTCAGTCAGCAGACAAGGTCGGCCTGTACACTTTTGTGCTGTACATGCTGCTTCACGTTTCCACTTCACTATCACATTGGAAACAGTGGACCTAGGATTGTTTAGGAGTGTGGAAATCTTGCCTACAGACATATGATACAAGTGACACCCAATCACCTGAAAACATTTGAAGCCCGTGAGTTGTGTGGAGTGCTCCATTCTACTCTCTCACTATGTCTAATGACTACTCAGGTCACTGATATAGAGTATCTGGCAGCACAATGCACCTAATATGAAAAACGTATGCTTTTGGGGTGTCTGGATACTTTTGATCACATAGTGTACCTTCCCCAGCATTTCCTGCCAGTTCTCTTATGTGAGTAGACAAAATAACTTTATTGTGCTCATGTTTAAATAGTGGAGTGACTTCCAGTTAACTGAGGACTTATTTGCCATAATTAAGAGAGAATTAAGCAGTTCCTGAATGATGTCTGCCAGTAACACAATTAATGACGAAAGAAGTGCAGTAAATTTCCTAGCATTCATTAATTCACCAGCAAGTTACCAAGATACAGTGTATACAGCATTACAATATGCTGCTAATGACAGCCAGCAGCAGCACGGCATACTTTTTGTTACTTTGGAACAACCGCTGTATATAAAGCCTCAAGAAATCCAGTCTGGGATTATTTCCATGTGATTGGAATGATTTCATACACTGATGTTCTGCACAGGGAGCACTGATTACACAATGGCAGAGTCTGGGCTGAAAGAAGTGTTTAGTTTATGCTGCAAATCAGTTGACAAGATGCTAGTGTATCAGACGAAAACAAGAGATGTGTTTTCAACATTTCAAGCAATATAGAAGATATTACTGTATAACAAAATTGAGGGAGATGTTTGTTTGGCATCAATTATAAATAAATTCAAGAATGAGCTATTTTGCCTCAAGGAGAATGGATGTACTGCTGCTTGGGGGGGGGGGGGGGGGGGGGGTACAGTATTTTAACATGGTTTCATTAATGAAGATATTAATGGATTCTGAGTGTCGTGGTGATTGGAAAATGATACCATTCATCCATCCAAGAGGTTATTTGTGCACTTTCATGTGCAAGATGTGGTAGCATTAAAAATTAGCCAACGACACACTTGCAAAGATTTTGCAGAAGAGGATTATTACACCATAAATCGAGCTGCTTCTCCTTGTGGAAGAGTTTGATCAGACATGACCATAGAGAGCCCCAGATTTACAATATTTCTGAACTGGACAAAAACTTGATAGTCACGCCCCCAATTTGAGATAAGACATCAAAAATTAAAAAAAGAAATTGGATTTTCAAAAATATGCTCTTTTTGTAGTGCACATCGTTCTTAAGAGTTTGATATATAAAATATATATGCCTGAGGAAATGTAAGACATGTTATTTGGTCTTAATTGTGCCAAAGTTGACAAGATATTAACTGGACACACTTACAGCAAAGGTGTTTGAGGGCATTTACCTGTCCAAGCTGTTTTAGATCAGATCATTCTGCAAGATGCCAGTGTATCAGAAGAAGAAAAGCATTCTTCTATCACATGTCACTGTATTTTGCTCTCTGGAATTCAAATGTGTACATCTAAAATGGGAGCCATCAACCCTATATTTAGGACAGAGGAAATTAAAATGTCTAGTGGTGTCTCCTCTACTCCCCATCTGCCGGTCTGACATCCTACACCCCTTAAAAACAATACTCACAATTAATACTGGGTAGTATTATTTGTGACCGGGGAATACGAACTTTAAAGAAAATTTGCATTCTTTATTGCCTATAAGCTAACAACTTTGTCTTTTCTGTGACATAAAATAAAATACATCTACATCAAACATGTGAATGATATTCCACTTTATTGACAAGTTTAAGTAAAACTCGTGAACAGGGGTCAACAAGAGGTTTGTGGACCTACACCACTTATTACCTGAACCACCCGTATCTGAGCCAAAAATATCCTTTTAGAATGGGCAGAGTTACCCCACACCATATGACATAAGCCAATAAAAATAATCAAAGTAGACTAATTTTTGTGTCGAACGATCACTTACTTCAGATACCATTCGAATAGTAAGAATCGCAGCATTAAGTCTTTCAACAAGATCCTGAATGGAGCCTTTCCACAAAAGTTCACTACCTATCTGAACACCTAGAAATTTGAACTGTTCAGGTTCACTAATCACATTCTCATTCTGTGAAATTAAAATGTCAGGTTTTGTTGAATTGTGTGTTAGAAACTGTAAAAACTGAGTCTTACTGTGATTTACTTTATTTTCTACAAGCCATGAACTTAGATCATGAACTGCACTATTTGAAACCGAGCCAATGTTGCACACAACATCCTTTACTATCAAGCTAGTGTCATCAGCAAACAGAAATATTTTAGAGTTACCCGTAATACCGGAGGGCATATCATTTATATAAATAAGGAACAGGAGTGGCCCCAACACTAATCCCTGGGGCACGCCCCACTTGACCGACCCCACTCAGACCCCACATCACAGCCATTCTCAACATTGTGAATAATGACCTTTTGCCGTTGGTTGCTAAAGTAAGAGGTGAACCAATTGTGAGAAACTCCCCGTATTCTGTAATGGTCCAACTTCTGGAGCAATATTTTGTGATCAACACAATCAAACACCTTAGTTAAATAAAAAAAATATGCCTAGCATTTGAAACCTTTTGTTTAACCCATCCAGTACCTCACAAAGGAAAGAGAATATAGTATTTTCAGTTGTTAAACGGCTTCAAAGGCCGACCTGTACATTTGATAGCAAATCGTGTGACATAAAATGACCAATTATCCTTACATACACAGCCTCTTCAATAATTTTAGCAAACACTGATGGCATACAAATAGGTCTAAAATTATCTATATTATCCCTTTCTCCCTTTTTATAAAGTGGCTTTACTACTGATTACTTTAATCATTCAGGAAACTGACCATTCCTAAAGGAAAAATTACAAATATGGCTAAATACAGAGCTAACATGTGCAGCACAGTACTTTAATATTCTGCTAGGCACTCCATCATAAGCATGAGAGTCCTTAGTCCACAGTGATTTAATTATTCACTCAACCTCCTCCTTGTCTGCATCACAGAGGAGTATTTCAGACATCAATCACGGAAAGGCATTTTCCAAGAGAGTTATATGATTCCCTGTAGAAGCTAAATTTTTATTTTATTCACCAGAAATGCTCAGAAAATGATTGTTAAATACTGTACATAATCTGAGTTATCAGTAACAGAAATATTTTGACTGTGAACTGACTATCTCATCGACCTTGTGCTGCTGACCAGACACTTCCTTCACAACTCACCGTATGGTTTTAATTTTATCCTGTGAATGAGCTATTCTCTTTGCATACCACATACTCTTTGCTTTTCTAGTAACATTTTTAAGCACCTTACAATACTGTTTGTAATGGGATACTGTAGCTTGATTGTGACTACTTCTAACATTTTGATATAATTCCCGCTTTGTTCTACATGATATGCTTATCTTGCTAGTCAGCCACCACAGCTGCCTATTACTGCTAGTGCCCCATTTAGTGTGTTCTAAGGGAAAGCGACTCTCAAAGAGCATGAGAAATGTATCAAGGAAAGCATTATATTTATCATCTATGTTATCGGCACTATAAACATCCTGCCACTCTTGTTCCTTGACTAGGTTTAAAAAAATCTCCATTGTTGTTGCATTAACTTTCCTACATAGTTTGTAATTACATGTGAGATTTGTTTGAGTACTAAAGCCTTTTAGTGTTAAAATTTGTGCATCATGGTCTGAAAGGCCATTCACCCTTTTACTAACAGAATGCCCATCTAGTAATGAAGAATGAATAAAAATATTGTCTATGACTGTGCTACTGTTCCCCTGCACCCTGACTGGAAAAAAAAACACAGTCTGCATCAGATCATACGAATTTAGAAGATCTACCAACATCCTTTTTCTTGCACCATCATACACAAGATTTATATTGAAGTCACTGCATATAACTAACTTCTGGTACTTCCCACAAAGTCAATTAAGAGCCCTCTCTATCTTGGGCAGAAACGCTCTGAAGTCAGAGTTAGGGGACCTATAAACAACAACTGTTAGAAGTTTAGTTTCATTGAATTCGACTGCCCCTGCACAACATTCATTCAATTATGAGTTCAGTGCAGTGCCGTGATAGGTCTATGGACTCAAAAGGAATACTGTTTTTTACGTACAGAGCCACTCCCCCACCCCGAAAGGAACTCCCTGAGAAATAGTCAGCTAATCTGTAGCCTGGTAAAGGAAGCCTCTGAATTATCAAATTATTTAAGTGGTGCTCTGATATACCAATAATTTCAGAGTTAACATCTATTAGCTGTACACTAACTTTATCTCTAATACCTCTTATATTTTGATGAAATATGCTAATTCCTTCTCTTCTTGGAAACATGACATCCTCTGAAGGTGAGCCCCGAGTTAGAGGCACTTCCTTTAAGCAGGTATACCTATCAGCTGACTTTAATCTAAAAAAGGTGCACCTCTAACACCATCTACTGTAGGAATTTTTCCATGAGTGATCCCACCACCACTCACTACACTGCCACCTATAAACTTTGCCAGCCTTCCCTTCCCATACCTACTGAGGTGCAAGGTCATGCCTAGTGAAAGCTGATCTGCTGTTAGACCCAACTGGCACCACTGAAATATGACCCATGCCCTCTGCCATCAACACCCTTAACATACATCATGAGAGAGGATACTTTCTGTAGATGGCACAAGTGTTGTAACTGATTTTATTAGAAAGACAGCAACAGAGGACACTATTTATTATATTTTCAAAGAATTATTAAGTGGTTCTCTATGAATTTATTCTTGTTTAAATTTAGAAAAAAAACACTGTGTATAGTAAACATAATAAAACCAACTGTTAATATAGGACATGAAATGAAGTCAGTGAATGAATATGGCAATATGCTCAGACTTTTTGGATGTACATATTATGGAAATATGAACTTGGGGGGAAAGAACACCCACATCACTGAGCTCCTCAGACACCCATGTTCAGCAACTTTTGCTCTTCATATAATTGCTTGTTTCAGAAATAAACACATCAGTAACTTAAGATACATCTTAAGGCATAACTTTATGGGGTAATTCATTACTTAGAAGGAAAGTATTGTGTGCACAAAAATGAGCAGTGAAGATAATGTTCATCCACACAACATGTGTATGTGCATCTTCAAGGAGTCAAGCATTCTTATAGTATCTTCACAGTATAATCAAACACAATTTCAAAAGAACAGTAAAGTACATAGTTACAAAACTGAAAGAAAAAGTGACCACCATTACTTACCAGTAAAGATTCCAATGGTTCAGAAAGTTATTAAATACAAAGCGAAAAGAATTCTATTACACCATCTTCTCAAAAATTTTGCAAAATGATTCCCCTTAAAACGAGCAGACTGACTAAGATCAAAATGACAACTTCCAACATGCCTAATTGCAATGCATTACTTTTACGCAAGTGCACTATTCACTGAAAACTCACATTTGAAATTCCGCATGTGACAAGTTGCAATATATTTTCTGTAATGTTACTGCATTCTTTTCTGTTTGCCCATTATGATTCACCAAGACATGAGTTTTATTTGAAACTAATAACTCTTGATTGGTATAAACATTTTGAAATCCAGAAGTGTCTATATTTTTCACTTTTTAATGTTTCGAATTGCTACCTTGATTGTTTTCTTCATTTATATTTGTTATGGAAAATTAAGAACAGCCTTCTTAAACTTTAGGTGCAACGTGGATACAATTCATTTTATCAGAATCATCCTTTACTCACATAACTTTCTGATCTGTATTTCATTAATGATAGTTTCTAGGTTCCAATTCCAGCCTCCTCCATCACATAAGGAATTGATTATCCTGTCTGGTCATGTAGTTTAAATTTGGCAGTAGAGCCGAGTATGCTATAGCACAGCTGCCTGCCTGCCTGTACAACACCCGTTTGTCCACCACTGACCGTGGGCGCCTGAGTGCTCAAGCTGAACCAACCTACACTACGGCATAACTCAAGGGACTTAAGTGCCTGCTACACAACACAGTCTATTTACACTCCTGGAAATTGAAATAAGAACACCGTGAATTCATTGTCCCAGGAAGGGGAAACTTTATTGACACATTCCTTGGGTCAGATACATCACATGATCACACTGACAGAACCACAGGCACATAGACACAGGCAACAGAGCAGGCACAATGTCGGCACTAGTACAGTGTATATCCACCTTTCGCAGCAATGCAGGCTGCTATTCTCCCATGGAGACGATCGTAGAGATGCTGGATGTAGTCCTGTGGAACGGCTTGCCATGCCATTTCCACCTGGCGCCTCAGTTGGACCAGCGTTCGTGCTGGACGTGCAGACCGCGTGAGACAACGCTTCATCCAGTCCCAAACATGCTCAATGGGGGACAGATCCGGAGATCTTGCTGGCCAGGGTAGTTGACTTACACCTTCTAGAGCACGTTGGGTGGCACGGGATACATGCGGACGTGCAATGTCCTGTTGGAACAGCAAGTTCCCTTGCCGGTCTAGGAATGGTAGAACGATGGGTTCGATGACGGTTTGGATGTACCGTGCACTATTCAGTGTCCCCTCGACGATCACCAGAGGTGTAAGGCCAGTGTAGGAGATCGCTCCCCACACCATGATACCGGGTGTTGGCCCTGTGTGCCTCAGTAGTATGTAGTCCTGATTGTGGCGCTCACCTGCACGGCGCCAAACACGCATACGACCATCATTGGCACCAAGGCAGAAGCGACTCTCATCGCTGAAGACGACACGTCTCCATTCGTCCCTCCATTCACGCCTGTCGCGACACCACTGGAGGCGGGCTGAACGATGTTGGGGCGTGAGCGGAAGACGGCCTAACGGTGTGCGGGACCGTAGCCCAGCTTCATGGAGACGGTTGCGAATGGTCCTCGCCGATACCCCAGGAGCAACAGTGTCCCTAATTTGCTGGGAAGTGGCGGTGCAGTCCCCTACGGCACTGCGTAGGATCCTACGGTCTTGGCGTGCATCCGTGCGTCGCTGCGGTCCGGTCCCAGGTCGACGGGCACGTGCACCTTCAGCCGACCACTGGCGACAACATCGATGTACTGTGGAGACCTCACGCCCCACGTGTTGAGCAATTCGGCGGTACGTCCACCCGGCCTCCCGCATGCCCACTACAAGTCCTCGCTCAAAGTCCGTCAACTGCACGTAGGGTTCACGTCCACGCTGTCGCGGCATGCTACCAGTGTTAAAGACTGCGATGGAGCTCCGTATGCCACGGCAAACTGGCTGACACTGACGGCGGCGGTGCACAAATGCTGCGCAGCTAGCGCCATTCGACGGCCAACACCGCGGTTCCTGGTGTGTCCACTGTGCCGTGCGTGTGATCATTGCTTGTACAGCCCTCTCGCAGTGTCCGGAGCAAGTATGGTGGGTCTGACACACCGGTGTCAATGTGTTCTTTTTTCCATTTCCAGGAGTGTAGATTCTCCTACCCAACATAAGTTCTCCTGAACTTGCCCTTCAATGGGCATCCTGACACCATTCTGAACTTAAATTCAGATAACATACAGTCTCTTTTCATGATTAGATTAGATTTACTTTCATTCCAATTGATCCATAGTGAGGTGGTCCTCCAAGATGTAGAACATGCCAGAAAAACAATAATACATGACAAATATTTACAACTGAAGCAAATAAGCTGTACCTTCCACAGGTCCCAAGTGGAATGTTCGTCATTTTTTTAACGAACACTGTATGAAAGAATCACTTTACAAACACTAATGCACTGAATTTAAAATTAAAAAGTTTTTTTTAATTTATAAGGTAATGAACATGTAATAGAACTACTATAATACTTATTTACAATGAACACATTACTGCACTGAAATGGTGTGGAAGTTAGATTGTACGGAGAAATTCATCAATGGAGTAGAAGGATTTGGCCACCAATAAATCCTTTAGGCTTGTCTTAAATGGAATTTCATTGGTTGTTAAGCTTTTTATGGCTGTTGGCAAGTTATTGGAAATGTGTGTTCCTGAATAATGCACACCTTTTTGTACAAGAGTAAGTGCCTTAAATCCTTGTGAAGTTTATTCTTATTTCTAGTATTTATTCCATGAATAGAGCTGTTGGTTTGAAAAAGTGATATATTTTTAATGGCAAATTTCATTAAGGAATAAATATATTGGGAAGCAGTAGTTAGTATCCCTAGTTCCCTAAACAGGCTTCTGCAAGATGTTCTTGAGCTCACACCACATTAACTCTTACTGCACATTTTTGTGCCCGGAAGACTTTAGCTTGGCTTGATGAATTACCCCAAAAAATAATCCCATATGACATTATGGAATGGAAGCAAACATAGCTAAAAGAGCACCATCTATGTCTACCCTGTAACAGGCAATGCTCACAGCCACAAGGCTCAGTGTAGTGCAAATGTGTGAAGTAACCAGGCAATCATGCCACGAGGACGCACTTGTGCTTCCTGCAGCCAACTGAGCGAGTTGAAAGAGGTCAAATTGTAGCTAGCTGAGTGGCAGGATGGTCATTTATGACAATTACCACACGAGTCGGATGTGCTGCGTCACATGTGCAACGATGCTGGTATCAGTGGTCACATGAACATTCAGGTTCTGAATGTCCACACAGAACAGAGGCCCACCAGGATTGTTGTATTGTAAGGGCAGTAGTGGCAGATCATACAACTACCACAGTACAGATAAGAGGGCATATAAGCCCAGCTGTGTCAACACAAACTGTTGCAAACCAGTTATTAGCAGTGGAGCTACAGGCAGACACACCTCTAGCCTCTTTTCTATTCATGTCACAGTGCAACAACAAGGATGGCTCAACCAGTGCCAAGGATCACTTGGAAAATGGAGTGGTGTGCCACAGTCTTCAATGATGATAAAAGATTTTGCCGGCATGCAAGTGATCATCGTTTCATGTACAATGCAGACCTGCTGAGTACTGTCTCACGAAGTGCATTCGTCTAAGACACACAGACCCCACCCAAGGCCTTATGGTCTGGAGTGCGATAAGTTACAACGTTCATTGAACTTTCGTGTTTCTGGAGAGATGCTACCCAGCACTCAGTGCGTGCAGAATGTTGTTAGACCTGTTCATTTGCCAAGGAAGGTGATGTGTTGTTCCAACAGGATAATTTTCGCCTACACACTGCCCGTGAAATTCAATGTACAACTTCCCTGGCCAGCATGATCTCTGGACTTGTCTCTAGTTGGGCACATGTGGGAAGATGGGTCGAGAAGTGACTTAAGCAACTCGTCAATCAACAACTCTTACACATCTTCGTGAACAGGTTCTCAGACAATATTCACCTTCTGTATGATCAGCTGGATGCCAGAGTCAGCACCTTCACTGTCGATGGAGGCTACACCACGTACTAATATGGGTGTTTCATCTTGGGTTGACATCTGATACCTCTGAACCACCTGTGCTACTGATCTGCAAATGTAATCATTTCACGTACTCCATATGCACTGTTGCAACAATAAATCTTGAGTGAACTGGGAACCTCTAAAGGCATGTACTATTTATTTACAGCTGTGTATTTCGTTTCTCCTAACTGTTCTGATAGGGAGAAATATTTTTACTAGAATGAAATGCACCTAAATGGCAAAGGCAAGATGAATAGAATGTGAAATTAGTATGAAGTATACATTCCTAATCACTTGGAGCTAGTCCTACTCCTATGCTGTCTGTGCCCCTTATCACACACACACACACACACACACACACACACACACACACACACACACACACCCCAGAGCTTTTGCACATCTACCGTATCATCAAAAACATCTCATGCTATTATCACAGAGATGTAATAGCATTGTGCACTCTTGCGAGTCCTCCATAAAACAGCAGTAGATCTTTTCACTATTTCTAAGCTATAAGTTATGGTTTGGTGGAAGAAAGTTTGGTCCAGTAACTCATGTTACACAAACTGTACACCACATTCCTCTTTTCACATCACAGAGAAGCTCTCAGTGGACTCACGAGGATTTGCAGAATTTCAATATCAGTTGTTCAGCAAATTCACATACTCCAATAAACACAACCACGCATCATCAGAAAAAAAAAGAACACAACCTCTCCATAATGCACAGGCTGTAATAGTCAGTTGCAGTATCAACATAGAGCGACAGTTGGTCAGTTGATGTACTACCATCACTCTGTAAGGTTCGTTTTGCATTTGTGCACAGCTCTTTGGGAAGATAGTCTGCTTCCATAGCTGAGTGGTCAGCAGGGCAACTGCTGTGTGGAAAAGACAAGTTTGATTCCTAGTACTGCCAGGGATTTTTGGTTGGTGGCAGGACCGGACAGGTGTGCACTCAGCCTCGTGAGTCAAACTGAGTAGCTACTTGACCAATTAATAGCGATTCCAAGGTTGAGAAACCCAACGACTGCCAGGAGAGTGGTTTGTTGGCCTCTTGAGCCTCCGTATTGCATCCAGTGATGCCACTGGCAGACGATGACATGGTGGTTGATTGGGCCCCACTCACCTGTGTAGAGCCAGAATACAGAACTTTATTTCAGTTTGAAGTGCCAAAGGCACAATAATTTTCTCAGACTTTCTTTCGAGGCTGGTCCTAACTCATCTTCTCACCTAAAACTGATATGCCATCCACCATTCTGTTTGAGCCATAGTCCAGGGCATAACAAGGCCTGCCTAACAGAGTGCTTGTTCCTGCACAACCTTGGAGACAGTGGTACAGTGATTGAGGATCACTATCCTGAATGGCATAATTAATGAAATGCATAGTGGCTGAGCTGAAATATTATGTACTGCTCCTTATAGAGTATCAGAAGTGTTTAAAATGTAAATATGGCTACCTTTTAAGAGCATCAGTATCTTTAATAAACATATGTTTTGGAGCTTTTATTTGGATACAGCTACATTATCAACTGGTTGTTTTCCCCCTTTAATATTTAGATAAAATCAGTGTTTTTTCCTACAAGGTTACAGCTATTCATAAAAAATCTGAAACACTGTTATCAATGTTAATTTAAAATTCTTCCTTCCAATGTACTGTAAGATGATGCACATAATCCACAGGGGTTAGCAGTATCATCAAATGTACATCACTTTCTACAACTATGTTATAGTCCCTCCGAGTAGTCTTAATACATATAAAAAACATAAGTGGTAAAAAATCAAATCTAAGAGAAATGAAAACAACACAGAAATTGGAATTACAGTAACAAATAGCTGAGAGTAGCTTGCCAACAGATCTGCAAATCTGTGGTGACAAAACCACTTGCAAACACTTAAAAAGAAAGGAAAATCAGGCTGCATGATGTTGAAAGCACAAAAATGTTAGTATGTGTAGAAGAGAAATAATTTAAAATAATTTGAAAGTTTGGAAATGATTTTAACAAAATCCTTCTGTGTGTGTAACCACATCATATATAATAAAACTACTAATGTCTTGAATGCTATTGCAGGCAACGTTCATTACCTTTATTAAGTCTGCCTGCAATAGCAACCAAAACCTTGGTACTTTTATTATATGTGAGATGGTCACATATACAGAAAATTTTTCTTGATGTAGACTCTGGCCACAAAAGCCTAAGCTCTTATATTTGAAAATTATGTCTTACCAATTTTGGTTTTAGCTGATCTTCACTGTCTCCATGACCCAAGCGACCATAACGGCCCTTCCCCCACGTGTACACTTCACGACGACTTGTTATAGCAGCAGAGTGAGCCCCACCGCACGCTATATCTACTATTTCCTTCCCTCTCAAGGCTTCAACCACTCTTGGTCGATCACATGAGCTGAGGAAAGACAAATGAAAATACAAATCACATGATTACAACTACAACAATAGTGCCAAAGACAGTATAGTTTCAGACTTGTCTTTAAGTTTCACAAACGTGCATTGGCTTTCTGGTTGGAGTTGCCGGAGATAGTGTCACGTGAATGAGGTATGCGTGTTTGTGTGAATGTGCATGTTTCCTTTTCTGAAGAAAGCTTTGGCTGAAAACTAAATGTGTAACAGCTTTATAGTTACACCTATGCAACTCAGAGTGTCATCTTTATGGTGAGTAGCAATCTATCCTCCTCCTAATATTGTTGATATTCCAACCTGGACTTTCCATTGTTTGAAGTTTTAACACAAAAATCTGTAAACTTAAATTTATCAACTTATGCTAAATATTTATCAATTATCTTTTACAATGATATATACCTATTTGATTGAAATGTTATCTCTGAACTTTCTCTTAGTGCACTTGGTGGGAAGTTGTGGGGTAAAGGAGGCAAGCTGTGTATGTGATACTGCAGAAGGCAGACATTGTAGCTGGAATTGATAGCTGAAGGAAGCAAATAAATGTTACATTTTGTTATGCCAGCACCTGAAGTGTTAAATATTGTGAGGTTACAAAAGGAGAATCAGCTGTGCTTTGTGCCAAAGTGGGTAGGAGCAGGGGGGTCACAGAGCCGAGCACAAACTGCTTCTTGGGGCACTAAGCTGAGAGATTTCTATACAGGACCCATAATAATTAGTAGTGGCTGCTTGGAACACTAAGCTGAGAGGGTCACCAGAGGCCCCAAGCAGAAGTTTTTTGTTGTTGTTGTTGTTGTGGTCTTCAGTCCTGAGACTGGTTTGATGCAGCTCTCCATGCTACTCTATCCTGTGCAAGCTTCTTCATCTCCCAGTACCTACTGCAACCTACATCCTTCTGAATCTGCTTAGTGTACTCATCTCTCGGTCTCCCTCTACGATTTTTACCCTCCACACTGCCCTCCAATGCTAAATTTGTGATCCCTTGATGCCTCAAAACATGTCCTACCAACCGATCCCTTCTTCTAGTCAAGTTGTGCCATAAACTTCTCTTCTCCCCAATCCTATTCAATACCTCCTCATTAGTTACGTGATCTATCCACCTTATCTTCAGTATTCTTCTGTAGCACCACATTTCGAAAGCTTCTATTCTCTTCTTGTCCAAACTAGTTATCGTCCATGTTTCACTTCCATACATGGCTACACTCCAAACAAATATTTTCAGAAATGACTTCCTGACACTTAAATCTATATTCGATGTTAACAAATTTCTCTTCTTCAGAAACGCTTTCCTTGCCATTGCCAGTCTACATTTTATATCCTCTCTACTTTGACCATCATCAGTTATTTTACTTCCTAAATAGCAAAACTCCTTTACTACTTTAAGTATCTCATTTCCTAATCTAATTCCCTCAGCATCACCCGATTTAATTGGACTACATTCCATTATCCTCGTTTTGCTTTTGTTGATGTTCATCTTATATCCTCCTTTCAAGACACTGTCCATTCCGTTCAACTGCTCTTCCAAGTCCTTTGCCGTCTCTGACAGAATTACAATGTCATCGGCGAACCTCAAAGTTTTTACTTCGTCTCCATGAATTTTAATACCTACTCCAAATTTTTCTTTTGTTTCCTTTACTGCTTGCTCAATATACAGATTGAATAACATCGGGGAGAGGCTACACCCCTGTCTCACTCCTTTCCCAACCACTGCTTCCCTTTCATGCCCCTCGACTCTTATGACTGCCATCTGGTTTCTGTACAAATTGTAAATAGCCTTTCGCTCCCTGTATTTTACCCCTGCCACCTTTAGAATTTGAAAAAGAGTATTCCAGTCAACATTGTCAAAAGCTTTCTCTAAGTCTACAAATGCTAGAAACGTAGGTTTGCCTTTTCTTAATCTTTCTTCTAAGATAAGTCGTAAGGTCAGTATTGCCTCACGTGTTCCAACATTTCGACGGAATCCAAACTGATCCTCCCCGAGGTCCGCATCTATCAGTTTTTCCATTCGTCTGTAAAGAATTCGCGTTAGTATTTTGCAGCTGTGACTTATTAAACTGATAGTTCGGTAATTTTCACATCTGTCAGCACCTGCTTTCTTTGGGATTGGAATTATTATATTCTTCTTGAAGTCTGAGGGTATTTGGCCTGTCTCATACATCTTGCTCACCAGCTGGTAGAGTTTTGTCATGACTGGCTCTCCCAAGGCCGTCAGTAGTTCTAATGGAATGTTGTCTACTCCGGGGGCCTTGTTCCGACTCAGGTCTTTCAGTGCTCTGTCAAACTCTTCACGCAATATCGTATCACCCATTTCGTCTTCATCTACATCCTCTTCCATTTCCATAATATTGTCCTCAAGTACATCACCCTTGTATAAACCTTCTATATACTCCTTCCACCTTTCTGCCTTCCCTTCTTTGCTTAGAACTGGGTTGTCATCTGAGCTCTTGATATTCATACACGTGGTTCTCTTCTCTCCAAAGGTCTCTTTAATTTTCCTGTAGGCAGTATCTATCTTACCCCTAGTGAGATAAGCCTCTACATCCTTACATTTATCCTCTAGCCATCCCTGTTTAGCCATTTTGCACTTCCTCTCGATCTCATTTTTGAGACGTTTGTATTCCTTTTTGCCTGCTGCATTTACTGCATTTTTATATTTTCTCCTTTCATCAATTAAATTCAATATTTCTTCTGTTACCCAAGGATTTCTAGCAGCCCTCGTCTTTTTACCTACTTTATCCTCTGCTGCCTTCACTACTTCATCCCTCAGAGCTACCCATTCTTCTTCTACTGTATTTCTTTCGCCTATTCCTGTCAATTGTTCCCTTATGCTCTCCCTGAAACTCTGTACAACCTCTGGTTCTTTCAGTTTATCCAGGTCCCATCTCCTTAATTTCCCACATTTTTGCAGTTTCTTCAGTTTTAATCTACAGGTCATAACCAATAGATTGTGGTCAGAGTCCACATCTGCCCCTGGAAATGTCTTACAACTTAAAACCTGGTTCCTAAATCTCTGTCTTACCATTATATAATCTATCTGATACCTTTTAGTATCTCCAGGGTTCTTCCACGTATACAACCTTCTTTCATGATTCTTAAACCAAGTGTTACCTATGACTAAGTTGTGCTCTGTACAAAATTCTACTAGGCGGCTTCCTCTTTCATTTCTTAGCCCCAATCCATATTCACCTACTATGTTTCCTTCTCTCCCTTTTCCTACACTCGAATTCCAGTCACCCATTACTATTAAATTTTCGCCTCCCTTCACTATCTGAATAATTTCTTTTATTTCATCGTACATTTCTTCAATTTCTTCGTCATCTGCAGAGCTAGTTGGCATATAAACTTGTACTACTGTAGTAGGTGTGGGCTTCGTATCTATCTTGGCCACAATAATGCGTTCACTATGCTGTTTGTAGTAGCTTACCCGCATTCCTATTTTCCTATTCATTCTTAAACCTACTCCTGCATTACCCCTATTTGATTTTGTGTTTATAACCCTGTAATCACCTGACCAGAAGTCTTGTTCCTCCTGCCACCGAACTTCACTAATTCCCACTATATCTAACTTTAACCTATCCATTTCCCTTTTTAAATTTTCTAACCTACCTGCCCGATTAAGGGATCTGACATTCCACGCTCCGATCCGTAGAACGCCAGAAGTTTTTTATAGTGAGCATATTCCTATTAGTAGCAAAAACAGACATGGATGAAATGTATGAGGGAAAAGCAGGTTGGTTGGTTGGTTGGTTGGTTGTTTGGGGAAGGAGACCATACAGTGTGGTCAAATACTGTACATATATCTGATTTATTAGTAACAGAAATATTATTACTGTGAACTGTCTTTATATCATCAACCTTGTGCTGCTGACCAGACACTTCCTTCACAACTGACCATATGGCTTTAATATTATCCTGTGAATGAGCTATTCTCTTTGCATACCACATACTCTTTAATTTTCTAGTAACATTTTTAAGCACCTTACAATACTGTTTGTAATGGGCTACTGTAGCGTGATTGTGACTACTACTAACATTTTGATATAATTCCCGCTTTGTTCTATATGATATCCTTATCCCACTAGTCAGCCAACCGGGCTGTCCATTACTGCTAGTACCCCGTTTAGAATGTTCTAATGGAAAGCAACTCTCAAAGAGCATGAGAAATGTGTTATGGAAAAGCGTTGTATTTATCATCTATATTATCGGCACTATAAACATCTTGCCACTCTTGTTCCTTGACGACTTTTGAAAAACTCTCTATTGCTGTTGGATTAACTTTCCTATGTAGTTTGTAATTAAATACGACATTGGTTTGAGTACAAAAACCTTTTAGTGTTGAAATTTGTGCATCATGGTCTGAAAGGCCATTCATCCTTTTACTAACAGAATGCCCATTTAGTAATGAAGAATGAATAAAAATATTGTCTATGACTGTGCTACTGTTCCCCTGCACCCTAGTTGGAAAAAACACAGTTTGCATCAGATCATATGAATTTAGGAGATATACCAACATCCTTTTTCTTGCACCATCATACACAAAATTAATATTGAAGTCACCAAATATAACTACTTTCTGGTACTTCCTACAAAGTGAATCAAGAACCCTCTATAGTTAAGGAAAAATGCTCTGAAGTCGGAGTTAGGGGACCTATAAACAACAGCAATTAGAAGTTTAGTTTCACTAAATTCAACTAATGCTGCACAACTTTCAAATATCTGTTCAGTGCAGTGTCATGATACGTCTGTGGACTCAAATGAAATACTGTTTTTTTATGTACAGAGCCACTCCCCCACCCCGCAAGGAACTCCTTGAGAAACAGCCAGCTAACCTGTACCCTGGTAAAGGAAGCCTCTGAATTATCAAATTATTTAAGTTGTGCTCTGATATACCAATAATTTCAGAGTTAACATCTATTAGCAGTTCACTAACTTTATCTCTAATACCTCTTATATTTTGATGAAATATGCTAATTCCTTCTCTACTTGGAAACATTACATCCTCTGGAGGTGAGCCCTTAGTTAGAGGCACTTCCTTTAAGCAAGTACACCTATCAGCTGACTTCAGTCTAAAAAAGGTGCAGCTCTAACACCAACTGCTACAGGAATTTTTCCATGAGTGATACCACTACCACCACCACCACCCACTACACTGTCACCTATAAGCTTAGTCAGCCTCCCCTTCCCATACCTATTGAGATGCAGGCCATGCCTAGTGAACCAATGTACAAAGTACCCCTTCACACTAAGCTGTATGGTGACAACGACCAGGCAGCAGATACAAATCAGTGAGAGTAGGCTTCTTATAAATGGCATGCCCCAACGTACCATCACTCTTCCACCTGACCAACACATCAAGGAAGGGAAGACAGCCATCCTTTTCCACCTCCACTGTCGAACAAATATTCGGGTGGGCTGAATGCAGGTGTTCTAAAAAGTCATTCAAATTCTCATGCCTTGTGGCCAAACAACAAAAGTATTGCCCATTATTTCTGAAAAAAAAATCACACAGAATTTAAAACTGCCACCACCAAGGCATGTTCCTCAAAGACTTTCATAAACGAATTGGCAAGAATAGATGACAACAGGCTTCCCGTCGCAACTCCATCTGTCTGCTTGTAATACAGGTCATTGAATAAAAAGTAAGTGGAAGTCAAGACATGTCTAAATAGGTTTGTTAATTCAGTATCAAACCTAACCCCAATCAACCATAACAAATTAGAAAGAGGAAGTTGAGTGAAGAGAGAGACTCCATCAAAACTTACTAGAATATCAGAGTAATTCAATCGCATTCCCTCTAATTGACATAATGAATCTGCCAAGTTCTTAATGTGGTGCTCAGACCAACCAACATAGTAGCAAGGTCTTTTGCTATACAACATGTTGGAGCACCAATGTTACTCACAATTGAACAAAGAGGAGGAGCCCATTCCATGTGGACCTTAGGGAGGCCATATAACCTACGGGAAACTGCACAATAAGTGTTAAGACCATTGACTGTCTCCTGTGACAAGGAACTTTTCTTCACGAAGTTATTAGTCTTTATCTCAACAAATTTGTGGAGTCAGCATCAATCCTGCGATTTGCCGAATCAGACAGGCAACACTACATCTGCACTGCACTGCTGACAACAGCCGAGCAAATCTGCCATTGAAGGACATTATCTTGGTACTTGTGATCCTATGGAATATAACAACATGGAGATTTTGGCATGCACTTCGAACTATATGGATAGTGTTATTAAGGAAGCTGTTGATATTAAATTAGCAAGTTACTTTATAAATAGAGATGGTGATTTTTGTTTAAATTCTGCATGGAATCCTTCTCTCTCTCTCTCTCTCTCTCTCTCTCTCTCTCTCTCTCTCTCTCACACACACACACACACACACACACACACACACACACACCCTCCTCATCCCTTGTCAAGAACCAGAGGGGCAGAGGTAATGCTATTTCACCCACTGATTACTAATTTCACTATCAATAACTTCTGACGTAAGTCAGTGTGCTCCTGTCAAAATATCGGTGGTTGTCAATGACTTTACCCGGCTGCATTCCTGTTAAGTTATTTTAAGTTTTGAGATTGCATAATACATTGTATTTTTGAAGTTTTCCTGAATCACAGTGTTGATTTCAAGACAGTCAGTGGCCATAATGAACCACAAGATGGTGTGTGTGTGTTTGGAACTTATGAGCACTCAATGATGAGGTTATCAGTGCCCTTGCACTCATTAAAACAAATGAATGTGAATTAAATCTCTAAACTTGTTGCACAAAGCGACAAGGAAAGCTATAAAATGACACTCATTCACTTACTCCCACCTCACTCGTGTTGAGTCACACAATTACTCTATCTCACATGCCTAAAGACAACTGAGAATGTATGGAAGAATTAAAACAGATATAAAACCACAGAAGAGCTAAAAGGAAGACACAGTGAAATGTAACTGGCTAATAGTTTACATAAAACATGGGGGAGTCAGTCACCCTGATAACACACAAAAGGTATCTCCCTGAAATTTTTGGAAACAAGTTCGACACATTAAAAACCTTAAAAGCCACATCACATTAATTTGAATGACATTAAAAAAAGGGGGGGGGGGGGGCAGATTTAATGGCAAATCTGTCCTTGCCCTCTCATCCAGATATACAACACAGTCTAGTAAAATGTGGTGCAAAGTGATCTATTCACCACAAGCACTACACATTGGAGTGTCATCGCGCATGAGTAAGCAGAGGGCTGTGGCTTATGCGAAGGGTCTAGTAAAATGTGGTGCAAAGTGATCTATTCGCCACAAGCACTACACATTGGAGGGCCATCGCGCATGAGTAAGCAGAGGGATGTGGCGTATGTGAAAATGATTAAGGAGGACCTCATCCTGTCTTTGCGGTATTCCATGGCCACATGGTGGACTTTACAAGACACAGCCACCTAGAGCCACTCGTGTTCCCATCGACACATGACTTTGTACCTCAACTGCAAGGTGACAGCAAGCAGGGGGATGGCACACTGAAATAACTGAGAAATACAAAATGCTTCCCTGGCTGCAATATCTGCCACTTCATTCCCCACAACACCCATCTGCCCTGGTATCCAGAAACTTTTTCCCCAGTCATTGTAGTTGAAGCAGGTCATCCTGGATATTCTGGACTACTTGTACTATAATTGGAGAAAGTGAAGGGCACTCAGAGAATCTGTTCCTGTGCCTGCAAGATTGTTTATAATTCCACGTTGAAGATATTAAAATCTACAGGCAGTTGGATGGGAACATGATCAGGGAAAACAACAGAACAACCAACAGAGTTCCATCTTTTTGGCCCATCCATAGAGACAGCTGTAGAGTGATTATGCTCAGTTCAAATGTTATAAAATAATGTATTACAAACATATGCAGGAGTGCAAGCTTTCCTGTGCTGGACCAAATCTAAAATTACCCTGAGCTTCTGAAGTAACGAGGTAGCAGATGGTTAAAAACCCTGGAATTGATGTTGTACTTGCTTCACAAGTGATTCCAACATATGCCATATGCAAAGGGCCTTGTTGCTCGTGAACGGTTGGAGAAAAGGCATCCCAGAGGCAGACAAGCAACAGAGGGCAGCTGAATTCGGAGCTGTGAGGAACTTACATGCCTGGTGCACCATGAGGAGTTACCATCACATTGTAAGAGGTAGTTCATCAGCCTCAGTATAGAGATTGGGTATAAGCACCCATGGCCAGCCTAATCCCCTCATGATGGTCAGTGTCAATGATCTTCAAATAAGAAGGTCTCATAGATCCATAAACTGTACATCCATAGTCTAGCCACAAATGTATGAAAGCCCTATAAAACTGGAGCTGACGTGTCTTGTCCACTTTCGCAAGACATGTGCTAAGGCACTCTATGATGTTCAGTGCCTTCAGGGATCCAGTTTTCAGATCTCGTAGGTGTTACAACCATAACAATTAGGAATAAAAAATGGGGCCAGGAACCTCACTGAGTTTCTAAAATGTAGAATGGTGTCCCTCATATGCAAGTCTGGTAAATTAAAAATACAATAAGAATGATTAAAATGAATACACACAGTCTTCTCCACAAAAAACTGAAAACCCATCTTTGCAGCCGACTCCTCTAACCACTGCATGGCAAGTTGCAACTGATGGGTCACTGTTGCAGCACTGGAGGATGAGGAACGGAAAACAGCAAAATCATCCACACATAAGGAGCACCATACAGGACTGCATACCATAGACATGACATTGCTTATGGCTATGGCACACAGGGTAACATTTAAAACACTTCCCAGCGGAACATTATTCTCCTGCTCAAAATGATCTGACAGCATGTCAACAACTTGGGACCTAAAAAAGCACTTAGACAGGAAAGACCTTATGAAGATGGGGAGCTGCTCACAAAGGCCCTATTGATAGAGTTGCTCGAGAATACTGTGTCCCCAAGTAGGGTCACATGCCTTGCTAATGTCAAAGAATATAATGAGACAAGTGACATTTCCCTACAAAATCCTGCTGAAAAGCCGCTTCTAGTATGCTCAGGTTGTCGACAATGGACCACAATCTCTGGAATCCATGCTGAGGTTGGCTAAGGAGTTGCCTGGTCTCTAACAACCAGACCAGACACCAGTTAAATACTCACTTTAAGGTGACATTGCAGCAATAACTGAGATGTGTGGTCCTTAGCTGGTTTGAGGAAAGGTATCAGAACTGCCTCTCTACACAAGTTGGGAAACTGGCCTATCTGCATATCAAATTAACATTCAGGGAGAATTTCCTTTGGCACTGCTGGCAAAGTCTAAGCATGCAGTACCAGATTTGGTTGTGACTGGGTACAGTATCACAAGCCTCCAACAGTACTGATTCCAGTTCCCACATGGAGAAAGGGCAGTTATATGCCTCTGATTAGAGGGATCTGAAGTCAAACTCATCCACCTTCACAGTCGCATAGTAGCAACAAAATGCCACATCCTGGTTGGCTTTGGCAGCAGTCACTGCAAAATGCTCTGTTAGGCTCGCAGGAGAGCTTCTGTAAAGTTCGGAAGGTAGGAGATGAGGTACTGGTTGTGAAGACAGAGCGTGAGTCGTGCTTGGGTAGCTCAGTTGGTAGAGCACTTGCCTGCGGAAGGCAAAGGTCACGAGTTCGAGTCTCGGTCCAGCACACAGTTTTAATCTGCCAGGAAGTTTCATATCAGCGCACACTCCACTGCACAGTGAAAATCTCATTCTGCCATTATTTGAGCAACGTCTCTGGGTGTTGTTTGGAGACAACCCCGTTTCAGCACTGCTGCTATGAGTAAACAACTGCGTTTACCGGAAATCACCTGATGATATCCCATACTTTTGTAGAACAAGTGGGATGGTTGATGGACTCCAGGAATGCTTCCCAAGACCTTAGTCACACACCAAGCCTTGGCCCTTGTGACTCAAAATGCTGAGGTTGCCTGCCGGTGCGCGAAATTTAAACAGTGGAAGAGCCACTTACCTGTCCCAGATTGTTAAGCAGCGTTCACTGGTCCATCATGGAACAGGCTGCCTCACAAAATGCCGTGAGGACTTTGGTAAGAATAAGTCAGTGACATGATAGATCACTTACATGATATGTTACACCCATTCCTGGATGCTGTCACAGTGTTCAAACACAGCCAGCTAGCAGTACAGCATGTAGCTAGCCCTGCTGATCATTTCAATGACTTCTCTTCAAGTAGACCTCCACTGAGTAGGTGTTTCCACAGTGGGAAGTGTTTGATGGAATGAAGCTCATTAGTTCTTCCCACTGAGCTGAATCTGCAAGGGTGAGAGAGCAGAAAGAGAGGTCCATGGCTGAGGATGACCCAACAGCAGCTGAGAAATGAGTGGGACTGCCTGTATTGAGGATCCACAGCCCCTGAGACATCATGAGGTTCTCCAGGATACGACCCCTAGGGAATGTAAACTGAACAGCCAAAGAAACTGATACACCTGCCTACGTGAGCACATAGAAGTGCCACAACACGATGTGGGATGGACTTGACTAATGTCTGAAGTTGTACTCGAGGGAATTGACACCGTATATCCTGTAGGGCTGTCCATAAATCTGTGAGAGTACAAGGGGGTGGAGATCTCTCCTGAACAGCACGTTGCAAGGCATCACAGATATGCACAATAATGTTCATCTCTTGGGCCAGTGGAAGTGTTTAAACTCAGAAGAGTGTTCCTGGAGTCACTCTGTAGCTATTCTGTACATGTGAGGTGTTGCATTGTCCTGCTAGAATTGCCCAAGTACTTTGGAATGCGCAATGGACATGAATGGACGCAGGTGATCAGACAGGATGCTTATGTATGTGTCACGTATCAGATTTGTATGTAGGCATATCAGAGGTCCCATGTCACTCCAACTGCACACGCCCTACACCATTACAGAGCCTTCACCAGCTTGAACAGTCCCCTGCTTACAAGCAAGGTCCATGGATTCATGACGTTGTCTCCATACCCATACATGTCCATCCACTCGACCAGGCAACATGTTTCCAGTCATCAACAGTCCAATGTCGGTGCTGACATGCCCAGACAAGACATCAAGCTTTGTGTCCTGCAGTCATCAAGGGTACATGAGTGGGCCTTTGGTTCTGAAAGCCCATGCTGATGACATTTCGCTGAATTGTTCGCACACTGACACTTGTTGATGGCTGAGCATTGAAATCTGCAGCAATCTGTGGAAGGGTTGCACTTTTGTCATGTTGAATGATTCTCTTCAGTTGTCATAGGTCCCATTCTTGCAGGATCTTTTTCCGGCAGCAGCAAAGTCAGGGATTTGATTTTTTGCCAGACTCCTGATATTCACAGTACACCCGTGAAATGGTTGCATGGGAAGATCCCCACTTCATCGCAACCTCGGAGATGCTGTGCCCCATCGCTCGTGTGTTGACTATAACACTAAGTTCTAACTCACTTAAATCTTTCCAGAATGAATTTTTTGCTCTGCAGTGGAGTGTGCGCTGATATGAAACTTCCTGGCAGATTAAAACTGTGTGCCGGACTGAGTCTCAAACTCGGGACCTTTGCCTTTCATGGGTAAGTGCTCTACGAAGGTAAGAGACAAGGCACTGGTGGAAGTAAAGCTGTGAGGATGGGGCGTGTGCTTGGGTAGCTGAATTGGTAGAGCACACAGTTTTAATCTGCGAGGAAGTTTCACTTAAATCTTGATAACCTGCCATTGCAGCTGCAGTAACTGATCCTGTAACTGTACCAGACACTTGTTTTATATAGGGGTTGCCAACTGCAGTGGCATATTCTGCCTGTTTCCATATGTCTGTATCTGAATATGCATGCCTATACCCCTTTCTTTGGCACTTCAGTGTATAAGTCTAGCTCGAGCCCTATAATACACTATGAGCACTGAAATCACCCAGTAAGAGAAATGGACATGGGAGTTGTTCAATAAGGCCTACGAGGGCATCATGGTCTATTGCATTCTGGGGAGGCAAGTACAGTGAGGAGATAGCGATTTTCTGCCTCACATGAACAGTAATGGCTACTGCTTGTAAGTCAGTAACCAAGGAGAGAGCAGAGGAGTGTTGTGTGTTACTGACAAACACAGCACAATCCCTCCCTTCACTCTGTCCGCATTCAGGTCATCCCTTCAGAGAAGGATATAGGGATATAGACTCACAACATAGGGGGGTCAGTGGCTATAAAAGTCATTTCTTCTAAACACAAGCAAGGGGGCATGCCTGTGCTAGCAATTTCGGTTCCTCCATATGTGTCCTGAACCCATTAATGTCCCACTGCAGGATGGGAGCCGTCTACCATGGGGGTAGCACTTTCATCCTGACTTTCTTTCAGGGAGGGGAAACTGCAATGGATAGAGGCTCAGTCTTTGGGCAAGATGAGTCCCAGTCTGACATCGAGGTTCATCAAGAGAAGCGTCTGAGAGGATTATGTCGACATCATTGGACTGTGTACTTCCTGTCATTGTCGGTGGCCAATTCTTCGCATTTGACTTTGGTTTTCTGGGCTGAGTAGGCTTCGCGCCACAAATGTAGAAGTGGTAGTGATAGTGCTGGACTGTGGACCAAAGAGAATCTTTTGAGGGGGCAGGGAGTTCCAAACATCGTAAACCAGGGAAGGGACAGACTTCAAAATGACTGCAGCAGCACAACTGTAATGGCAAATGTAGGTACTAGTACTGACATTAGCAACCTCCATTTTTGTAGCAGCATCGGCTTTCTGCACTGGCTGTTTAAGAACCAAAGCAAATGCGGCAGCAAACATTGGGGTCAACATGGCTTTATATATATTTTTGGCCTCATTGTATGGGATGTGCTTCGTTATCTTAAGCTCTTTCCCCAAAGGTGAGCTTCAGAGCAATTTGCACACTTCAAAGGAGATGAACAAGTGACTTCTTCTTGGAAGGCCTTACCACATTTGCAACAATTGGCTTCTCCCTTACACCCAAGAGTAGTATGCCTACAGTGCTGGCATTTGAAACAGTGCATAGGGTTGGTTACATAAGGCTGCACACTGAGACAATGGAATCTTGCCTTAACATGCTGAGGAAGATTGGTGCCACTGAATGCCCAGCATAAAGCAGTTGGAGTTGAAAAGACCCCATCCACCCTCTTCATGATGTTTTGCACATCGACAATACCTTCTGGATCCCACTGACACTGCAATTCCTCCTTGGGTATGTCAACTAGATCCCTGCATGTCACAACACCTTTGCTGTAATTCAAGGTGCTGTGTAGTTCATTGACTATTGCATACTCCTGAGGAATTTAAATTTTTGTAGGTTTAATGGCTTGCTGGGAATTTGAAGTTTCCACTAACAGTGACCCATTACACAAGCGCTTTACTGATTTTAAGGAGTCACAGACTCCCTCTAAATACTTTTGTATATAGAGGGAGTAAACCTCAAAATTATCCTGTTTTCATTTCACAATTAAAAATACATTCTGATGATCAGCATGCATTCTGTTACTAGAGACAATACTTTCAGAATGATTTCTTGAGTCAGAAGCACTAGCTACACCAGTCCTCCTTCAGATTTAGTGTTGGTACCTTCCAGCAGCCCATTCTTTCCGCTGGAAGGAGGAAAAGAAAATTTTGAAAGATCCATTTTGGTCCCATAAGTAATCAGGGAAAATAGGGTCCACTCAGAAAGAGTCCCACATGCCTGAGTAAGCATTATACAAGTGGTGTGTGGCAGGTTCCTTAGTGGTTGCCAGCTAATGACTATTCCATCTCAACAGGTGTGCATCTTATCAGTGTGCAAGCACAGCTGGAGATTGAGGTTTTTTTTTAATAAAGGTTTTTTTTTCATCTTCACAATCTGGGCAGTCAGGCCAAGATCTCCATTCCCTGTTACACACAATGTTCCAGTGCCACACCTCACAGGGTTTGCTGAAGCATGTCCACAGCTTATAGTGACAGAGGACTGGTGGCACTTACCAGTCTCCATGTCAGGAACTCCAGAGACACCAGCCCATATCCAGCAAACGAATGCTGAGCCCTTGAGGGTAAGATGGTTTGAATCTAAACCCTAAAAATTGTATATTTTCTTGACAGACATTGTCTGGTCAGAACTTTCATTTTGGGTAAGAAGATTAATCTGACTGTAATTCATTCCACGTGACACAGAAAATTGATATCACATTACAAATGTTGAATCTCTTGCAGTCCACTAGTGCTATCCAAGAAAAATTGTTATAACAGATGGAGGAATGAGAAAAATGGCAAGATGACATCAGGTAAACACCACTGGCATTTCACTCATTTGACCCAGAGAAGGAACGGTGGACCAGTTACATAACCACACAGAACAGTAGGTGACATAGCTAAACATGCTTTATGATTATCCCATGCAGGTGCTCACATCTATGGCTTGGTGCAGCAACTATTTCTGAGTACAGACCCATGCATGTTAGAACATACAAAAGTAATGGACAAATTAACTGAATATTTTGAGAATAAGATTCTAGTAGTGGCAGCATATCCTAAAATTTGCAGGACATATAAGAAACCTGACCTAAGCCAACAGAGCCCTGGAGTCGGCTCCAACTCAATGGCCAGACATTTTCTGAGGACAAATTGGCTAATTCTTGTGAGCTTGTAAGCTACATTTACATTGTCTGGTCAAGTTGAATAGTACTGGGAAACCTCAAATAGTCCAAACTCAGAAACAGATTTTCCTGTGGGCAGTCTTCTTACAGACATTGATAAAGATAATGGCACCCAATTTGCTTGTCAAGAATTTGAGCTTTCTGCAGGGCCCAGGGAGGAGGAGGATAGCATTAACTGTGCTCATAATTTTAAGGGTGGTAATCATTTGTTTGTTCTGTGATGATTAATGTCATGCAAGAATAAAAAGCAAGGGTTCTATGTGATGGCTGATGAGATATGGGGCAATATTTGTGTGGGTCATATAGATATAAAATTAGTTTCCTGTTATGTGGAATGAATAATTTTAATAGTTATATGGTCAGTAGCATTTTATCACCTGACTAGTTCTGGCTTTATTAATGACTGCAATAAGCTTATTTGCAAGCACTTATGTTAATTACAATATATTCCTTTATGTTAGTTAGGTTGTTAACTGTATAAATTAGATGTATCATCACTTGCATCAATCTTGAGGTCAAATCCTGAACTAAAGCATTCAACTGAGCATTCATTTTTTTTTCTTTTTCTTTTTTTTTCCAACATAGTTGTATGGAGGTAAACAGCGATTAATTTACTTATAATGCCTGCATAGTATTAAATAGTTTATATTACAATTGTTCACTTGAACCTGAACCTAAGCTTGTTTTCAATTTCATGTTAGAGTTAATGTGACAGATGTATATGATGAATGAGTCAACAGTAGACTGGATGCGAATTTGGGCTCATTTGCATGTCCAGAAAAATTGAAGCTGCCTTGAGCCAGGATGCTGGAAGCATCACAGGAGGTCCAATCCAGGTGCTGTGTGGCAAGACAACATACAATTATGACAGTGCATCCAAGAACTAAAGAACAAGTTATGTGGGTATGGTGACAGTGCTTGTATGAAAATTTAAAATGAAGATTTTTTGTAGGAATCTTTGTTTCTGTGATGAGTACTTTATGGCTGCTGTCTGCACTCCCTGAAGAGCTTTTTTTATCATTGTTTCAAACAAAACTCTTTTTGTAAAATTTATTTGTTTGGGATGGAATATTTATTCCTGTTATATTTTACTAGGAATGAGTACAAGTGAGTTTTATGTACTGTCGGATGTCTCCAGTTATGTGTGTGATGACACTGTTTTCATCTGAATACAACAACATATCAAATATTTTAAAAAAGAAAACATCATGTTAAGGACAGTTAAAACTAATTGGTTTCCAATTCAAATAACATACTGAACAAAATTAGCATCCTACACTATGCGATCAAAAGTATCCGGGCACCACCAGAAACATATGTTTTCATATTAGCTGCATTGTGCTGCCACATACTGACAGGCACTCCATATCAGCAACCTCAGTAGTCATTAGGCATAGTGAGAGAGCAGAATGGAGCATTTTGCAGAACTCACGAACTTCGAACATGGTCAGGTGATAGTGTGTCACTTGTGTCATACATCTGTACACAAGATTTCCGCACTCCTAAACATCCCTAGATCCACTGTCTCTGATGTGATAGTGAAGTGGAAACGTGAAGGGATACGTACAGCACAAAAGCGTACAGGCCGACCTCATCTGTTGACTGGACAGACTGCTGACACTTGAAGAGTGTCATGATGTGTAATAGGCATACGTCTATCCAGACCATCACACAGGAATCTCAAACTGCATCAGGATCCACTGCAAGTACTATGACAGGTAGGTGAGAAGTGGGAAAACTTGGATTTCATGTTTGAATGGCTACTCATAAACCACACATCACACCAGTAAATGCCAAATAACACCTCGCTTGGAGTGAGGAGTGTAAACATTGGATGATTGAACAGTGGAAAAACATTGTGTGGAGTGATGAATCATGGTACACAACGTGGTGATATGATGGCAGGTTGTGAGTATAGCAAATGCCCAGTGAACGTCATCTGCCAGCTTGTGTAGTGCCAACAGTAAAATTTGGAGGCAGTGGTGTTATGGTGTGGTTGTGTTTTTCAGGTAGAGGGCTTGCACCCCTTGTTGTTTCGTGTGGCACTATCACAGCACAGGCCTAAACTGATAATTTAAGCACCTTCTTGCTTCCCACTGTTGAAGAGCAATTGAGTGACAGTGATTGCCTCTTTCAACACGATCGAGCACCTTTTCATAATGCCCGGCATGTGATGGAGTGGTTACACAACAATAACATCCCTGTAATGGACTGGTCTGCAGAGAGTCCTGACTTGAATCCTATAGAACACTTTTGAGATGTTTTGTAATGCCGACTTTGTGCCAGGCCTCACCAACCGACATTGATACCTCTCCTCAGTGCAGCACTCTGTGAAGAATGGACTGCCGTTCCCCAAGAAGCCTTCCAGCACCTGACTGAATGTATGCCTGTGAGAGTGGAAGCTGTCATCAAGGCTAACTGTGAGCCAACATCATATTGAATTCCAGCATTACCAATGGAGGGCACCACGAACTTGTAAGTCATTTTAAGGCAGATGTCCGGATACTTTTGATCACATAGTGTATGTTGAGTTATAGTTCATCTCCATGTTATTAATTTAATTTTTAATATTTCATTTGGCAAAACTGGACAAAAGTATCTAATGTTTTTTATTCAAATAATGCATAAATATGTATAATTATATCTCATATCTAGACAAGGAAGTTATCAGCAATGAATATCAGTGATAGTTTCTAACTGTTCGAGGCTATAGTTATTCATGTATTATATAAGCAGCCTGACTGCAAGTGTTGTAGCTTCTTCACATGTGGTAAAAAGCATAACTCCTATGTACAACCAGCTTTCGTACTTCATTAATACATTTACTCAGATCTTCCATTTTATTTAATATTACATTAATTCCATCAGTACATACTTTCTACAATCACCATTAAAGGAACTAGAGCTGCTTTAAAAAAAACTCACAATCTTTCTTTAGTGAACTACCTAGTTTTACGTGATGCAAAATGGGCCATACCTGTGAACTTTCCCATCATCCCTTGCCTGTTTCTATCAGCAATTCACTTTATATTTCACAGGGTGATTTAATTCTAAATATACTTACTTTTTCAGGGCAGAACATTGTATGCTTTTACATTTTTTCTGCCACTAATAAAAGAGGAAAGCTGTCATCAACCCTAAGGTTGAAATTTGCTAGGCATGGTCCTCCTGGAGGTGGTTTGTCACTGTCCTACTCCAACATTAGGAACTGATTTACTGGCCAGTTATAGTGGAATCTACGATTTAGCATCTTATTTAAAGACTGGTATAACTTGACCCTTTTACATATACAAGTCGTTGGCGGAGGTCAAATTGTAGGACCGATCAATGACTGAACCCTGGACGTCTAGGTTGACCCAATGAACCACACCTACCTCAACTATGGAAAATTATATGAATGCTATGAAAACTGTAGTAACTAGTTTTCAAAGTTACTAACCTTCTGTTACCATGTCCAAGCTTTCCATCATCTCCTTCTCCCCACGAATACACTTCACCTTCAGCTGACAGTGCAAGGCAGTGCTTTCCGCCTGAGTTAACTGCTACCTGAAAAACAACAATGTATTCATTAAATAACAAACACGTACAGAAAGCAGTACAATTCAAGGTGAAATACAATTGATGACAGGATCAAATATGTATGTTCTCAGACTAGTTGAGCATTGCTGTTGGTAGAATACTTCAGTTTGTTATTCACTGCTGGGAATTAAAACAGCAATATCATGGATAGCAAATACCTAAGTTTTACTTATTGTGTGTACACACTGAGGTAAGAAGAAAATATTATTAAATTTGTAGGTTATTTGGGGTGCACAGGGTGTGAAATTTAGTACACAGAGTTGTCATTCTAGAAGCAACAGCTGTAACCCAGCTGGGCACTGAGCCAAACTGAGCTCAGAAGACAGACACAGGTATGTCATATTTCTGCTTCAACCCTATACCATAATTCATCAACTGTAATTGATGAAGATAACATTGTGAATACCTCAAAGACAGGGCAGAGGCACTGGTCTTAATGCATCAGATGTAAGCAAATACTGTAAATTTCTGGCACACTGAAACTACGATTCAGACCAAGACTGGAACTTGACACCTTTGCCTTTTGCGAGGCGGGATGCAAGTCACTCCCAGATAGCTCAGATAGTAAAGTATACACCTCACAAAGTCAAGGTTCCAATTTTGAGTTTTTGTCTGGCACAGTTTTAATCTCCCAGGAATTTTAAATCAGTGCACACTCCACTGCAGAGTGAAAGATCCATTCAGTAAGCCATTACTGACTACATGAACCATAGGTGATCATGTTGTGTACTCTGTGGCACTGCGTACTATCACATCTGGTGCTGGACACATGTGATGATGATGAATGCAGTGTGACAACTTTCATTCTCCTCAGAGCTTCATACATGCAGCAGGATGCTGGACAAGAACCAGGAGTTGTCTGAAAGGTGACACACTTCCACTTCTGCATCCAGTGTTCTCATTCGGCCTACCACTGTTAGCACCCTTTGTCTGCTGTCCTGTTGACAATCCATGGGGCTTCAGATGTCATTTCTCACTTTGTGTTGATACTTGTCTGGCTAAACAAGCCTATACTCGAGGATGTGACATAGCTGTACAATCCTGCACAGTTATAAAAAAAATGTGTATGTCCTCTCACACATTAGTCATGCAGGAGCAACTTAGAACCTGCATGGCACTGTGTATGTCCCACCTGAAAGCAATGATTCCATATTTGCATCACAGTTAAGGGATCCTGACCAATTAAAGTAACAATATCATGGAATGATGAACTATAGCCTTCACAGACGATGATTCACCTCTGTCAAAGTCCACCCTGATAGCTGAATGGTCAGCATGATGGACTCCCATCCTAAGGGGCCCAGGCTTGATTCCCGGCTGGGTCGGGGATTTTCTCCACTCATCATCATTTCATCCCCATCTGGCACACACGTCAACCAATGTGGCATCGAATGTAATAAGATCTGCACCAAGGCGGCCGGACCTGCCCCATAAGGGACTTCCCAGCCAATGACGCCAAACTCTCATTTCCATTCACCTCTGTCAAACTCTGACACATGATGGTAGATGTTTCTGCTTCTTACATGAGGCATAACACTATTTTCTCACACACAACCAACATCCAAATGTGATGCTTATATACAGAATGTCAATAGAATTACCCCTATTTACTTTATTAGGTTGCACTAAAATGCCAGCCATTTGCATATCCAAGCATGTAATACACTTAATGCCAATTTAATGTTTCCTGCAACCCACTTTCATAGTGCTGCAGTTTTAATGGTTATCAACACACAGTCTTAGAAAACCTGACAACTAGCCAGCCACCACCGAGACTAAGTCCGAGTCTTTCACTTACGACAGCTAATAAAACTGGCCACCCTTCAGTAATCTAAGTATTGCTATACATACAATTTGGCAACATTTTAGGATATGGAAGTGTCTGGGGGAAGTGCTGTCTTCTTCTAGAGGTATACCACGACTGTATCAGTTCATGGTCTTGTGGTAAACATCGTGCATTGTAGACACAAAGTCACAAGTTCAAGTCCACTCCTAACTCTATTTTTTAAATAGAATTTCAGTTGTCTGCTAAAGTTATCTGTCTGACAGAACCTCTAAGATAATTCACTTCACCTTCTAATCTACCAGTAATAGCAAAAAAGTCCAGTAACAATTCTGCAAAACAGCTGATGACTGCGTCATGACCAGAACAGTTGACACTCATGTGTTCCCTCTGCCTACATCGGCCAACAGCTACAGGCCACAGGCAGCCCGCCATCAGCCACCTCACATCACGGACTGTCCAACCAGGTGACCGCAGTGTGGAGCTGCGAGTGTATTTAACAACTGTCACTTCTTTTTGTTTTAAGTTCTAGTATTTATCTTGCCATTACATAATGGATTTTATATATACTGCATATTTGCTTCATAATCATCAGTTTTCTCACTGAACATACCAAAGCAATATTGTTACCGGTGAAAAGTTATGATGTTAACCTCTTAAGAAAAAAATGATGGCTGAGCCCTAACAAAAGACATACTAGAACAAAGGGCAATGTCCCTTTCCACGGGACTTTAAAAATGGTGTAAAATGTTGGAAATGTAAAATATTGAAAATAATGTTTTAAGCAATAAAAGTTACGTATAGAGTCCCCATTGCTGTTTTACAGTTTGTGTATGATATATGTACATAACAGTCATCACAATGTGTGTCAGGGACTTGTTATTATCTAATAAAGGTTTATTATCTAATAGAAACCGATGATGTAACTGGAACTGGTAACTGTCTGGGAAGCAGAAACGTTACACTTAATTTCATACATCATAATTGATGTTTTAGGAAAGCCTGCAGCTCACATTCTTTATTTAAATAATGAAACACTGCTCCACTTATGTATTTTTTCAAGCTTAGCACAATGCATTTTGAGAACTTGTTCTTGTTTTGCCAAGTGCAAATAATTTCATAAGCATTTTGTGCGGTGTTTACACTTGTGGCAGTTATGTAGAAAACCACACACATGAAACTATCAGTCACAATGTTTGTAAAACATCACAAAAAATACTTATTAAATATTGCACTTGGGACAATGAGAATAAATTATTGAAACACGTCTTGCTAAACATGAAAAAATACGTAATTAGTGCTGTGTTTAAATCAAAAAAATATGATGCATTGAGCAATGCAAAGTGAGCAAAGGTGCCAACTACGCTACAAGTGGCCAAAACATGAAACACACTACATATAGTTTGACAAATCTGTTACAATGATCACAACAATCACAAAACTGTGCATTTACAGTAGACAGTTTGGAAATGGTTGTGATGGTCATGATATCTTTATTCGAACAAACCTAGTTACTCCCATCATCCATCATGCCAAGAAGAGCTTGGCAACATGTAATGGATCTGGGAGATGTGTTATTTTCTACCAGATTTGTCGATACCAAATCTAATGAGGGAGGTTGTAAATGGATTCTTATATTTTTGTCAGAATATTTTTTGTTAATTGTAATTTGCCTTATTTTATGCTAATTTGCTTATATGTTCGAGAGTGACAGCATATTGATTAATATTAGTAGATGTGACGAAGAATATCAAAGAGACTGGTTACAAGTGGAAGCTTGTGTGTTGTGTGAAATGTCTTTGACGCTGGAGTCGTCTTTGACCGTAGTCAGTCGGCTGTCAACACTCAGTTTGTGACGGTGGAACAATGTACAGGTCCCCATTATAATAATTTACAAGTGACCAGCAAAAATGAGATATTCTACTACTTTTTTATACAAACATCAAGAAGGAAGCACATTCAGAAAAATGGTATTTGAAGCACCAAAAATGAGGCAAACGCATTGAACCAGGACATTTCCGCAGCCGACGGAACAGCATTATGGAATCATACTTTCACTAGACGACTGAAGCCAACACAAAAAAGTCAAACATCATCTTACAAACATCCACAGAAACATGAGTATTGTCACGAAATCTGATAAATTCAAGTATATATAGAAATAGTGAGCATATTTCAAGCAGCAGGAGATATGGCACAAATCATTCTGACTTTTACCCATTTCCCAGTTCAGATGTGCTGAGTAGAGCACCCTGGTGTCAAGAAACTTAACCACATAAAATTTGTAAACATACTTGGTGGCCAATGCCATGCCAGCATCATTTTATGTCAATTACATTAGTTTTTTTTCTCCACAAATATTTTTTTATGAAGCGTAAACTGCAGGAAACTTATAGGTATGTTAACACAAAATTGGGTGAGGATTAACATTGTGAACATAGGAAATATGATGAGAGTAAATAAATAAATAAATAAATAAAATGTAAATAGCAGGAAAACATTAATTCTGGGAAGGTAAAAGTGGAGTTATTCTGTATTTTGCATCTGGCAGCTCAAAGAGGATGTCGTGCATTACGAACTTCTCGCCAGAAGTGTGTCCATGGCCATAGGGTAAGAAAAATAACTGACAGAACTGCATAACGTGTTCCTGCAACATGATAGCTCACTCTACTGATTCCAAAAACAAAACTATGCATGAGTTTGTTTGGGAAGTCATCCCTCATGCACTTATTATTCTGATTTTATCCCCTCAAATGTTTACCTTTCACGCTCCTTATCAAACAATGTTCAAGCAAATTTATTTCTGGACGAAAATGTAATTTACGTGGAACCAGTAGGCTTCTACATGTGTGGAATCCATAAACTATCTGACCATTGTGAAACTGTTTTATAGAAAGTGAACTAATATATTGTTTATGATTAATTTCTCTCTGATGTTAATTGTTGTGTTCAATAAACTAGTGGACAGAGCTATTAAAATATGCACTGTACTAATACAAATTACATAAAACTTACCCTGATAACTATACAACAAAAGTCTATTTTCATTAAAGATAAAGTATCTGTAACAAGAATGTACCTATATTGGAACAAATCAGTACAATACTACTCACTTTGGACTTGAAAATAGTCTACGTTCCCTTGCTGTCTTGTGTCACATCCAAAGGCTATGAAAAGGTAACAAAAACTGACTAATCAAATTAAACAACAAAATAAACACAAAGAAAAAAATGAACAACTTCAGCAAAACTTTTACACTGCAGTATATAACATTCCCACCATGAAACTTTAGAAGTATCTTGGCTGTTTGAAACATGGAGTGCAGGATATCAAAAAGGATATTTTGAAATCAATGAGTTGAGGCTCAAAGGCACTGTGACTACTGTCCTCAAGTCTGGGCACCTCCTGTTTCAGAATAATTTGGATGTAAATCTGCAAATTGGTGGCATACCTCTGCTAATTCACAATAGCAGGGAACACCTTATCACCAAGACCATGTCTGTCTCAAAAAGAGTGATCTACATGATCCTTAAGTTAAATGCTAAGACTAGGCATCAAACCATTCGTGTCTAGCACTTGATTTCACCTAAACTGATGAAGAACTAGAATAGTTCTATAACAATCTGCCAACAGAAGAAAGTTCTTAAACTAGCATATTTTTCTTAATACGTGGTGATTTTAATAGCAAGAAAATCTGTAAAGCAAGTGGACATGGACAGCTCTGACAGCACCCTTAAGAATTACATAAACTACATCCTTACACTGAACAGCTGAATGTGATCAGCTGTATCAGTCATAACAGACTACTAGTAACCAGCACCTATATTAACACCCAACTCAAGAAAACACATATGATGGAAAAGGAAGATCTGACTGAAAATAAAAGAGCTGAAAGAGAAATGGAGTTCAGTCAGTGCACAGACAAGAAGTTACCTACAGAAAAGGTAAGAGGAAAGAAACTGAATGAACTCTTGACAGAAATTACCAGCATTAAAGAAAGTTAGTGCGCCCCAAAAACAGAAATCTTTGAATCAAACTTGAAACAGAACAGTTTATAGAAGGAAGATGAAACACTGACAGAGATGCACCCAAATACAGAGACCTCAACAAAAACATAAAGAAGGCAACAAGAAAAGCTCAGTGAATGCAAAACACAAGACTGATTGAGAAGACCATCGAAATTAATGTAAACATGAGAGTCATTCCAGTCAGTCAAAAGAAAAGCTTATCATCCACAACATTCTCAATGGCTGAGAAGTTGTTACTGAAAGATAGCAACATTCACAGTCTATCACTGTCAAGCCAAAGTGTGAATTATGAATCACAAAAATTTGTTATGAAGTGGGATCAGAACTGGAACTTATCGATAAAAATGAACTGGAAACTGCTCTGAAACAACTCAAGAATTGTAAGGTGGCAGGAGAAGTTCCGATCACACCTAATTGTATTAAATAAATGTCTCGAGGAAGGGAAGATTCAAAGATTCATGGAAAAATGTGTTATTGAAAATGCAACCCCAAGAATCCAATAGAGGTAGAATAATAGTGGAGAGTGATCATGTCACAGTGTTGAAGGGCATATCATCATCAGAATATATACTTGAGTACACAATATTACACAATGTGGGTGTAATACTAGTTCAAAAAGATATTTTTAGGAAACTCTGAAATAAGTACAGGTGTACTTGGAACACAATAGTACGCAGTCTGGATATAATACTGCTACAAAGTGCAATTGCTAGGTTCCTTGAAATAAGACCACTGTGAATATTTGTTTCACTTGGAGAGCTAAATAAACAGTACAAATTGTAACACAAAATGAAATGTATAACAGTATACAGGGTATCTGATTTGAGAAGGAGCATGGAATGATATATGTTGTTCACACATAATTCACTCCACCTTTTGTCCTCTCCCCACGGAGAGCATTAATTAAATGAATGCTGTAGCTCATTTGGAGAGAAGCATCAATGGGTAAAATGTGTTTCCTTTAAACCCTGGCATTAAAGTCTTCCCTCTGTTGAAAGTGCCAAAACCTACGCATCCAAGGCAATGTGAACAGGGATTCAAGAGTGTTATCTATTTTTTGAATGCTGATAAACGATACCAGTGACAATTCATTAATTAATTGTCTTGTAGATTTTGTAACAGCATGAATCAACTAGACCTCATACCTAGCTTGAAAGGTACGAAGAGTCTTTTGATAGTAATATTTTGTGGTATAATCCCAAACACAAGATATCCAAAATATTCACATAAAACAATTTTGATTTTTTTTCCCTTGTCAATGTAGTGGAAGACCATAATGCTGCTAATAAGATATTGCTTGCAATGATCATAGAGTCATAAATAAAAACACATTTGCTATAAACACATTGTTCTAATAATGAGTGAAAATGGAAAAAAATAAGCAACCTTGAGTTCCAGAATGCTAATAATTCTGCATAACTGATGCTAACATAACATCAAAAACTGCAAAGCTTAACCAAAATCTGTGAAATATCTATAAAATAAACAAATTCACATAGTGCACTATACTCATACCTTTTTTATAAAAACATGTTGGATAGATTCAAGAAGTGTAGGAGTTGTTACGGAATCTGTCCCACCAATTCCCAATCTGCCACCAGCACCATAGCCTACAGATGAAGAAGACAAAGAAAGCGTAAGAGCTTTTTTTCCAGATAATGCAAAATTTAAAATTTAGGATATATCAATAATGGGCAGCTTTCAAAACAAGACAATGCCACTTGATAACAAAAATTAAATCTGAAAAACACTATGTTAGGTATATATATTTTTTGGCATAGTACTATAGCATAGGAAATAACTGATTTAACAACAAATGTATAACAAATGATTAAATTAATTATGAACCTCCACCAGAATAAACGTAGCAAGCTTCCTGGGAGGTCTGGACAAGTGCAGAGGGCGGCATTATTTGTCATTGAGGGGCTCCAATGTTAGACAGGTGATGGAGCCCCTTAGGAATAGGGCAGCTAAGGATGGGAAGAAAGTCAATGTGCACTCCGTGTGCATACCGGGGGGGAGTCATCCAAGATGTGGAAAGGGTCCTTCCGGATGCCATGAAGGGTACAGGGTGCAGCCAACTGCAGGTGGTGGCTCATGTCGGCACTAATGATGTGAGTCGCTATGGATTGGAAGAGATTCTCTCTGGTTTCCGGCGACTATCTGAGTTGGTGAAGACTGCCCGCCTTGCTAACGAGATGAAGGCAGAGCTCACCATCTGCAGTATCATCGACATGACCAATTGCAGACCTTTGGTACAGAGCCGAGTGGAGGGTCTGAATCAAAAGCTCAGATGGTTCTGCGACTGTGTAGGCTGCAGATTCCTCAACTTGCACCATAGGGTGGTGGGGTTTCGGGTTCTGCTAAATAGGTCAGGTGTCCACTACACACAGGAGGCAGCTACACAGGTAGCAGGGGCTGTGTGGTGTGGACTGGGCGGTTTTTTAGGTTAGATAGTCTTGGGAAATATCAAAAAGGGCTCCAGTCTCAAAGGGTACAGGGCAAAGAGATGATGAGAATCTACCAAGCAACAGTCGGTATTGTAGTTGTAAATTGTTGTAGCTGTGTTGGAAAAGTACCAGAGCTTGAAGCGCTGATAGAAAGCACTGAAATCATTATAGGAACAGAAAGCTGGCTAAAGTTGGAGATAAATTCTGCCAAAATTTTTACAGAGGCACAAACCATGTTCAGAAAGGATAGATTAAATAAAGTAGGTGGTGGTGTGTTTGTGTCTGTTGGTAGTAGTTTATCTTGTAGTGAAGTTGAAATAGATAGTTCTTGTGAAGTACTATGGGTAGAGGTTATACTCAACAGGCGTACCAAAATAATAATTGGCTTCTTCTATCGGACCCCCAACTCAGATGATATACTAGCTGAACGCTTCAAAGATAACTTGAATCTAAATACAAATAAATACCCCACTCATACAGTTATAATTGGTGGACACTTCAATCTACCCTCAATCTGTTGGCAAAAAAATATATGTTCAAAGCCAGTGGCAGACAGAAAACATCTTCCGAAATTATGCTAAATGCCTTCTCTGAGAATTAATTTGAACAACTAGTTCATGAGCCCACATGAATTGTAAATGTTTGCGAAAACACACTTGATCTCTTAGCCACAAATAATCCTGATCTAATAGAGAGCGTCATGACGGATACAGGGATTAGTGAACACAAGGTCATTGTAGTGAGGCAAAAACCATATCAACCAAAACCACGCAAAATATATCTATTTAAAACAGCAGATAAAAATTCTCTTGATGCCTTCCTAAGAAAGAGTCTCCATTCCTTCCAAGCTAATTTATGTAAGTGTAGACCAGATATGGCTCAAATTCAAAGATACAGTATAGATGGCAATAGATAGATTCATACTGCATAAATTAATAAGAGATGGAACTGATTCACCATAGTACACAAAACATGCCAGAACACTGTTGCAGAAGCAATGAAAAAAGCATGCCAAATTCAGAAGAATGCAAAATCCCCAAGACAGGCTAAGTTCCATGGAAGCTCGAAATTTAATGCAGACATCATTGCGAGATACTTTTAATAGTTTCCGCAATGAAATATTGTCTCAAAATATGGTAGAAAACCCAAAGAGATTCTGGTCATATGTAAAGTACACCAGTGGCAAAAAACAGTCAATACTGTCACTGTGCGATAGTGATGGAAATGTTACTGATGATGGTGCCACTAAAGCAGAGTTACTAAATACAGTTTTCTGTAATTCCTTCATGAAAGAAGATGAAGTAAATATTCCAGAATTCGAAACCAGAACAGCTGTTAGCATGAGTGACAAAAAAAGTAGATATCTTAGATGTTGCGAAACAGCTCAAATCACTTAAGAAAGGCAAGTATTCTCGTCCAGATGGTATACCAATCAGGTTCCTCTCAGAATATGCAGACAAATACCGCCTTTCTTAGCAATCATATACAACCGCACACTTGATGAAAGATCTGTTCTTAAAGACTGCAAGGTAGCACAGGTCACACCAATATTCAAGAAAGGAAATTCGAGTAACCCATTGAATTACATACCCATATCACTGACCTCAATTTGCAGTAGGATTTTGGAGCATATACTGTACTCGAACATTATGAATCAACTTGAAGAAAATGTCTTATTGATACATAACCAACACGGATTCAGATAATGTTGTTCTTGTGCAACACAGCTAGCTCTTTATTCCCATGAAGTAATGAGTGCTGTCGACAAGGGATCTCAGATCGATTCCATTTTCCTAGATTTCCAGAAGGCTTTTGATACTGTCCTTCACAAGCAACTATTAATCAAATTGCATGCATATGGAGCATCGTCTCAGTTGTGCGACTGGATTCATGATTTCCTTTCAGAGAGGTCACAGCTTGTAGTGATAGATGGTAAATCATTGAGTAGAACAGAAGTGATATCTGGCGTTCCGCAAGGTAGTGTCATAGGCCCTCTGCTGTTCCTGATTTATATAAATGATCTAGGTGATAATCTGAGCAGCCCCCTTAGATTGTTTGCAGATGATGCTGTAATTTACCGTCAAGTAAAATCATCATGATTAATTCCAATTACAAAATAATCTAGAGAGAATTTCTGTATGGTGTGAAAAGAGGCAATTAGCACTAAACAAAGAAAAGTACGAAGTCATCCACATGGGTAGTAAAAGAAATCTGATAAATTTTGGGTATACGATAAATCGCACATATCTAAGGGCTGTCAATTTGACTAAATACCTAGAATTTACAATCACGAGCAACTTAAATTGGAAACACCAAATATATAATACTTTGGGGAAGGTGAAACAAAGACTGAACTTTGTTGGCAGAACACTTAGAGGAGGTGACAAACCAACTAAAGAGACAACCTACATTACACTTGTCTATCCTCTGCTGGAATATTGCTGCGTGGTATGGGATCCTTACCAGGTAAGATTGATGGAGGACATCTAATAAGTGCAAAGAAAGGCAGCTCGTTTCGTGTTATCACACAATAATTGTGAGAGTGTCACTGATATGAGACACGAGTTGGGGTGGCAGTCACTGAAACAAAGGCAGTTTTCTTTGCGGCGAGATCTATTTACGAAATTTCAATCACCAACTTTCTCTTCCGAATGCATAATCCCACCTACGTTGAGAGAAATGATCATCATCATAAAATAAGAGAAATCAGAGCTCGAACGAAAAGATTTAGGTGTTCCTTTTTCCCAGGCCCCATTCGAGAGTGGAATGGTAGAGAAGTAGTATGAAATTGGTTCGATGAACCCTCTGCCAGGCACTTAACGTGAATTGCAGAGTAACCATATAGATGTAGATATAGAAGCTGGTTGCCCTTGCATGGTAGTCATTCAGCAGGATCCTTCTGTATAAATGGATCTATGTAAGAGGGATTTCAAATTTTGCTTTTCATTTTGGTATCCTCCAGTAGTTATCACACATGAGGATATATTCTTGGGATTCCCTGAAAGATCTTTACAGGAGTTTGCTTATGGCACTTAATGAAGGCATAATGCACGAGTTTCTTTCAATTCGATTTAGCCTATGGACATAACAGAAGCAGAGAATGTGTGAGATAAACCTCTTATTACAGCCTTTCCATGTAAGCACATGGTGTGTTGCTGGTTATGTATACAGAAAAAGAGTTAATGTAAAAAAAATAGACATCTTAAAACTATTGTTTTTGACTAGTGTTGATCTTCAAGCATCATCAGATACATAAATATTATCAACACGAGAGGGTTGTTTGTTGGCATCAAACATCTTCTGATGTGAGTGATGATGGGACATCTGTAAACACTATGACTCTATAGAATAGAGTTCTTGGTGTGAGTGCTGAAGAGGAGAGAGTGGGTTTTAGAGTGGATTTTATCTAGATATAGGCTAATATGAGGCTCTCTGAGAGGACATCCTAAAGAAAGGTAGCTCACAGGACAAAGGAGGAAGAGATGAAGGAAAGTATGGGTGAATATGCAGTTTTTGTTGTATATTCATGTGGGTTTACACAATAAAACTTTCATAAACATAAGTTTATTGGGCTCAGGATTTTGGACAGGTGAAAAGGACTTATCAAGAGGTCCATAAATAGGTGAGAGTAACAAAGTGTCACAAATCACATGGTGAAGAGAAAGGAAGATTAGGTTTTAAGTCTTGCTTATGATTAGATCAGTTAGTGACATAGCACAAGCATGAAATGGGTGAAGATGCGGAGAGTAGAGATAATTTAAGGAAATTCTCATTCAGTCTCTCCTCCCCCCATCCGCATATAGTTTTCAGATTACCTCATGCTTTTTTGTAGCTTGCACTCATCATGACAAACCAACAAAATAGTAAAAAAATGAGATAAATGGTTTATTATTTGCAACCACATAGGATCTATAATGCTGCAGCAAGACCACAGTGGTACAATAGCCTTCGGCTACAAGAATTCAATGACCAAGTACAACGTGGAAGATTAATGTTATTTCTTCAGTCCATAACTAAAGAACTCTTTCTATTAGTGTCACCTGACTTTCACTTTAAAACTTGGAACACCATACCTCTGTGAGAGTCTATCACACATACCACTGGATGTATTTGATCCTGAATGACAAGCACAGTCACTGGGGCAGAAGTTCAGCCCCTGATAATAATCATTGTTAGAATATACTGAAATTGCTGCCAAATCAGAACAGATCTGCTTTCCTGGTGCTTTCTGAATTAACAGTTGTTAGTATAATGCAATCTTTAAGTAAAAATGTATTCTGTTGTTAAAAATAATTTCAAAGATGACTCATCAGTAGGGACTTGAAAATGTAGCATCTATTTTTGGCAAAATTTGCAACTAGTTTTTTATTTTCATTTAAAAAAAATTAGATGTACAAATTAAAAAGGTTGTCACACTACAGGTCTCAGAACAAGGCCTTAGTGATTTGAAACTGACTGTTAAAAAAATGTGGTGATTGAGGAGCTTTTTGACTTCGTTTGCTTTTGGAAAAACTTCAACAGATTTTTCCTCCCCAAAATGGTCTTTGCTTGTTTTCATCTTTTGGGTCTATTTAACCTTTCAACAAATGATTGCCTCTCTTGTGAAGAAGCACAGTTTTCTCACCAGTGAACAGAGTGCCTCTCTGATAGAAGGTGTTTCTTGACATTATTTGTCTTTTTCCAACCAATTTGATAATTACAAAATCTGCAGGATATTGATTTCACCCTTAGGTGGCGATTCATTTCCATTCATCTTCTATTGAATGATGCTACAGACTGAATCATCAGGATACACACTGTAATAATAGAAGTGAAAATAATCTATTCACATGTAAGGGGAAGACTTTCGGTGTGGTCGAAATGCATAGACAGGTTTTGTTTTCTGGTCACTGTAGTGCATACCCTGTAAACTGGCAGTCAGCTGTGAGCATGAACAAATTAGTGTTATGACCACTGCAGGATGAGGAGTGGTATTGGGAAACAGGCCCCACTTCCCTCATGCAGAGTAGCCAACATACACCAGTATTCTGTTTTTCTGTGAGAGTATAGTTGACACATGGTTGCAGCGATCACCATTCCCTTCTAGTGTTATAAGGCTCATTTTAGAACTCAATGACACACTATGATTTGTTTCTTCACTCATTTCAAAACAAAAAACAATGCACAACACAAAGATCCTGCAGCTACGAAGAATGAAATCTAGACCATTAGCCGCTTACAGACATTGATAAATATCAACGGGGAAAGTTGAAAAGCCTTGTCTATCTATATGAAGATGGTATCTGTTCTTCCGGACATGTCAGAAAGAACAGACACCATCTTCATATAGATAAGGCTTACTGGCCAATAATCTTCTTCAGTGTGGATGCACTCACATTGCTCAAACACTTACAGGAATCGGTAGATTGACTGCCATGAGTAATGAGTATAGTGGGCATGGGCACTACAAATGTAGTGTATGGACAGGAAGTTGGAAGGGTGGGTCTCACAGGGAGCAAGCCAGAGATAAGTCCCTGGAGTCACACTATCCTCTGTGTTCTCAGTGGTCCAGTCGGATAGAGCACCTGCCATGTAAGTAGGAGATCCTGGGTTCAAGTCCCGGCTGGGGCATACATTTTCAACTGTCCCCATTGATATTTTTCAGTGCTTGTAAGCAGCTAATGTTCTAGATATCATTGTAATTACAAAAATATTATCAGACATGTTTTCACAAAGTTTTCTTCTAGATTTTGACTGAGCCTCACTGTTTCTTGCATTGCATTAGCATTACAGATCTTTCTTTTTTAACCATCATTGATATTATAGGATCTGTCTCAGTTAGAAATGTGTTGACTTGCTTTTATATTTACAGGTATCATAGTTGCTAGCTCCAGAGAAAATAGGATTCAGTTTTCACAAATTGGTTAGTACAAGATACTGTGCACTGCATTAGTTTTTATCAAATGCATATCAACTGATTAAGCCAAGCACAGCCTTAAATTATATCAGTAGGTCCCAAATTGTAACATAAAATATTAGAATTATCTAACAGTCACACAGCTGAAACTTCCTGGCAGATTAAAACTGTGTGCCCGACCGAGACTCGAACTCGGGACCTTTGCCTTTCATGGGCAAGTGCTCTACCATCTGAGCTACCGAAGCACGACTCAAGCCCGGTACTCATAGCTTTACTTCTGCCAGTACCTCGTCTCCTACCTTCCAAACTTTACAGAAGCTCTCCTGCAAACCTTGAAATATCCTTTCTCTCAGGAGTGCTAGTTCTGCAAGGTTCGCAGGAGAGCTTCTGTAAAGTTTGGAAGGTAGGAGACGAAGTACTGGCAGAAGTAAAGCTGTGAGTACCGGGCGTGACTCGTGCTTCGGTAGCTCAGTTGGTAGAGCACTTGCCCGCAAAAGGCAAAGGTCCCAAGTTTGAGTCTCGGTCGGGCACACAGTTTTAATCTGCCAGGAAATTTCATATCAGCGCACACTCCGCTGCAGAGTGAAGATCTCATTCCAGTCACACAGTTGTTACAACTGAGTGACCAATCTTTTATACGTGTGTTAAGCTACTACAAGATTTACAGTTGCAATCAAAGTTACAGTTGTATCTTTGACACATTCATGTTTCTCAATATTGAAAATGAACATAACATGTTGTTCTAAAAAGAGTACATTGCTGAATTTTGACAACAAATGTGAACACCATGATCCAGTTGTATGTTTGGCTACATACTAGCATTTTACAGGCAAATAAGTGCAGCAAAAATAAGGTTTGAAAGATGGAAGATTTTTGTTTAATGTTCTGTCAATTATGAAGTCTTTAGAGACAAAGCACATTCTGCAAGGAATGTTTCTATTTGTTTATCTTTATTTTGTTTTTACATATGGTCATGAGACATATTGCTTCCAGTCCTACTGACAGAATGTTTGAGGACAGCATTGTCAACAACCCAATATGAGCTCTTTGTTATTGTGATTGTGGTAGATGGGAGTACCTGTGGCATGTACTTTCCCATCTGCAGTGACAGCAAAAAGTGTCTGTTCTCCGCCAAGAAGCTGAACTGGCCGAAGTGCTGATAAGGCCTCACATGGTGTAGGTAATTTCACCTTTGCTCCTTCAACGCCCCCAAGCTGTCCTCGATGATTATGTCCCCAGCCATAAATTGTCCCACTACCACTGCATGAGAGTGTCCAGTCTTCAGGTCTCCTGTTGCACAACACAATAAAAGCAGTAAATAACCTTCATCACATAAAGTAATAGTAATATCATTGACAACAACAGTAGGAAAAATGGAAAAATTACAAGAAGATACTACATACATAACGTGTTTCAGTAACCTTCTGGATCAACAGCATTAGAAGAACATGTGTACTTTTCACTATGATTGCTGGGTAGCTAGCAGTATGAAGTGTGGTGGAGTTGAATGGAGAGGATAGAGTTAAGGGATGTGCAAGGATAAAAGTAATATAAATAAATAAAAAGATAAATAAAATTACAAACATTGAGAAAGGTCAACAGTGAAATTTCATTCTCACTGCAGACTTTATCTATTGTATAATTTTAGTTCACAGCCAGAACCTTAGAATATGGAGAGCTGAAAAGGGAAAGTGGGAAAACACTGACAAACAGGCATTAGGAGTGAAAGGTCACAAATTTACATACCTGTGCAACCACAGTAGCAGTTGCTCATCATGTTCTTGCTTGAAAATTTCGTGATTCTCATGTTCCCAAACCTGTGAATCACCATCTGGAAGTATTTCTGTGATTTTTTTCCTCACCTTGAAGCAAATAAAAAAAAGTGAATTAAATATAGTACTCTGCACTATACTACAATCAAAATAACATCCTCGAGCAACATATCATTACAAAATTAAACATACACTATATTATGTAAAATAATATTTAAAATTATGATCCACATGTTTATTTTAAAATCTGAAAACAGCACAAAAAATCCTTTTCTTACTCAAAAATAAAATTAGGACTATACCTGCAGAAGAGAATAGATTATTATAATCAGTGATGACTGGAAAAGACTTGTAGAATCACCCAGTGTTGTGTTAAAGTGATGCTGTCACACTTATGCAGCTAAGCAATACTTATAAAACAGAAACGTTAACAGCACCTATATTGACTGAATTACAAAGCACAACTTTCTGCATTCTTTTGGTTAGATATGACATTATTCACTGGTTGGCTATACCATCAATTCCATAAATATTCAATCTATCTACGGGAATACTGTGATTCACATAGTCAAATACCTTAAAATGCTCACAGAAAATATCAACCAGCACTATTTTATTATTTAATACTTGTAAAGTCTGGTGAGTGAACATGTAAACGGCACTCTCAGTAGTGCAACACTTCTGAAACCAAAACTATGATTTTCTGAGGATAGTATTGTTGCTCAGGTGAGATAAAAATCTAGAATAAACCACCTTCTCAAAAATTTTGGAAAATGATGCCAGCAGTTATTGACATCTCTATTACCTTTCTTAACTAGGTGTTTGACAATGGAATATTTCAGTCTTTCTGGAAAAATGCCTTGAGCTCATGATGTGTTACATATTTCAGATAAGAATGAGCTTATTATATGGGAAAAAATCTTTAGTGTTCTGTTGAAAAGACTATCAAAATAGGTGAGCTTTTGTTTTTGAGAGAATATATAATTTTCTTAATTTCACAAAGAGAAGTTGGTGATACATTCATATGACTGAATTTTATGGCTGGCCGCGGTGGTCTCGCGGTTCTAGGCGCGCAGTCCGGAATCATGCGACTGCTACGGCCGCAGGTTCGAATCCTGCCTCGGGCATGGATGTGTGTGATGTCCTTAGGTTAGTTAGGTTTAAGTAATTCTAAGTTCTAGGGGACTGATGACCACAGCAGTTGAGTCCCATAGTGCTCAGAGCCATTTGAACCATTTTTTGAATTTTATGACACTTCCTTTTTCAACAAACTGCAGTGCTTCTCATCATTTCTAGCCTTTCCATTGAGTTCCTGATGTCTTGTCTCTTGTTTCACCACATTCCATATAGCCTAAGTCTGTTGTTGGAATTACTGATCTCTGACATTATGTGCATGTATTAATGCGCAGGTGATAAAACTGCCATCTATGCAGGAGATGGTGGGCTGGATACAGTGATGCCAAGAATAATTCTAAGAAAATCATATGGAGATGAAGGTAGATGATCAGGAGTGAGCGAAAGAGATAAGGTATCGAAGCATAGGGACTTGTGATGACTGAGGTGATGGGGGATGGATGGTTTGTGGTAACAAAGGCTGAAGCACTATAGGACTTAACAGCTGAGGTCATTCAGTCCCCTAGACTTAGAACTACTTAAATCTAACTAACCTAAGGGCATCACACACACTACCTGTGACCGTAGCAGCAGCACGGTTCCAGACTGAAGTGCCTAGAACCGCTTGGCCACAGCGACCAGCTTTGTGGTAACGGACATAGAGGAAACTGTGTAGTGGACACATGAAAGTTGTCAGATTAGGTGGCAGCTTTCATATGTAGCTCTACCTTTGGTGAGACAGGAATTTCATCAACAGTGTTGGAAAAGCATGTGGTGGGTGCATGTGTGAGGTAGGTCTTGCAGTTGAGTCTTCCACAGATATGTGACACATAGGGGCAGAGGGCTGGGAGTTCGAGTGATATAGACACAGAGAAGGATATTATACAGATTGGGTGTGTGAGTTTGTTAGTAGCTGGTTTAATAGCACTCCGGAATGCACACTTGAAAATTCAAATTCATAAGTGTGAGGAGTAGAGCTGCAAACACTGTAAATATAAGCACGGGCCTTACAGGCAAAATGCACCAGATAGTGACCATAGCACAGTACGGAGAACCAGTGTAATAAGCAAAAGTCATCATAAGACAAGTACAGAGTTCCAACAGCAAACAACAAGAAAAACCAAGAGAACAGCTGAGTCAGTGTAGCAGGTACAATACATTATTTAATGATTTATTTCATACAGAGCATACAGACTTTAGCATGCCATGTAGCCACCTTTATACCCTGGTCTCTGGCAGAGGGCATCATGGGCATCAACCCACACCGGTGTAGCTCACAGATACCACCGGCATTGGCTGTATAATAGTATGGTGGCAGTACAACAGTCAGAAAGATAGTAAGTAGGATAATTTACATTTTACAACACAACAAGAGGTAGTTGGAGCCCTAGTGAACCACACAATTCAGTTGTTTCAGTCCTGGGTGAACTTCTCTCTCTCTTTCAATAGTCCACAGCACCAATATTTTTTCTGTTTTTAACAGGGGTATTTCCAATAATAATTTGACTTTGTGGATTGGTGGCTCCCATAATGGAAAGACTGACTGTACTTTCATTTGTGTTAAAGAATATAGCTAAATTACATTAAAATTTCTCTTAACTGTTTCCTATCTAAAGCTGCACCACATGTCCCAGTATATTCAAACAGCTAGTTTTAGCAGTAAAACCTGCAGTAGGACAAGTAGCCGGCACTGTCACATTTGTAATATCATGACTTTGGAGGTAAGAATTGCTTATCTTAAAGTAGAGGAGGAAGTACAGTTGGTGAAAGGCTAACCCCAAGATTTACAATTGCCACTGATGACAGTAGGTGCAGAAATCTGGCTAAACCCTAAAAACTTTACAGCAAAACTCAGTTTGCTTGTATGTAAGTTCCCTAGTGATACTGTCATCATTATACAGCACATTAATCATTCAAAAATTGACTGGGATAGTTACAGTTTTGTAAATGGTTGGTGTGATAACATATCCTATTAATCATTACTAAACACCTTCTCTGAAAACCACCTAAACAAGAGAGTTCAGCAGTCCTGGTATCACATGTTCATCTGGCACAATTCAACTGCGCATATGCATATGTGCACAGATATTTAGGATTAACTCAAAAGCTAGCAAGTTTTCATTCTTACCTGTGGGCTTATCAATGACTTGACATTTCTACCATTCATTGAGTTGAGCCTTTACTCCTAATTATTTACATACATAAACAACAAGTTAGTATCAGTGACCGTGATGTGTAGCAAAGCACAATGGACAGCTAAAACAAGCAGGAACACTTAAAAGTTCAGTAAACTAGATATCTTTAAGAGGAATTCGAAAGAATTTACAAAGAAACAATGAATACTGCTTAGAAGCTGTAAACAAAGGGAAGGGCTACAGACACAGAGATGCTGAATGAAATGTATTTTATTATGAAGAGGGCAAAGCAAGAAGCCTTCAATGACTACTGTAGTAGGGTCTTATTGAATCCTCTCTCACAAAATCTAAATACATACTTGTCATATATAAAGGCTGCCAGTGGCACCAGACTTTGTGTCAAGATACTTATGAATAATGCAGGGAATGAAACTGAGAGTACCAAAACAAAAGCAGAAACACTGAACCCGGTATTTAAATGTTCTTTTACTTAGGAAGATGCAGAAACACTGCTCCAGTTTACTTCTCGTAATATTATAAAGATGAGTGATATATATGTATTAGTGTCAGTGGCATTAAGAAATGTATAAAATTGAAAACATTAATCAAAAGTTGAGAATCTGATGGAATCTCTAACACATATGAGAATTTGCAGCTGAGGTAGCTCCCAAGTAAAACATAACATACTGTAGATACTTTGAACAAGAAGATTTGAAGAAAGAACAAGTGAAGCCCAGCTACAAAATGGAAAACAGAAGTAACCCACAAAACTACTGTCCAGTCTCATTGACATCCATACGCTGCAGAACCCTACTCATCACTGTTGATGGCACCTTCCTAAACACTAACATCCCTCAGGCCCACGGCCTTGTCACTATCAAACGCTAAATGTCCCATTGTCCTTTAGGCTCCAAACCACCACCTCATTGCTTATACACCTTACCAACTATATCCCGAACGAAACTACTTTTCCTTTGAAGGGAAAGTTTACAAACAAATCTGCGGCACAGCCATGGGCTCCTGAATAGCACCCTTCTGCACCAACTTGTTTATAAGCCATCTTCCTAGCTACCCAAAACTCCCATCCCCTAGTCCGGTCCAGGTTCACTGATGACATCTTCAGGATCTGGACTCGGGGCCACGCCACCCTACTCGCATTCCTTGCACCTTTCTCAAGTCTGATTTCCACCTCGCTGATGGTACCTTTTACACCCGTCCACATAAACCCACTAACCACAAACAGTACCTATAGTTTGACAGCTGCCATCCGTTCCAAACCACAAAATGCCTCCCTCTATAGCCTCAACATCTGAGGCAAAAAGGACTCCTTAGCCCTGTATACTGAGTGTCTCACAAAGGCTTTCACAGACAGGCACTACCCCCCCCCCCCCCCCAAACCTAATCCACAAACAGATATCCCATGACATATCCTCACACAACCCCAATCCTCCCACTAACTCCAAGGATCAGCTACAAACAAGTGGCCTCTTCGTCAGCCAACATCACCCTATACTGGAACAACTTAACCGTATCCTTTGTAAGAGCTTTGATTCTATCTCAATGTCCCTGTAATGAGGGACATCCAACCAAGATCTTTCCCACACCTCCTAAAGTGGTGTTCTGTAACCCACATAACCTACACAACATCCTAGTCCAACTCTATGCCACTCTCACTCCCAACTCATTGCCACAGGAATCATATCCCCATGATAGAGCAAGGAACAAGATCTGCCCAATCCACCCACACAGAAACTCCCACTTCAGTCCTGTCACAGGCTTATCCTAACCCATTAGAGGCCAGGCCACCTGTGAAAGCAGCCATGTTATATGCCAACTGCCATGCAAGCCCTGCACAGCCTTTTAAGTTGGTAGTCATACCAACTACTTGTTCACCAGGATGAATGGTCACCATGAAATTTTTGTAAAGAACAAAGTTGATCAACCGGTGGTAAAACACATATCTGAGCACAACATGCTCAATTCCAGTGACTGCTTCACAACACAAGCAATCTGATCCTTCTCTCCACCATCAGCTTCTCTGAACTGCACAGATGGGAGCTATCCTTACAAACATCCTCTGCTCCCATAATGTCCTGGCCTCAATTTCAGGTAACCCACTGTCCCCGCATCCTCCACATGCTAGTTTTCCCTTCCTCTCTCCTGTCACCTCCTCCAAATTTGTGTCCCCATGTCACATTCAGTGTGTGCCTGCACCCAGCAGCCACTACAATGGTGCCAGCCCATATACCTCCCTCCTGCATTCCTAGCCAGCAAACTCGCCGCCTCTCTCCAAACTGCTGGCCACCCACCCCCAGTGCCTCTTCCTGCCAGCCACCTCACTCTCTCTCTAACCATCCTGCCTGACACTGCCCCCACCACAGCTAGTCTGTTGTTGTTGTTGTTGTGGTTGTGGTTGTGGTCTTCAGTCCTGAGACTGGTTTGATGCAGCTCTCCATGCTACTCTATCTATGCAAGCTTCTTCATCTCCCAGTACCTACTGCAACCTACATCCTTCTGAATCTGCTTAGTATCTACATCTCTTGGTCTCCCTCTACGATTTGTACCCTCCACGCTGCCCTCCAGTACTAAATTGGTGATCCCTTGATGCCTCAGAGCATGTCCTACCAACCAATCCCTTCTTCTAGTCATGTTGTGCCACAAACTCCTCTTCTCCCCAATTCCATTCAATACCTCATCATTAGTTATGTGATCTACCCATCTAATATTCAGCATTCTTCTGTCATCTAATATTCAGCATTCTTCTGTAGCACCGCATTTCAAAAGCCTCTATTCTCTTCTTGTCTAAACTATTTATCGTCCATATTTCACTTCCATACATGGCTACACTTGATACAAATACTTTCAGAAACGACTTCCTGACACTTCAATCAATACTCGATGTTAACAAATTTCTCTTCTTCAGAAATGCTTTCCTTGCCATTGCCAGTCTACATTTTATATCCTCTCTACATCGACCATCATCAGTTATTTTGCTCCCCAAATAGCAAAACTCCTTTACTACTTAAAGTGTCTCATTTCCTAATCGAATTCCCTCAGCACCACCTGACTTAATTCGACTACATTCCATTATCCTCATTTTGCTTTTGTTGATGTTTTTCTTATACCCTCCTTTCAAGACACTGTCCATTCCATTCAACTGCTCTTCCAAGTCCTTTGCTGTCTCTGACAGAATTACAATGTCATCGGCGAACCATAAAGATTTTATTTCTTCTCCATGGATTTTAATACCTACACTGAATTTTTCTTTTGTTTCCTTTACTGCTTGCTCAATATACAGATTGAATAACATCGAGGAGAGGCTACACCCCTGTCTCACTCCCTTCCCAACCACTGCTTCTCTTTCATGTCCCTCGACTCTAATAACTGCCATCTGCTTTCTGTACAAATTGTAAATAGCCTTTCGCTCCCTGTATTTTACCCCCTTCAGAATTCGAAAGAGAGTATTCCAGTCAACATTGTCAAAAGCTTTCTCTAAGTCTACAAATGGTAGAAATGTAGGTTTGCCATTCCTTAATCTTTCTTCTAAGATAAGTCGTAGGGTCAGTATTGCCTCACGTGTTCCAACATTTCTATGGAATCCAAACTGATCTTCCCCGAGGTCAGCTTCTACCAGTTTTTCCATTTGTCTGTAAAGAATTCGTGTTAGTATTTTGCAGCTGTGGCTTATTAAACTGATTGTTCGGTAATTTTCACATCTGTCAACACCTGCTTTCTTCGGGATTGGAATTATTACATTCTTCTTGAACTCTGAGGGTATTTCGCCTGTCTCATACATCTTGCTCACCAGATGCTAGAGTTTTGTCAGGACTGGCTCTCCCAAGGCCGTCAGTAGTTCTAATGGAATGTTGTCTACTGCCACGGCCTTGTTTCGACTCAGGTCTTTCATTGCTCTGTCAAACTCTTCACGCAGTATCATATCTCCCATTTCATCTTCATCCTCTTCCATTTCCATAATATTGTCCTCTAGAACATTGCCCCTGTATAGACCCTCTATATACTCCTTCCACCTTTCTGCTTTCCTTCCTTTGCTTAGAACTGAGTTTCCATGTGAGCTCTTGATATTCATGCAAGTGGTTCTCTTTTCTCCAAAGGTCTCTTTAATTTTCCTGTAGGCAGTATCTATCTTACCCCCCATGAGATACACCTCTACATCCTTACATTTGTCCTCTAGCCACCTGTGCTTAGGCATTTTGCACTTCCTGTCGATCTCATTTTGAGACATTTGTATTCCTTTTTGCCTGCTTCATTTTCTGCATTTTTTTATTTTCTCTTTTCATCAATTAAATTCAGTATCTCTTCTGTTACCCAAGGATTTCTACTAGCCCTCATCTTTTTACCTACTTGATCCTCTGCTGCCTTCACTATTTCATTCCTCAAAGCTACCCATTCTTCTTCTACTGTATTTCTTTTCCCCATTCCTGTCACTTGTTCCCTTATGATCTCCCTGAAACTCTGTACAACCTCCGATTCTTTCAGTTTATCCAGGTCCCATCTCCTTAAATTCCCACCTTTTTGCAGTTTCTTCAGTTTTAATCTACAGTTCATAACCAATAGATTGTGGTCAGAGTCCACATCTGCCCCTGGAAGTGTCTTAAAATTTAAAATCTGGTTCCTAAATCTCTGTCTTACCATTATATAATCTATCTGATACCTTTTAGTATCTCCAGGGTTCTTCCATGTATACAACCTTCTTTCATGATCCTTGAACCAAGTGTTGGCTATGGTTAAGTTATGCTCTGTGCAAAATTCAGCTTCCTCTTTCATTTCTTAGCCCCAATCCATATTCACCTACTACGTTTCCTTCTCTTCCTTTTCCTGCACTCGAATTCCAGTCACCCATGACTATTAAATTTTCGTCTCCCTTCACTACCTGAATAATTTGTTTTATCTCATCATACATTTCTTCAATTTCTTCATCATCTGCAGAGCTAATTGGCATATAAACTTGTATTACTGTAGTAGGTTTGGGCTTCGTGTCTATCTTGGCCACAATAATGCGTTTACTATGCTGTTTGTAGTAGCTTACCTGCACTCCTATTTTTTATTCTTTATTAAACCTACTCTTGCATTACCCCTATTTGATTTTGTATTTATAACCCTGTATTCACCTGACCAAAAGTCTTGTTCCTCCTGCCACCGGACTTCACTAATTCCCACTACATCTAACTTTAACCTATCCATTTCCCTTTTTAAATTTTCTAACCTACCTGCTCGATTAAGGGATGACATTCCACGCTTCGACCCGTAGAATGCCAGTTTTCTTTCTCCTGTTAATGACATCCTCTTGAGTAGTCCCCGCCCAGAGATCTGAATGGGGGACTATTTTACCTTTGGAATATTTTACCCAAGAGGACGCCATCATCATTTAATCATGCAGTAAAGCTGCATGCCCTCAGGAAAAATTACGGCTGTAGTTTCCCCTTGCTTTCAGCCATTTGCAGTAGCACAACAGCAAGGCCGTTTTGGTTAGTGTTACAGGGCCAGATCAGTCAATCATCCAGACTGTTGCCCCTGCAACTACTGAAAAGGCTGCTGCCCCTCTTCATGAACCACACATTTGTCTGGCCTCTCAACAGATACCCCTCCATTGTGGGTGCACCTACGGTACAGCTATCTGTATCGTTGAGGCACGCAAGCCTCCCCACCAACGGCAAGGTCCATGGTTAATGGGGAAGGCACAGCTAGTCTACCTACCACAAAATAGGATTGGTACTGTCATTCAAGCTGGCACAGTGTAGAGGCATAGGCATGTGTGGAGGGGAGCTGGGGGAGAGGGAGGGAGGGAAGGGGAGAGAGAGAGAGAGAGAGAGAGAGAGAGAGAGAGAGAGAGAGAGAGAGAGAGAGAGAGAGAGAGACTGTATTTTACTTTAGTTCATCAATGGATAACTCCAAAAGCTACCAAGTTTTCTCATTTTTGTGTGAGCCTACTGGCAACTCAAAACTTCTGCATTTCAGTGAGTTGTCTCGTTTAATTCTAAAATATTTACATTCTACAAGAAGTTGCTGCAACATTTATATATAAATGGGAGGCAGTCACTGAAATCCTGAGAAACCTGAATTGGTTGAAATTTAAAGAAAGGTGCCAATTTTAACTAACCTACTTACAAAGTTTCAAGAACCAGTATTAACTGAACATATTCGTCAGGCCCCTATGTATTTCTTCCATAGGGACCACAAAGACAAAATTAGACTAGTTATAGTGAACACAGAATAATTTAAGCAGTCATTTTTTCCACACTATGTACACAGCTGGATTGGGAAGAAACTCTAACAGGAGGTACTATTCAAAGGGAGGGGGTGACAGGACAGATGAAGGGGACACTGTGGATAGAAAAAGTATGAGTAGTGGTTTGGCAGAGATAGAGAGCTGCTGGATTGTGGGAACTAAGGATGTGTTGCAAGGGTAACTCCCATCTGTGTAGCTCATCTTCTTGATCTTCGAGGGTGCTGAAGTTTTTTAACAAACTTTTTCATGTTTTTGAGGGTGCTGAAGTTTTTTTGACAAACTTTTTATATGGTTTTGAGTGTTCTGAACCAGAAATTTCAGAAGTCCACCAATATTTTGGCACAGATATGAATCAAAATGGAAAAACCATGAAAAGTGAGACTTTTGGGTTTTCTGCTTATAACAATAATGCAATGTGGGACTTTTGAGTTTTCTGCTTATAACAATGATGCAATGTTGGTATCAAGTACATGAATATGCTATGATGTTCATACAAATGGCAAAATGAAAGCTTTCTTCACACCTACAATGAAAAGGTGTTGAAATAACTTATTTCAATGACACAATAATTACACTTCATTTTGCATTTGGTAATAATAATAATAATAATAATAATAATAATAGTGTAACAACTTAAAAGAAATTTCAAGGAAGTTTCATTCTCTTCTTACTTTGTGCACCTTGCTGTTATACATGATTCATCTACAAAATGAGAATATACAGTACACGGGTATGTTACAGCTAAGTAAGGCAAAAGATGACTAATTTTAGTTCATATCAGGTAACAGGTAAATAAATAGAGTTGAAACCAGTGTACAGTGTAATGAGGTAATAAAATTTCACAAGAGGAAATTATGAAAGATACAATTAAAATATGAATCACCACACTGTCATGTGGTACGCTGGATCACCCCTATTCCATGGAATCTGTTATTTATATCAAGAGTTTGGGAGTTTTAGTCAGCAATGTCGTAAGAAAGTTCAAATGACGTGTATGGATCAAATTCCAATCCCTCTGCCATCACTGCTGACTCCTCAAAAAATACCAGTTCTGTGTAGGAGGCATTGTATCCTAAAGCAGACAGTAAATCAACTAGTTTCCGAGAGCCATACTTCTCATAGAGAAACACAGACATGCCAACTTGCAACAGCGACAAGAAAGAGTTGAGTCTGACAGCTGACATCATGTTGTGTGCCACACATTTGGACTTCCACTTATTCAAGCTTTCTTGCTTCTTTTTCTCCTTCATTTCCTCCTCCTCCTTCTTCTTCTTCTTTTTCTTCTTCTTCACTAATCAATTACCAAAATTTTGGGCAGTGTCAGGCATGAGAACCTCATTCTCTGTCAGAAATTGGTCTGCAGGGGGATATTCCATTGTGCTGTAATCTTGGGATCGAATATCTTCAACAACTGTTTCTGCTTCTGTTTTCATAACATGTTGGCACTCTTTCTTTGCAGTTGACGTTTTTGACTGATACCAACTATCTGTAAGAACTTTGTACCTACTGTTTTTGAAACAAATAACAGCTGAGTTCTTGACTGATGAATCAATCATTGTATAACGTCCACACTTCCTCAACAGTGTAGCTTTCACAGTCTTGACATCAGTATAGTAGTCACAGTGGATCTGGTCTTTTAACTGCTGAATGGAAAATTGACAGCCCTCATTTTCAGTGAAATAGTTGAACATTTGATGCATAACACCATCAGTTTCAGTGGCATATGGATCGAACTGTTCTTTTTTTCCCCGTAATTGCTTTGGATATTGTGTAGGATCTTCATGGATTTGATGTGGTACTGGCCATCTGCTGCAACTAAGTCAGGGACTGGTCCATCCCAACATATCACTGAGTGTCCCAATCCACAATTTTGTCTCATAGCAAGGTTCAGAACAATCTCTTGGAGGTCCAACTTACACAAACAATACACTAGGTTCCATCGATTGGCTGGAGCTCGTTTTGTTGAGCCAGAAATTCTGTCATAATAGCTGAATCACAAAAATAGTTGGTTCTGAAATCAAAATCCAGTAGAACAAATTGAGTTCCTTTTGGCTGCAACCAGTTGCAACCCTCGGAGCTGCTGCAGAAATTAATTTTTCATTACAATTTTGCTCTTCTGATGGACAGCTATCCACTTCTTCCTCCTCTTATTTGTTTCATGAACATTCTTCAAGCCCACTTTGGGCCTAAGTGATGACACTTTTCTCCCATGACCCAGTACACCATCACACAGAACACACCTCTCATTTGAACTCATTATGCATGACTATTTTATGCATTTAAACTGAATTTACTGACCACAAATGAATTCTAAACAACTACCCGAGGGCAAACTCTCAAACAACTACCAGGGCAGGAGGCCAACACAAAGAACCAGCCTTCCCCTGTCATGGGGGGGAGGTCACTGACATTTCACAAACATCTTACACTTCCACCACAGCAAGTATCAACTATCAACAATTCCAACAACAATGTGACACTACTGGAGGATGGAATTCAACAACAGATGTGCAACAGAGTATGGTCAGGGCATGGGAGGTAAGTCCAGAGATGCCCCATCCTCTGAGGTTTGAAATCAGACGAACTTCAATGTGCTACATGCCATATGGTTGGGTTGATGAAAAAGTCACTAGGAACTATTTTGTGGGAAATTTTATTCTATTTATGTTCATAAATAGTCAACTTTGTCAAAAATTGTTTCTTCTACATCTACATACATACTCTGCAAGCCACCATATGATATGTGGCAGATGGTACCCTGTACCACGACTAGTCAAATGGTTCAAATGGCTCTGAGCACTATGGAACTTAACATCTATGGTCATCAGTCCCCCAGAACTTAGAACTACTTAAACCTAACTAATCTAAGGACATCACACAACACCCAGCCATCACGAGGCAGAGAAAAGCCCTGACTCTGCCGGGAATCGAACCCAGGAACCCGGGTGTGGGAAGTGAGAATGCTACCGCACGACACTGAGATGCGGGCCTACGACTAGTCATTTCCTTTCCAGTTCCACTCATAAACAGAGCAAGGGAAAAATTTCTCTTATCTTATCTTCATGGTTCTTACAAAAAATGCATGTTGGCAGCAGTCGAATCATTATGCAGTCGCTCCAAATGCCGGTTCTTTAAATTTTCTCAATAGTGTTCCTCAAAAAGAACATCACCTTTCCTCCAGCAATTCCCATTTAAATTCCCAAAGCACTTCCATAACACTTGGGTATTTTTCGAACCAACTGGTAACAAATCAAGCTGCCAACCTCTGTACTGCCTCAATGTCTTTCTATAATACAACTTGGTATAGATCCCAAACACTCCAGCAGTACTAAAGAACAGATTCCACTAATGTCCTATATGAAATTTCCTTTACAGATGAACCTCACTTCCCCAAAATTCTCCAAACAAATTGAAGTCAACCATTTGCCTTCCCTACTACAATCCTTACATGCTTGTTCCATTTGATATCGCTTTGCATCACTACACCCAGATATTTAAACAATGTGACTGTGCAAGCAGGAAACTACTAATGCTGTATCAGAACATTATGGGTTTGGTTTTCCTACTCATCTGCATTAATTTAAATGTTTCAACAGAGCTAACTGGCATTCATCACACCATCCACAGATTTCATCTGTCATCTTGTATCATCCTACAGTCACTCATCTTTGACAGCTTCCCATATAGCACAGCAACATCAGCAAACAACTGCAGATTGCCACCCACCCTGTATGCCAGATCATTTATCTATACAGAAAGTGATAGTGGTCCTGTCACACTTCCCTGGAGTACTCCTACCAATACAACTGTCTCTGATGAACACTTGCTGTCGACGACGACATACTACGTTCTATTACTTAAGAAGTCTTCAAGCCACTCACATATCTGGGAACCTATTTCCTATGCTTGTACCTACATCAACAGTCAGCAGTGGGGCATCACATCAAAAGCTTTCTGAAAATCTACATACCGTATTTACTCGAATCTAAGCCGCACTCGAATCTAAGCCGCACCTGAAAAATAAGACTCGAAATCAAGGAGGAAAAAAAAAAAATTCCCGAATCTAAGCAGCACCTGAAATTTGAGACTCGAAATTCAAGGGGAGAAAAAAGTTTTAGGCTGCATCTCCAAATCGAAACAAAGTTGGTCCATGGTAATATGAGACACAATTAAAGTCAATTGAATGACGATACAGCTACAGTAGTTTGGTTCGAGTCATAAGCTTAGCAGTTAAGCTTTACCAGGTAGTCATTGCTATGCGTCAGGCGCTCCGTCCGTATTTATACGGTTACCCTTCCTTTTTCACATGCTTCGTCTGGTTTGATTTGATTGCTTATTTTCCTTTGATGTGATAAACGCAGTTTTCTTTGTTATAGGTGTTTACATCACTCTAAGCTGAAAATGCATTACTGTACTGTGTCATGCATTGTTTGTCGCATTCTGATAGTGCGTGTTTATGGCCTATCACCGCTCGCGGCATGGCTTACTTTTGTGCGCGCTACCGCCGCTCACAATTAAAAAAAAGAGAGAGGAATTGTCTCATTAGCGAAACAATGGCAAGAGACTGCTATTTGTTGTTACTTACACTGCTGCTGTCTTTGATAATGATCAACAAGAACCATATAATAGACTGCGTATGATAGATGTTCTGAACGAGAGTTTATTGAATATTTTTCTCCGTTTAGAAATCTTTGCAGACACCTCTTTAGTAAATTACATTCTGCACAAAAATTAGTCATCTTAGATTTAAAAATCTAGTCAATTGCCATGCTTCATTTCTGACGGCATCACTGCTAAGCATAAGAATAATACGAATAAAAACATGACATGATATGTATATACTTCCGCATTTGCTGTTGTCTCACTCTCGTTTTGTGGTTTATCAGGCAGACAGGATTTAAATGAGATAGCAGCAAACACGTAACAATACATGGAAAAATATCCATATTCGTATTATTCTTATGGTGATGAGAATACTGCATGTGATTCACAATTTATAAAAGTTCCTATTAGCAACAATCTCTTCTCACAGATAGGAAAAAATTCAGAACGTAGCGTTGGCCATATTGACAAACAGTCTTGCCAGTCGGGTTTTCGTAGTACATTGAAATGCTGCTACATTCGAAGATGAACAATACGGAATTTGTATTTACTTCGTTGGATAATGTACGAAAATGCAGTGGTCAAAACTCGGGACTGAGAAAAACGCTCGTCTTCCACCTTTTTTTAAAAAAATTATTTACTGACGCAGAGGTTTTGGCGGCAGTATTTATCTACAAAGCATGCCTGTGTAGCGCTACATATATTCGACGGCAGAAGTAAGTTGTGGCGGCACCCACCAACAATTTTCAGAACTTCCACATGCTTTGCACTCGATTCTAAGCCGCAGGCGGTTTTTTGGATTACAAAAACTGGAAAAAAAGTATGGCTTAGATTCGAGTAAATACGGTATATGGAATCTGTCTCTTGCCCTTTATCCATATCTCACAGTTTATTATGTGAGAAAAGGGTAAACTGACTTTTGCATGAGCGATGTTTTACAAAACCATGCTGATTCGTGGACATAAGCTTCTCAGTCTCAAAAAAATTATTATATTCAAACTGAGACTATGTTCAAGGATTCTGCAGCACACAGATGTTAGTGGTATTGGTCTATAATTTTGCAGTTTCCAACTTTTACCCTCTTCATATATAGGTGACACCTGCACTTTTTCCAGCTGCTTGGGACTTTGTGCTGGGTAAGATATTCATTATAAATGCAAACCACTGCCGTAGAACACTCATTGTAAAACTTAACTGGGATTCCATCCAGACCTTGCAACTTGTTTGCTTTCAACACTCGCAGTTATTTCTCTACAGCAGGGGTGCTTATGACTATGTTGTCCATAAAGTAATCTGTTTGGTTGTTAAATGATGGTACGCTTCTATGATTCTGGTGCATGAACAGTTTCTTAAACATGAAATTTAAAACTTCAGTCTTTGGTTTGCTATCTTCAACTGCCGCACCATACTGGTCAATGATTGACCGGATGGAAGGCTTAGACCCACTTAGCGATTTTACACAGAACCAGAATTTTTTCTGGTTCTTGGGCAGATCTTTTGCTAATGTATGACAGTGGTAGTTGCCATAAGCATTGCACACAGATCTTTTTACAGACACACGAATCTCTACTAACCTTTGCCTGTCACCATTTATGCATTATCTTTTAAACTGAGAGTGCAACAGCAGTTGCTTACTCAGCATTTTCCAAATTTCATTGTTAAACTATGGTGGGTATTTTCCGCCACTCATCCACTTACTTGACACATGGTTCTCCATACCACAATTTACAGTCTTGTAATTTTGTCCACAATTCCTGCACATTCATCACATGTCAGTGCACTAAGTGAGATGGTAACAACTGATTATCTGCTCTTTCTAGCAGATACACTCTCCTAGCCTTCTTGACTGATTTATTTTCTTTCATAACCGTTATTGGTATAATGACATCATGATCACCAATCCCCATCTCTATACCAGTGCTGTTGGTAAGGTCTGGCCTGTTTGTAGCAACATGGTCTATGGTGTTTCCATTGTGTATGGGCTGCCGAAACTGTTGCTACAGACAGTTTTCATGAAATGTGTTCAAAATTATTTCACAAGACTGTCTGTCTCTACTCATCACAATGAATCCATAACATCCCAGTCTATGCTCGGTAGGTCAAAGTCACCTCCAACTAGTATTGACTGATTTGGGTATTTACGTGGTACTGACCATAGACTTCCTTCGAATGACTCTAGAACTGTCACAGTGGATACAGGTGGCCAGAAAACATCCAAGACAATATTTTTGTCAACTGCGATGAACACTCTCCCTTTCTATGGCATCTAATCTGTCTTTTCAATACATGTTCCATGACTTGCTAATTATCTCAGAGTTTTCTGCTTCTGGTTTCAGCTAGAGTCGTTCCCAAGAATAATTTGACAGCAAAAACTTTTATGTAGGCTAGTAAATTCGAGAACTTTGTTACGAATGCTTCAACAATTTACAGATAAAATCTTTTCTTAGTTATAAGAGAAAAATCCAAAAAAGTTATTTCAATTTTTGACCCACTTCTGGATTGATATTTCGGCGGGACTTTGAAAATTCAGATCCAGCAGCCTTGAAAACATACACAAAGCTTGTCCCAAAAAACCCTCTACCACACTTTCTGCTATTTGGCATTTTTGAACACTATTTGACTGCACTATAATGGATTTGTCCAAAACCTAATAAGTTTTAATTCTTCTTTGTCTGCCTCTTGACAACGAAACACTTGTACTATTTGGTGAGGGATCTCTTTAATCCTAAATTATTTACAATATACCAGAATTTTCATTATCATATTGATGAGCTTATGTATGTGTACTTAAGCATATTAAATGACTCATCCAAAAGCAAAGAGGTTTCATTCTTTTTTGTGTGCCTGTCAACGACTCAATTACTATTTAGTGATTGGTCTTCTTTACTCCTAAATTATTTAAATTCTACCAAAACTTTCATTATCCTACTTAACACATGAGAATTTATTCCAATAATTTAATATAAATTTTCACATAATTCTCATAGTGCAACAAATAAACAGAATTTTGTTTGTATGTAAATCTTATCCAGAAACTAGAAGCTATTGTTTTTCTCAGCATTACAAACTTTTGTAAGTTGCAGGTGTCATAACATACAGAGTGCATTCCATAAGTAATGTGAGCAATTTTTTTTCTTATGCAACGGTACACCACAGCATTTTGTAACTGGCTGAGCTAAGTGGAGGAGGGGGTTAGCTTCAAAACGCTCTTCGTCTCATTCGGCTGCAAGCTACTGGAGAGTCAGGACGTGATTTCCGTCAACCCTGTTTCGAGTTTATGTAACACGGCACAATGGATCATTCTGTAGAACAACAGTACGCTACCAAATTTTGCATTACACTTGGGAAGTCTACTACCAAAACATTTCCATTACTTCAGCATGCCTCTGGGACTGATTGCTTGCTAAAATCACAAGTTTTCTGATGGCACAAGTCGTTCATGGAGGGCGGAGAGGAGATCACCGACGAACCTTCCAGTGGACGGTGATCAACCTCACGAGTCAACAAAAATGTGATGCGTGTGCGATTGTTTGAACTCTGACAGACGGCTGAGCCTTCAATTGATAGCACAACTCTAAACTTGTCAAAAACAACCATTTTCCACATTTTGACCGAAGATTTGAACATGAGATTGGTGTGTGCCAAACTTGTCCCAAAAGTGTTGTCCGACGAACACAAGCACATGCGAGTACTTCAGTGCTGAGAACTGTTGGAAATGTGTGAAAATGATCCTCATCTTTTAAACTCAGTTATCACTGGTGAAGAGTCATGGATTTTTGAGTAAGACCCTGAGACAAAAAGGCAGAATTCAGGGTGGCACAACCCATTGTCACCCTGTCCCAAGAAGGTACGCATGAGTAAGTCCAGGATCAAAACCATGCTCATTGTCTTCTTTGACGTCAGAGGCATTGTCCACCACAAATTCATACCTACTGAGACTACAGTGAACTCAGCTTTCTACTTGGAACTGCTCAAAAGGTTGAAAAGGAGGGTCTCTCACTGCCGAGGCGACATCAAGGACACATGGAAAGTTCACCATGACAACATGCCGAGTCACAGTGCCTTCAGTGTCAACGACTTCCTGTCGAGGACCAAGGTTCCCAGCCTCCCTACAGTCCTGACCTGGCTCATGCTGACTTTTTTTTGTTTCCTCGGTTAAAAGGAGTCATGAAAGGAAAACATTGGGACACGATTGAAAGCATCCAGACGCATGTTACATCAGCTCTAAGGGACATTCCGGAAAAGGCATTCCAGGATGCCTTCCAGGCATGGAAACACCACTTCCAGAATGTATCGACGCAAGAGGGTGCTATTTTGAAAATTTTTGATTATTTGCATGAATATATTCAGTAAATGATTTTTTATGAATTTGGTTGCATTACTTATGGAACGCACCTTGTATTGTTAAAACCAAATACATATATTTCTAACAAAGGGTACATATGACTGACCTCTGTACAAAAGCTCTGAGGAAGAGAAGTGCGATTTACAAGTGCTGAAGCCACTCTGTAAGCCATGCAGTATCGCCTAAACCATGACCATTTGTGATTCACAGAGCAACAAGGCAAAGAATCCAGATTCAGGTCACATGCTAGTGCAACCAACACCTGTAACAAATAATAGATGCAAGTCATATCATTGGCAGAGAACATATATTTTACACACAACAATTTTGGCTAGGTTACATTTCTGATAAGTATTGAATATAGTTATTTAGTGACCTACATTTGACATTCTTATAAATAAAGCTATACTATATTCATAGTTACATCCATAAAATTAAAGTAACTGTCTTCCTTTCACAAGACAATATCTTCATGGTCAGCAATCATGAGTAACTTAATGATGTTCACAAGCTGCAATACTTTGTAACTTAAGTCATTCTACATGTAAAATATTGTTTGCACCGTTCGTTCAATTGTAGAATGCCTCAGGGTAGCCCATTGATGTTATTAGCTATGATATTTTTAGAGAACATTCACGTGTAAAACCAGAATGAACAACTACAATTTGCTCCAATATTATCTTCATTTGACAATTCTTGATATGTGCTAAAAACTTATTTCCCAACTTATAAGGGGTGATCAAAAAGTTTCCATTTGAAGACCATACATTCCAGAGTCACTATGCCAATCAGGCAAAATCGTCATGGGCACTGATGCAGTCATCCTACTGATGAATCAGATTGAAGATATCGATTTGGTAAAACACCATATCCTTCTGTGTGATGAAGTCCGTACCTACCTGCTGCACACCCTTGTTCAACAGGAATCATAGAACCCTCAAGGCTTTTTTAAGGGACTGAAGGCATGATAATCGCATCGGGAGAGATCAGGACTATAGGACAGGAGCTCTGTCTCCCACTTAAGTTGGCAAAACTCTGCATTATGACATTTACAATATGGCAATATGCATTGCCATGAAGCAGTTGCATCCTTTGGTGCACCTTTCCTGTTACATCGGAGATCTATTAAAAAGGGAGCGGCAATCCCTGAGGCACACATGCAGTCTACATGGCCCCTGAACATCTCAGTATTGTAAGCTCTCCATGTCATAGTCATGACCAGACACCTTGAGGCACTACCAGTGCTGGAAGAGCCTGTCACTTCTGAGGGACCTATTCCCATCGATCCAACATGTGAAAAGAAAATGGTATTGTGAATATTCTGCTGCCTGCAGCAACAAAGGCTGGTGCATGGACTACACGAGCCAGTTCTCCTGGGTCCGAGAGCCTCTCCTGGGCTCCAGGCAGATGCTATGCACCTCATCGTCTCAGGATGCCCTTGAAGAGCATCAGAGGGACCAATATCACTTTTCTCAGCTCTCATCATCATTTCCTCTGTGGATGTAGACTTTTCTGTGCCTGTGTTGGACATAATCAGGATGACATTCTCAGAACTTTGACTAGTTTTCTGCAAATGTATTTCCTATGAAGGTCCTAGTGGTGTTACTACATACTAGAAACCACCAGGCGGCTTTAGATAGCACTGACTCAAGCATCTGTACCAGTACCTAGTGAAATGGTGTATTTTGGGCCTTTTGTTCTTACTGTCGAAACTCAATCACTGTTTTCCCTGTGTCTTTATGAGGGTCAATTTAATTACACAATGATGGTTTTCAACAGACATGCTGCCTCATACACATTCTACATTCTTTGATGGATGTCTACCAGTGTTAGTCCTTCAGCAGGCAAGAAAATAATAACAGCACGCCGGCCCCGCCTGGACGCATTTCATAATAGTGCACCAGGGTTCACATTTCCGCATTTACAACACACCTGTCAGAAAGAGATGAATGCCACATTAGTCCTTGCTTACATGTCGGTGATTATATACCTGCATCAGAGCTGCGCTACGCTGCATATACACTGTAGCAATGCCCTCAAATGAAAACGTTTTAATCACGCCTTATAAATTAAGGGTGTGCTACTCTACTATCCCCTCCCCCCTCGTTTTTTTACTCTCTCACTGAACTGAAGCTTTTGTTGTTTGCATTTAGCTTCTTTGGAAGAATTTTCATATTATTAGTCATTATTTGAAGGGCATCAGAGTTTATTTCCTTTTTTATGTTTTCATGTCTTGTGTTTTAGTTATGTAGCTCTGCACCACCTACTATGCTACAGCTCCATAATTCAAATATCAGTAAGCTGAATGGAACCGAATAAGTTAAGCTAATTTTCAGAGTTCTCATCATAGAAGTCTCACAGTAGCTCTGCACTTCATTTATGAATGTTTGATTTAGAACATTCTTTCACATAATTATTTCCTTGTACTATCTGAAAAATGTATAAGGACTGTGCTTTTTGTGTGGATGGGGGAGGAACTGTATTCATCTTAACGGGAATGTTGCAAATTGTTTTTCTGAGCTGAAGTGGTGATGAGGTACCCAAGAAAATAGTTGTGGCACCTCTGTTGTCCTATAATTACCTGTAATCTCTATGCCATTGTATTTTCCAGTGTACATGACCTGTTTGGTTTGTCCTCGCCTGAGAGTGAATGGCACACAGTGGCATTGGTCAGAAGCCAAATTAGGGTCTGCTCACATAACTGTCCCCATACAACTTAGCAACAGATATGAGGTGTTCCTCACAGTTGACGGTATATTTGAATCACGGGCAACATGAGAGGCCTTGGCTGTTGACACTGTGGCCATACTTCCTATAAACATCTCGAAAGTGCAAAGGCTGGTTATACCAATCACTGACATTTCAACATTATGCAGTATTGGGCCTCTTAGAAAAACAAAAGTCAGGTCAGAGCAGTACCTGGGTGTGAACTATGTATGTGTGCTGCTGTTATCTCTGATATGTAGAGGACTCTGACAATGCAGCTGCTTTAATAATAGCTTACACTAGAATCAATGGACACCTGCTACCATTGTCAGTTCTTTTAGAGGGAAAAAATCTTCACTTGCGAGGTGGCAGCACTACTTGAGATTCACACCATTGTTACTATAACTGATTGTAGTGTCCTGGTTTGGAGCTAAGTGGAGAGCTTAAAATGGAGGATCTTTAAATACTAGAAATAATCTTAGATGGTAATTTATTGGCTTGGACTACTGGATGACAAAATCTAAGACTTCCTCTGAATATGCCCTGTCTTCACTACAGATAGAAAGTAGTGACTCAGGTAGCAGAGAACATGTGCTGTGCACATGTGGGCATTATAGGTTAGAGAAACCAGTCCAAAGCCCTGGTCACAAATAATGTACTGCACTCAGAGACATAAATATAAAGCCACATTAATTACAGAGAGGGAAGATAAATTGTTAAAATGAGAGCAATTAATTGCAAGAGCATCCAGAGTACATCTCAGGTACACATTTACCTCTGCATATGTGTTATCAGACTGTCACAGTGAGCCACTCCATAGCTAGTGTATCCATTATAAGTTATTTTCTAGACTTAACGAAGTTTGTTGTGTCAATCATCATGTCGTGTTCTCTTGTGGGATTAGAACAACCATGTTGATACACAGAAAGCAGGTTTTTCATACTCGTCATCAGGTGACATTTGTTGTGGATGCACACAGATTACTGCATCCTTATAACATCCCTTAAGATAGAGCTATCAGGCTTTGAAATTGATAGCACGTTCACATCTATAAGAATTAGTACAGCTGGAGGGTATTAAAATATTTATATTTCTCCATGAAGGATATGTTGGAGAGAGGCTTTCAACATGAGCAGTATGAGCAATTCAGAGAAATTGGTAATGGAGGGAAGGATTGAGTCAGCAGAGTTTCAGAAACAGACACAGAAGTCAACCACATGACACACAGTTGCGCAGTTTGGAAATGGCCAGTCTTCGAAGTAGATGATTCGTTCATGGTCATATACATATAAAACTATGTGCAATGGTTGCACTGTAGTTGGCAAATAGTATGACTGTTTGCCTGATGGCCTTGTCTTTGACAAAGTCATAAATATCAGAGAAATGTCTGGAATAAAGGATAATGAAGAGATACACGGAACCAGTCTTGCATCTATGTCATCCACAGGGATATGCCTGAGCGGACAGGCAGTTGGAAGTAACTGAAACATATATACTAAGAAAAATATTGTGTAGGTTGGAGAGGTAGCAAAATACCACCTCTGGGTGGGTGTGATGGATAGTAATGAGGATATTCAACATTTCAGGGCACAATGAGATACAGATGATGCCTTGGCTGAGCATGTGGCTAAGTTGTTCAGATGTGTCTGGTACTAAGTTATATAGGGGGTGTTTCTCTCTGACTGGTCAGCCAGTGTGCAAGACAGACCTATTTCTGGGCAAGTTCAGGAACACAGTTTCAGCCACTGGGGGCTTATGCAAGATCTTCAGTGAAGCAGAAAAGGGAATGCTTCTTATTGGAAGACTGAAGATGGTTTTTTGGTGTGGTTTGGTTGAAAGCCATTGAAGTGGAGGTATGTTGGTGACTGGTAGGTTTGATGTGAACAGAAGCTTTTATTTGTGAGGTGAAGGTCAACATTCAGGAAGAGGATTTTCTGAACTCTGGAGAACGAAAGAAAGAAGATTGGGATTTAATGTTACATTGATGAGAGGCTCAGTATAGATGAAGTGCATGCTCTTGTAAGATGAGAAACCATACCAGTATATGGTTTCAGTGGCAGAGAAAGCACGCAAAACTTAAATTTGGATAAGTATTTAAAAACATACCTGAATCAAAATCCAGTGCTTAACCACTGCACTACTTGCTCCAAAGCCCATGAGAATAAGATGAAAATAATGAGACAGAAAGTGTAGACATTCTGGTGGAAATAGGATATGATATCATCATCTAGTTCAAGATCATAAAATGTTGTCAATAAATCTAAATAGGTGTGGGTTCTAGGATTCTGAGTGGGTAGAAAGGATTCCTCACGGTGACCCATGGAAGGGTTATCATAGGACAGTTCCAGTCAAGAGGACATGGCTTTGTCATGGTCTGGTTGGTGGGTGTTACCTCCACAGGAGAAATAAGACGTGAGAGTGGATGTATCTGTTCATGGTTACCACGTATGGGGTTGAGAGTTAGAAGTCTGCCGAGTAAGAAAATAATATGTATAATGACAGCAAGAACATGGTCATTGGCTCTACATGTTTATTTAATATTTTCTCATTTGGAACTCAGCAGAAAAACCTAAAACTATCTAAAAATTATTAAAGATTAGTATTATTGTTGTAAACATGAACTTTCAGAAAGTGACACAAAAATGACTGTAAATCAAAGAACATTAAGGCACAAAATTTGCTTAGATGTGTTCACATCAACTTAAGCTTTTATTGCAGAAAACGTGTATAGCAACTAGATATGTGTGATACATTTAAATGCTACAAGTTTGGGAAAAGATAACAAAGAGACAAAAATTTAGTACCATCACTTCAACATAGGTAATGGATAGTTATAGGAACAAACTGTGTGATAGTGCCACAATCAATGACACTGTAACATATTATTTGCTGGAACCCATAGCTAATCTATAGCTGGTTTTTGATGATACCATATGGTCTGCCATAGTGAATGGAAACCAATGTTGTGTGTGTTGTGCCACAGGCCTACAGATAACCATGTGGGCCACCTGTGATCTGGGATAGGGCCTACATGTAGGGTTGCTGCTGCAGCTCTCTTACTTGTTGGCCTACACTGATTACTACTGTATGCTTTTATACAGTGGACTGGCTTTTACACTTTGGACTCCTTCTGACAGGCGTTTCATTGGGGCTTGACTGTGGAAATTGTAAATTTCATGCATAGCCCATCATATGGATGAATGAGTTCCCATTAAGTTTTATCCATCACTTTCCCTACATTCTCTTTTATAATGAGGGTGTGACAATTTCTGTTTCCACAACACTCTATAAAATATGACATTAAAATTAGGTGACTTTTTGACAAATTTCATAACCTTAACTGACACACATGTATCTAGAATGCACTTTATTATGTGTTTGAACTTATCATATCTCTCCTATGTTTGGAAGTTTTTAACTAAATGTCCTCAGTTTTTAAGAAGAATGTTAGTAACTGTCTATAATTTTTACCAAAGGCAAAAAATTTCCTAGTTTTTTTGATGAACTTCTTGCCTGTAGTAACCATCACTTTTGTAACAGCACCATCATCAATGATCCTTATCTCTTTGGTGACAAACTTGGAAGGATCAGATTTTCTGTTGTGTGGAGATCTACAATATTTCTCTCTTTGTAGAATGCTGGAGTAGTTGTTTGTGGCAATTCCTTGATTATTCATTCAGTATTACTTCACAAGCTTGTTTGTCCTTAACATGAGTAACATATGGGTAGTTTTCTGTACTGGATATTAGGAACATTGGTCACCCACTACTATTAGCATCATTGACTATAATATCTTTGTGCTATAAAATTGGGGCTATTTCTGGATGATTATAAAACCAACTTGTCTGCACCTTGTAACCAGTACAAACATCCACCAACACTGTGTGATCTTGATAACATTATTTGAAAATCAAGGATTTAGTTTGGCTGACATTACAACTAATTTTTCTGGTTATTGTAACAAACAAGCCAACCCCTGAGGAGTCTAACCTGAAAATTGATTACCACAAGAAAGTCTCTACTCTTCTAACATCTACATTAATGGCCAGCCATTTCTAGAGCACACCAGGAGCTTTTTTCTGTAGATGACATGACTTTAGCAACTCAGGCTATGTCCTTTGAAGATGAGTGCATACTACTTGCACAATCAACTTTGCTCAAATCAAGTTCAAACCAAACTGTATGTTCTTCATCCTAAACAACACAGACACATTGTGAAGTCAATTTCTCATGGTGACGAGTACATCTGTGTCATATGCCCTATCATAAACATTAAGGTGTCACACTTGACTGTACCAGCACATAATCAACATATCCAACAACACAAAGCTGTAAGTGAAAACCCAAAAATAATATCCTTAGGAAGATAGTTGGTAGTACAAGGCATGTTCAGCCATGACCTTCAAGAACAATGGCACTATCAGTCTGCTACTCTGTGGAATAGTACACATACCCTATCTTTATAAGCCTGTCTATATCATACAGGTCAGCAAAGTACTGTGTGAATGTTCAGCATATTACTGGATGTTTTCAGCCTATAAAATTTGCCAAGGTACATCATCTGGCAGGTATTGTTCCCCCAAATATACGTGATGGGATTGTTGTCAGTGCGGGAAGAATAAACCTGGTCACCAGGTGCTGCTATGCATTACATGATATGTACCAATTAAAATACTGAAGCCCACCAAAAGCTTTCTTGAACCTAATAACATCCTGCAACACAACTTCACCCAAACCAAAGCTGGAAATGTACAAACTGTAAACAATACTCATTGGCCTCAACCATCTGAAAACATCCCTCCTGCCCACCAAGAGTAGTAGACTACATGGTGTGGTCTTAGCTGTCTATAATCTCGAGTCTGAAGATCCAGTTGTAAAATCCAAAAATGTGGCTTTATACTCTTCACTACTAACTGCAACTGTGGAAAAGGTGTCAGATTCCTCCCACATCCTGCACTGAGGAAGATTTTCTGCAATCAGCTCCAAATTACTTTCTCAATTCTGGTCATCCATGGTGTAATAATTAATGTACTTATATCTCAACATGTTAACTTTATGAAACTCCACACCTCTTTTTCTTTTTAGAAGAGAACTTAGTACTTACCCTCACACAGCAACTTTATTCCTTTTATTTTCCTTTGTATGGAGTTTTCTATGTCTAGTACTCATTCATATGTTTGATGGCCTGCTTCCTTTGTTCTCCTATCTAAGTTTGAGCACTTCTCTTAGGCTATCTTCGAACTTGAAACTGTTCCAAATTTTGCAGTTTGTTCCTAAGTGTACTTCTTTGTGTCATTTAGGACTCTGTGATGTTCAGCTTCTTTAACTCTTTCTTAATGCACTTATCCATGCTGTAGGTGTTTTTCTTTCTTCCAGGGATAGTTGAATATCTGTTCATCACTGTATAGGTACCCAAGAAATGTCAGCCTCCTCCTCTGCACATTAATTATTTCCACATTCTGGTAGACTACATTGTTGATACACAGTCTTCAATCCTCCTTTCTACTTTGAATCTAAACCAACTACCACTTTTAAATATTATGTGAAGACGACTTTTTCCTTGGAGAGTGGTGAGCTCAAGTTCTTTTCTGCAAACGATTTGGCAATTAAAGAATAGCATTTTAATGTATTCACTTTCTATATCTAACATCCAATTGGTTTAAGTAATTTTTTTTGCAAATGGCATAATTTCCTCTTGTAATTTTGGAGTTTCATCTAACCTCTTGTTTTAATGATTTTGCACATACTCTGTCATCCAAGCACTCATTTCTGGTGAATATCTGAAACTAGTATCAACCATAAAGTAGAGCTCACAGTCACAGGACTTGCGGCACACTAAGTGTGCAGGCTGCCTTTGTTCCTTTCCCACGAAGGTATTTCCCAAAGAGTGGTCATCAGTCACATAAAATTCCATCTGTCAACTGTTCTCTGTGGCTGCAGAAACTTTGATAAAGGAGAGACCATTACTCAAGTAGTAGAGATAAGATCCACCGGTTCTCTCTCATTATCAGCGGAGGACAATGCCTCAAACTTGCTAACCTTTCCATGAGAAGTATGGTCTTAAACAGTGTCATATGACTTGACAAGAAATATATGTATGTGTGAAATGGTGGTTTCTGTACCCCATAGTAAGGCAGTGGTTCCAGATGGCGTCACTGCTCACCAGTTGTTGACTTAGTAACTGATCTGTTGCACTGTGACTTATCTATCTTCTGTTATAACCTGCTATAGTTGAGGGTGATCCCTGTGATCCACACGAAGTTACCCACATGGCTGCCTCTAATGGCAGCAATTTTTCCTGAATTTGGGCACATGGAAAGCCCAGTGAAGGGATGGCCTTGAACATGGGATCACTGAGCATTGGGTACCTATGATATGGCCACAATTAAATGTGCTGACATCATACACATATTGCTGATCTTGTACTCTACTACCATGTTGACAGGTAGTACAAGATCAAACAATATACTTGGAGGAAAATGCTAAACTATCTCAATCACTGTTATACCAAGATAGCTTTATTTCTAATCAAACTGGTCTTGAGCATATTTACTTCTTTGCTATGCAGAAATGGAACCACTTGGTGAACTAAAATCTTGAATGTGTGTACACTTTGACTGTACTTAAATGTGAGGAAATAAATCAGTGTCTAATTCAAAACTGCGACTAAAAGCTTTAAGTTGAAGACAAGACAAACACCTTAAAAAGCCACAATCTGTCATTTATATACTTTTTGAGGTAAACAATATTTATAAAATTTAAGACTCTTTGAAAAATCTACGCATAGTTTCTGTACTGTACTAGAAAAGGATACTGAGCTATTGGAAAAAGTTAACCATTACTTGGGGGTTGGGTTGTTTGGGGGAGAGACCAAACAGCTAGGTCATCAGTCTCATTGGATTGGGGAAGGACTGAGAAGGAAGTCAGCCGTGCCCTTTCAAAGGAAGCATCGCGGCATTTGCCTGGAGCGATTTAGGGAAATCACGAACCATTACTTAATGCTCACAAAAGTGTACATTATAGTATAATGTTTAGATCCAGAACTGATTGCAAAATGAATACACAAACACAGTGACTTCTAGTAAATCAAAGCTTATACTAAATCAAAAGTGTCTCAGACAACTCACAAACCTTAAAGAAGTCACTGTGCATGAGGTGCTTTCCGCCTCTAACTGCTGGGTCTTCATATTCATATTGTCTCAAGAGTGCCTGTGGAAGACCCCGCACTAAAGTCAGTAGAGCAGAATCTGCAAGAAGTCCTTGTTCAGCTCTTAAAAGTGCTCCCACATCCAGAGTTCGTCCCAATCGAGTCACCAGCAGTCGGCGAAGACGCTGCAATGCCCACATTCTTTGCGAAGCAGCTGGCAAAAAGAATATGGAACATGCTATAGCACATCTCATTATTATAATTCACGTAAGGAGGATAAATGAAGATAGTATGTATACTTACAAAGTGTGCTAAGTTGAGCACATGATGCTAATGCAGCTGCTAATCTTGTTACAAGATTGAGGTCAGAGTTCATAAGTAGTCTCGCATCCAGCAAGCACATAACAAGTTCCACAGAAGGCTGTGAAAGAACTGCACGATCTGAGCCCAGTTCACTGGGACCAACATATGATACAACAGGGTACACGGTAAATCTCCACCCCCAACCATTGACTGAGCCATCACTTGAGAATTTCCATCGAAGTTCATCACCTGATAAAATCAATTGACATAATTATGATGAAAAATATTTATTACAAATTTTTAATAAAAATGTTAATATCACACCATCTATGAAATAAGAAAAGAAACTTAATTAATGTAAACTGCTCCAGTTGCTCTGCAGAACTTTATTTAGTCCACTACCAGTTACAGATTCTCTATCAAGCTGTTTTCAAGTGGTTCTGAAAGCTGCCACAAATATCATAGTTTTACACTCATGTATATAACAGAAAATGAAAAGTAAGGTTTATATATGTATAAGGACAGACAAGGTATAAAACTTTCATAAAGCTGCAGATAAGGAACAGCCAAATGATAAAAGTACACATTTGATTGATTTAAAAGTGCCCAGTGACATTGTGAGAAATACGAGTGTCTCAGGACTGTAAATTCATTCCATTGTATGTATTCTTTGGGTTTAAGGGGACTAATTTTTTTTGACATATTCATAAATTCCAAATTGTATATTTTTTTATTTAACAAAAGCGTAAAATAGTTGCAGTTTTATACTCTATTTATACATATACATATGTAAATTGTACTACTTCATCTTTCATTACATACATATGTATTATGATGGTGCTTATTTTATGAATTTCGTATGTCTTCGCACATATGCCCTAGTTTTTCCTTTCTGTTTAAGAATAATTTTACGACCTATTTTGTTGAAACTGAAAATCAGTAACCCAAACCACAGCGGCTGAGAAGTTGTACCATATCACTGGGTGTTGATTTATTACTGCTTACACATGTCCACAACTGCTGCCATACTCTTCACCTTCAGTTGAGCACCTGATTCCATTCAATGACAATGTGAGTATTTACTTATGTTATGGCAAGTAATTTAAAATGTAATGATACAATTATTTATTTAGTCAGTGAAATTGAGCACCAGTTCAGTGGATAGAAACCATCATCGAATTGGCAGGTTCTGTTGGTTTTGTTTTATAACATACGTGAAGTGAAACTATCAGTGAAAGTGTTAATTATCCACATGTGAACTTGTAATAATTTTGAAGGTGGCTAGGATTCGTACAAGAGCTCTACTTCACTGTACAAAGAAACTTACAGACCTGCATTCAGTGTGGTGTAATCTGCAAAAAAGACCTTAAGACAGACAAACACTTAAAAAGAGCAAGAGTGTAAATTTTCTGCAAATCTAAAGAATCTCTTTTATATTGCCCATGCTAATGCTTTCAATGTGATAAAAATTAAATAGGATAAACTATTTCTAATACTTCACACAGAGACAGGCTGTAAAGACTATCTTAAGGATATTGACTGCTAGCTGCCAGCAAAGAGGAAAGGGTGAGGATTAGAGCTATGAAAGAGGAATCAAAGAAGACAAAGGATTATTACAGTTTACAATATTTGGTAACTACAATTAATTCATCTGAAGAAACTGTTGAAGTGAGTGATTTTGATTGTGGTGCCTTTGTTACAGAACCTTCCACAAGTTTAGTTTCAGTTTCTCATAATGATGCAACCACAGATGAAAATAAGGTAAATTTAAAAAATGAAAACAAATGTGGAAGGTGGTGTTTCATGTCATAAAAACTGGCCACAATTTTAGACAGGTGTCAGTTAAGTCAGGGGGATGCTGTGTTTGTCCTTGAGGTTACAGCTAAGGCCTTGCGACATAATGTTGATCAAACAGTACTTAATCATATTTTTATTCAAAGATATCAAGAGCAATTCAGAATGAAACAAGCAGAAAATATTAAATATTTGTTTAAAGAGAAAAATTCAGCGTTTGGGATTGTTAATGAGGACAGTAAGCTGGTACCAGCGTTAAATGTTAGGGATTTAAGAACTGAAAGACTACCAGACTTCATAACTTACGGAAATTAGAAACAATTAACCGGTGTTTCTGCATAACTGAATTCTAGTGGGAAAGAGCAACCATGGGCAGTTTGGAATGCCAGAAAAGTTTGTGATTTGGATGAAGAGATTCAGATTCTTTGTTGTTGTGATACCACCACATCCAACACAAGTTGTTTCAGTGGACAAAGTGTGTTCAAAAATGAGTTATCCCAAGTGGAAGTTAGTCCCGACGTAACATTTTTCAAAAAACTTGGAGAAAAGTGGAACAGCAAGGGAAAAGTAAATTATGAAAATGGGCATGAAAATTTACATGAGCCTTCCAGTGATGTAAAAACTGACAAAGTACTTAAATTATTTTGAAAACTACTAAAAGAAAAACACCTGAAAAATGATTACCGTGAACTTCATTAATTGTGCATCATGTTTCTGGGGACAACTGTGGACTTGAATCTACACACAAGACCCCATGAAGTGCATCATGCAAGGTGGATGGCGAAAGGATTTATTCATTGAAGATGTTCATCCTTTGTTCTCAGCTATCCCTCAGTGTTAATGAATTGGATGGCCTGAAGAGCATTTGTTTGTTTGTGATAAAAGTATACGGAAAATGGTGGTTTCTGATTTCATCAGCAATTGGCACACCTTACACTTACTTGCGCTTTTAGAAAGAATTAAAACTGCACGAGAAAGTACATGCAAGGGTTTCTTCAATTGTTCTAAAGAAGTTTTGTCTGCACTTTTGGTATGTAAATGAAGATATTTGTGTGTTGTAACTGTTTGATGATAATGTTAACAATGAGACTAAAACATATATGGTTAGAAATATGCTATGGGAAACTTTGGAGACCTAAAGGAGGTAAACTGTTCTATCTGCTGCAATTACAAAACTTCTGGATAAGTTTGCTTTTTGGACGAATATGATTTTATAAATTGAAATTTAGCACTTTTTCATAGTTTTAGAGAATGTATCAAAATATTTACTAACAGATTGTGCTTTGAATCTCTTTATTATTTCAATTAAGGAAACTGATGAGTTCATTTCAGTCAAGAGATAAGGGTTCTATTTTTTGGGATTCAAACACTTCCTGTCTTAGTGCCGAAGAGACTATAAAAAATCTTAAGGTGACATATGATAGGAGGAGAGAGTGGAGTGAAGTTATTGTATGATATCAATGGACTATTAATGGATGATGAGGAACAAAAATAATTAATTTTGCAATGTTTGAGAGATCAATGGAGACAAAACTTTTGATTGTAAAAAAAGGACATAGAAAAGAAAAGTGTGCTAAAACTTGTAATGACTCATCCTGCTCTCATATATTTTGTAAATTCTGTTTCACTGTAAAACTTTAATTTCTCCCATTTAAATATGCTTAACCACATACGCAAATATACATGGTATGATCAAAAAGTAATGCCATTGTGCCTGGGCAAAAAAATTTATTGATCCAAATTATACAGTCTATTAAAATTCTTCCAAGTAATTGGCTTGAGCAGAGAGACACTTCTTTCAGTGATTCCCCATGCCTGGTACACTTCCTGGAAGGTGGTGACTGGAATTTCCCTTAGAGAAACTGCTGTCACCTTTTGGATGTTCTCAGTGGTATCAAAACAGTGTCCCTTCATCTTGGTTTTGATGCATAGAAACAGGAACACGTCTGATGGTGCAAGGTCCAGCTCGTACGGCGGATGCGGCAGCATTAGCAAGTTTCACTTTGCTAAGAACTCCCGAATAAAGTGAATGGTGTGACGTGGTGTGTTGTCCTGATGCAGCACCCACATTGAAGTGGGCATATCCCTTGTGTGGTGATGTGATCTGCTACTCTTTTTAACAGTCTGAGATAGTAGGCTGTGCTTAAACTCATTCCTTGTGGTAAAAACTCCGAATGGACCAAGCCTTCCACAATGAAGTGCACGATGAGCATGGTTTTCAATTTTGACTTGCTTCATCAGTAACCTCTTCCCTCATTAAATTGTTTTAGCCACCTGGAAACTTGTGAGTAAGACATGGCAGATTCTCTTTAGTTCTCTTGAGTCTTTTTGTAAGTTTCAGCCAGAGGTTATTTCAATTTTGAATGAAACTTGATTGAATAGCATTGCCCCAAAGTTGACTGCATATTCTGGGATGGCACAAGCACTGAACAAGACCAATATGAGCATCAGGAAACAACCAGTTGCATTGCTTTTTGATCACATCTTGTATACTGATTAGCCAGAACATTACAAACACCTACCTAATAGCTGGTATATCCACCTTTGGCATGGATAACAGTGGCAATGCATTGTGGCATGGAAACAATGAGGCCTTGGTAGGTTGCTGGAGAGAGTTGGCACTACATCTGCACACACAAGTCACCTAATTCCTGTAATTTATGAGGAGGGGGGGGGAGTGATGAGCTCTGACGCTGCATTCAATCACATCCCAGATGTGTTTGAGTGGGTTCAGATCTGGTGAGTTGAGGGGCCAGCACATAAATTGGAACTTGCCACTGTGTTCCTCGATGCAGTCCATCACACTCCTGGCCTTGTGACACTGTGCCTTATCTTTCTGAAAAGTGCCACTGCTGTCAGGAAACACAACCATCATAAAGGGGTGTATGTGGGCTCCAGCCACTCTATGATACTCCTTGGCCATCATGGTGCTTTGCACAAGCTCTATTTGACCCATGCATGCAAACATGAATATTATCCAGAACATAGTGGATCTGCCGCCAGCTTGTCTCCATACCACAGTACATGTGTCAAGGAGCTGGTCCCCTCAAAAATGATGAATTATTGCCCTCTCATCAGCAGGAAGAAGAAGGTATTGGGATTCATCAGACCAGGCAATGTTCTGTCACTGCACCAGCGTCCAGGGCCAATGGTCACATGCCCATTTCATTCACAGTTGCTGATGATGTGGTGTTAACATTGGCACATGCATCGGTTGTTGGCTGCAGAGGCCCATTGTTAGGTGTGTTTGGTGCACTGTGTTTTTACACACACCTGTACTCACGCAGCATTAAAGTCTGATGTTACTTCCAATACAGTTTCTTGCCTGTCCTGTTTTACAGTCTGCCCTGCCTACAACGTCCGACACCTGTAATGAGGGGTGGCCGTCCAACCTCATGAGACCTGGACATGGTTTAACCTTGGTTTTGCTACTTGTTCGAGAGACCACAGCACTCCTTGGACACCTGACATGTTGTACAGTTTCCTAAATGCTCATGCCGAGCCTCTGGGCCATCAAAATCTGCCCTCAGTCAAACTCAGACAGATCACATAACTTCAAACTCAGACAGATCACGTAACTTCCCCATTCTACACATGGACAGCACGCTCACTTATACTACAAGCACTGGGCATGTGTATGACTAGCAATCATTCCTTTCCAGTGACAATGCTGTCACCTGGACAGGTTTATATCAATTTGGTGGTCACTGGTCATGATGTTCTGGCTGATCAGTGAATTTAGGATGGCTCTAAATGTTTAAGCCAATAGAAAAATACACAATTTTTTTCTGTATTCAAGTCTTATTTTGATGTTTAAGTCTATTGTGGGATGGGCTAATAATAATTAATTGTAATGAAACCTAGCAAATTATCAAAACATGCCAAAAGTAGAAAAGTAAAGGGAGCATACTCAAATCACTTGACATTTTTATGTAATCCCATATATGGAGCATCCTATTGTGTAAATATTTATCATATTTATGACAGTTTTCAGAATTACTTGAAAATTGCTTAATATAAAAACCAAAGCTGGTTGTGGACTAAATAAAGTTCTACAGAGCAACTGGAATGGTTTACATTAATTAAACAAATAGGAGCAGAGCACGTGGAGAAATTAATAAGAAAAGGAAGGGTATCCTGAGTGTTGGGAGTCTAGACATGAGATTATGACACAGCCATAGAAAGCCATTTTAATGTGTAGTCACACAAGATAAGACAATATGTTACACATGGGAGAGAGAATATTTTTTTCTCTAACATTTCCTCTTTGAAAAAACTTTCTGAAAAATTCATATTATTTCATGTGTTCACTACAAACAAAATTAGATAAATTTATGAAGTCCGAATACAAAGGTATAAGGCTCAGAGCCCACATTACCCACAATTTTTTCTGTGCATTAACCTGTAGTGATGCTTTTTGTACATGGATAAAATTGAAGTGGTACGGTCATGGTAAACAGAAGATTTCATGATAATTTTCTGTATGAGCTAATATTCTCAAACAAGATGTCTGTCTCTCTCTCTCTCTCTCTCTCTCTCTCTCTCTCTCTCTCTCTCTCTCACACACACACACACACACACACACACACACACACACACACACACACACACACACATTTTGTTTACATTTATAAAAGAAAATTAACAGGAATAATACTGTAGAAAAACAAAATCTTTAGATAAAACAATGCTGTTACAAAGTTAACAAATCTTACTTTTTCTTTTTCTCTATACCTGTGTACATTTTTCTTTTAGTGCACTATGTCTGTTTGCTTCAGTTATTTTCGTTTGAAAGAAATTCTCTGATTGAATATGAAGGAGTTTCTAATAGCAGTTCTCTTATTGATTGTTTAAACATATCCTTTGATTTGCTACATTCTTCTGTAGCACCACATTTCAAAATATTTTATTCTCTTCTAGTCTAAATTGTTTATTGTCCATGTTTCACTTCTACACACTCCATACAAATACTTTCATAAAGGACTTCCTGACACTTAAATTTATACTCGATGTTTACAAATTTCTCGTCTTTGGGAATGCTATTCTTGTCATTGCCAGTCTACATTTTATATCCTCCCTACTTCAACCATCATCTGTTATTTTGCTTCGCAAATAGCAAAACTTATTTACTGGTCGAAGTATCCCATTTCCTAATCTAATTCCTTCAGCATCACCTGATTTACTTCAACTAAATTCCATTGTTCTCGCTTTGCTTTTGTTGATTTTCATCTTACATCCTCTTTTCCAGATACTGTACATTCGGTTAACTGCTCTTCCAAGTCCTTTGCTGTCTCTGACAGAATTACAATGTCACTGGCAAACTTCAAAGTTTTTATTTCTTCTCCCTGGACTTTAATTTCTACTCCAATTTTTTCTTTTGTTTCATTTACTGCTTGCTCAATATACAGATTGAATAACATCAGTCATAGGCCTCAACCCTGCCTCAACCCTGGCTTACTCCCTTCTCAACCAACCCTAAGTTTAAGGGATGTTATCTAAACCAACAAATGATCACCTGTTATTCTAATTTCTGGGGACCAGTCACTCCATTCGCGTCCTGAGCGTACTGCAACTGTCTTTCCAGTTCCATCCATTATTGTTAGAGGATCATGTCTTCTTTCTGTGGAACACTTTCTGTCAAATTCCACACGCAGGCCTTTGGCACCTTTAAAGACAAGTACAACATTAGGATAGTTTGTGAACATGAAACAAATACATACAAACATGCAAAGGAAAACTGTGAAATGATTTTCTTAAAAATGAGAAGTTAGTTTTTTGATTGGAGATCATCTAGCCACGTGAATATAAAAGAAGCACCATGAATGCAGCGTGATTAAAAAAAACTTTGTAACAGACAAAATAACTATTCTTGACAACGTGATATGCCCCCCCTCTCTCTCTCTCTCTCTCTCTCTCTCTCTCTCTCTCTCTCTCTCTCTCTCATGGGTACAGATGGATATACTAAATTACAGCCCTGGTATTGCTGCAAGTAATTCTTACAGCAAATAAAGATAACAAGTGCTCAGCAAAAGCCTTTCAACTTAGACCTGAAAGAAGTACACCCGTCACATTTTTTATTATTGGAAGAGTATCATAAACTTGACATGAAAAAACAATGCTCGTTTTCTGTTCAATGATCAGAACAGTGATTTCCAAGTAATTTCTTTAAAAATTGTGCTCACTGAATAAATGATGCAATTCCTTTTCAGTTCATTTTGTTAACAATATATGCCACGAAGGGCCTATACATACAGAGATACAGCCAAACCTGAAGTTCATGAATCACAACTGCATGTCATTATGATGACTCTAGAATATTATACTACAGACAATAACAGATTGAAAATAAATACAGTTGTTCTTCTTATAACACTTATTAACATCCAACTAAAATTACAAATGGACATAACAGAAAAGATTTGTGATCCACCAACATTGAAAGATGATCAATCATGTGAGAAATGTCTTGAGATGATATCTGTACTGATAAGAGAGAGAGAAATATTCTAATTGTTGTATCTTTCCTTTTTCAGTGCTATATCAAAAACCCTTTCTTTGTATTTTGGATGAATCCACAGGCTTATTTACTTCAAGAACTACAAGAAGACAAGGGTAACTACACATTTTCTCCCTTCTCCCTGTTGGCAATTTTCACAAATGACTGTGTGAACTTGAAATGTTAATAAAGCTATTCTATGATGTGTTTCACTTACAATTTATTGTTGATGCTGTTAGTTAATTTCGAACATTTGTATTGTTTATAACAAACTTTTCAAAAATAACTGAATTTCATTACAGTTATGAAGTTCAAGCTTTGAAGAACAAATGTGTCTTACTATTTAATGGAGGATACCAATTTTGAGTCTGTTAAATACTTATAATAAAGTAGGATGAAACTAAATGAAGAAGAAAAAGTATCAAGTAATGAGATCAAAATACTGAAATCCTAAAGTGAGTTCTTGATTTCATGAATAACTTTAAATCTCTCTTTTTTAAGTTCGTTTTCACAAATGAACACCAAAAAGTAACATACATACAGAATACACACACTGGAAATAAAGATAGCACATGTACGACATACATACATCACTAAAACAATCAGTGGCTAAACTCGATCAAATAAAGTACCAGATTTTATGGACTTTCTAAATGTGTTGCTGATGTAAAAATTACTTTGCATTGGAGAAAAAGTAATACAAGGTTATCTCACAAATAAAGGCCCAAAAGCTCTGGTGGATGAACATTGTTTCACAAGCAGCAGGTTGGGTAAGATACTCTCAGTCATTACCCATCAATAAATCACTAATCTTAACATTTTTTTCCGACAAGGTACCAAGGCACTGATGCCAGCAAAGAGGAAATGTACATAAAGCTACTGTAACTACATCAGTATGGTGTACCAAAATATCAACTGTGAAACAGCTACATTTTAAGAATTCCTTCAATAGTCTTACAAACTGGAAACTTCTAGTTACCAGTTCAGAATAGTATGGGGGAATGGTGAGTACTGTGTTCACTACAAGATATGAGACACAGCCACACATAGAGAGGGTGCTATGCGGCAAAGCGAGCCTCCAGAGATGCGACATAGTTATGAACCATAGAAGGCACACACAAAACGTACTATTTATGCTGCTGCCACTTCACTCAAATAGTTGCAAAGTGGACATAAATCTGACAAACACAGATATAAGCTGACGCATGGCTCCATTCAAGTCAGTTTCATCAACAGTAAATTCAAGACTGCATCAGAACCATGTCTATAGTCACTGCCAAGAACAGCCAAACTGGATATTCTACAAGAGATTGTATTTATCATTCACTGGATTCAGGATTAGACTAGAATTAAAGATAGAGCAGTTAATGTGAACTTTTAACTACTGCCACACATACTAAATTTAAATAGAGTAATATCTCTTTTAATAAATTATTGTAAACTGTTCCTAATCTGTGTTGTCATATGGCTGCCTATAATCCAGTCATTTGCTCTGCATGAAAGTGGGCATGCTGAGCAAAATTTAATTTATAAAATATCTTTCTCCACTTAGAGACACTCATTCTCATTAAGGTTTTCATGTCGAAAATCACTCTATCAATTTACTTGGGTAGTATGCAGATGTAGCACATTTATTTAGTAGACGCTGCTAGTCTGGTGTCATCTCATCAGGGCTGGAGAATATAATAAAAAGAAGCCTAGAGTTGTCAGGAAGCACCAGTGAATATTTAGTCTCTGACAACAGTTATTCCCCAGGATGCAATCTACCATCCCCAGAAGTTTCATGTAAAGACTTTTAAACACCCTGTATTTTTGTATATCTGTTGCCTAACCATATTTGGCCCTGTGACAAGGCTGCAAAGTTGCTACGTGCAAACATGTCACCTCATAATAGCAACTACTTTTGGTGGTAAAGGTATCCTTTCCAGCCACCTACTTATGTTTGAATGTTTGATACCAAGTATCTTTGCTGAATATAATATAAATGAGGAAAAGAGGCTGCCAGTAAAAACATGGTAATGAGGAAAAATGAAATATATAAAAACCTGGTGACAAGGACAAGGCAATGAGATAAACAGTGAAAGTGAAACTTCTCTGGCAATGCAACAGAATCACCGTAGTGGGCATTCTGTATATTCAGTATACTGTGCTAACCCCATTTTCTTTCCAGTAAGATATTTTGGAATTTTTTGTACTGTTCACTATTTCATGTCTCAGAAATGGTTCAGTCAGACTTATTGCACCCTACACTGCTATTGATGCTACAAAACCTTGCTATTAAACAAGAAATGAAAATGTTCTACAAATTTTTATCATGACACCACCACCACCACCACCACCATTTCTGGCTTTCTATCAGAAGACAGAATCCTGGCCAAGCTATGTATTGAGACTGGAATGACATTTCATTACTCACAAATTATCATGTGATGTTCAGTTAAAGCTAAACTTCTTGTTAAAATTGGCATATAAATTTTTAAATTTGAGATGCAATAGAGAAATTAAAGATAAGCTGTAATCTTATTTTAAAGTTCACGTGCACATAGCAGCAGCCAGACATAAATTTTTCCAGTGTTTTAAAAAAATACAATCAAAGTTACAAAGAGTAGGTATTACAAGTAGAGAAGCTCACTAGAGATTGCAAATTTCTATGCAAAAATAAGAAATGTGAAAAGTTTTACACTGATACTCTCATTTATTACATGCTCACAATGAACTCTCCTGATGTAAATTAAAGAAACAGGGTCACAAATTAAGAATGGTGATTCAGAAAGTTGTGATCACAAATTCGTTAGATCCTCAGACTACCAGTTTCGGTCAGCAATGACCATCTCGATATCCGTAGCAAAACATGGGAAAAGCATAATTACAACTAGCGGATCCCCTACAGTTTAAAACAATAAAGTAGACCATAATGAAAAGTGTCACTGACACATATGTGAAAATTATGCACTTTAAATATTATGAGGCATACCTGTTTTAAAAACATGTCCTAATATACTGGAATGGTAGTGGCAAAGATACACACAAAATCAGCTTAGCATTATCACATATATGTAAAATATGGTATATACTACAGTCCCCTTGTTAACAGTGCCACTATTCATAACAAGCTGCTATACAGTAGCCACAAAATGTTCGTGTTCTAAGATCTTTATATGTCACTACTGAATGCATACACATATTTTTCAATCATATAATTGTATGATATGGAATAAAAAGAAGAATACAATCAGTAAAGTCTGTAATAGGTTTACCGGGTGTGTACATCATTATAGTAATAAAAGGCAATAAATTAAAAACATGACAAAAGTTAGACTCTTAAAAAGGAAATAGTTAAGTGAGAATAATTTTGAAATGCTCTTGTGGCTAATTTTAGATAAAGATATAATAATATACATAAGAACAAGCTTAAACAGTACACAGAATAATATAAAAGGAATAAAGATGCTAAAGAATGAAAACAGACCATAGTGAGTAATCACCAGCCTTTGTTGGTGTGCCTGCCAGAATGCCGCATAAGCGAAACAGAGGTTACAGGGGAATCATCCCCTGTGACAAGCCGTTCCAAGAAAAGAATGATAAAACACTGCTCCACTCAATTAACAGGGTTATCTAGTTAATGAAATATACTGCATACACAGAGAATCGACAAGAAAACATAAGAGTAATGTGCTCAGCATAATACAATGAAGTTCTCTTTGGATGGACAATACCACTATGGATCCATTATATTAGGATATGTTTTTTAAAACAGGTATGCATCATTACATATAATGCACTTAATTTTCACATGTACATCAGTAATACTTTTCATTATGCCTGTTTTATTGTTTAAACTGTAGACAATTCACTGGTTGTATTAGTGCTTTTCCCATGTTTTGCTTCAGATTTGTAGATGGTCAGCGCTGAATGAAACTGGCGGTCTGAGGACCTAACAAATTTGTGATCATATATGGAAATAAAGAAATTTACTCTAAAGTCTTCTTTGTTTGACTAACCCATAATTGCAGGAATGTCTGCCTTTAAACTGGGTGCATGAACAAATGCTTGCCTCAGCTGATGCATGTCAGTTCAATGATGCTAGTGTTTTCATGATAAGTCGAAAACAACCTGCATGCACAGGGTGTGAGCGCAATCTTGAAAGACTCTCACAAAGTACAAACAGACAACAGCAGCTGATAAACAGATCTCATAGGGTTAAATTATGATCATGTGCACACTGTACTATTAATCTCAAGTGTGAAGACTATTTCTCCAGAAACGTATAATGCAGGTGCTGCAAAAAAAAAAAAAAGCTCATAAATCTGAAGTGTGCAACACAAAGCAATATAGCACAAAAGCACATGAATGCAACTCATAATAAAAATACTGGTTCAGCAAATTATGTTCAAAGCAAACGTGCAAAGAAATAAAATCTGATGGAGGGGGGAAGTCTTTTCAGCTAATGATAAGGCTTCATCTGTGACACCCAGAGTAAATAAAGTACTATTAAAGTCTCTTATTGACAAAGCTATTCAGTTTCTTTAATTAATCTGTAGGCATACAAAAAATAGCGATTACAAAAACTAACCGAATTATGAAATTCGCTATTTAGCTACACTGGCAACAAATACCCATCAAACATCAGTTCATAACAGGTATTGTACAGAAGCAATTTACAAAACAGGGCAAAATTGTAGTACTAAATTTGCACAGAGCAACAAATTTACTGTGTCTTAATTTATTCGGTAAACTTGGCTTCACAATCCATGAAGGTGCGAATCAGATTCACACTGATGTACCTAACGAAGAGTTGTAAAAGCTATTGCCCAACTATGGTATCATTTCTTCTGAAGTAACATCTAGCATTAAAAGTACAAATAATACATCAAGTTGATGTCGAATGCCTTGCCGAAACTCTGTAAAGCATACAATATTCTATTTTCATTAAAGGACAAGGTGAAACAAGAACTAGATTGCCTTCAACACAGTAACATTATAGAATCAATTACAAGTAGCCAATGGGCTATGCCAATCACTGACAATCATTGTGGTACCAAAACCTAATGAAACACTGAGAATTTGCAGTGATTTTAAGGCAACAGTCAATTTGAAATCAATTACAGATTCATATCAAATTCCGAAACTGAAAGAATTAATGTCTAAATTAGTTTGTGGGGTATACTTTGCAAAATTAAATTTAAGTGAGACCTACTTACAAATATGATTGGATGAGGAAACAGAAAGATATGTCTCATAAATACTCCATTTGGACTTCATCAATTCAAATATTTCCATTTGGGATTAACATTACACCAAGCCTGTTCCAGTGATACTTAGAACATTAATTATGAAAACTTGTAAGTCCGTGAACCACCTGGATAAAATCTCTTGATGAACTCCTGAAGAGCTATTATCTAATTATAAATGTATATTTCAGATTTTACAAGCAGCTAATGTAAAACATAACAAGGAAAACTGCATATTTTTGCAACAAGAAGCCCAATACTTAGGACACATTCTGCCACAACAAGGTACCAGACCAACACTGTAACACTTTGAAGCAATTACATATCTTACATCTCTCAATGTTCTGAAGCAATTATATGCTGTTGTAGGCCAAATCAATTACTACAGAAAATTCATTCCACAAGCAGCACCCATAACTGAACTGCTTCACAAATTGTGAAAGAACAAAATGGATCTGGCACAATGAATGCTAACAAGTATCTCTCAAAAAGAATCCATTAAATTTCAGTCATCCAATAAATTACATTAATTACACTTGAACCATCACATAAAAGTGTTGTAGGGAAGGCAAGCTAAAGACTGTTTTATTGGCCAAGCACTTAGAAGATCCAACAAATCTACAAAAGAGACTGCCTACACTACACTTCCCCATCATCATCTTGAGTATTTTTGCATGTCATGGGATCCTTACTAGACAAGTTTGACAGAGGGTATTGAAAAAGTTCACAGAAGAGTAGCTCATTTTGTATTATTGTGAAACAGGGGGGGCGAGTGTCACAAATACGGTTGGTTGGTTGGTTTACAGGTGGGAGAAGGGACCAAACTACGAGGTCATCAGTCCCTTGGTAATAATAAAACAATGCCACAAGTGTGGGCATAAAACGGACGAAACTTATAACACAAAACGGAATGAAAGGAAAAGCCACAAGAACGAATGGAACACTAAAAGGAACAAAAGAGGACAAGAAAACAGAGAGACACTAGAAACAGAAGAAAGTAAAACATGAAAGCAGATTACAGAATAAAAAGGGAAAGCCAGCCACTCTGAAATACATTAAAACTTCCACCCTAAAAGCTCTAGGGTAGAGGACACTAAGGGGGGAAAAAAGACATGCACTAAAACCTAGATAGAAGTATAAAATCCACTCTCATGGATAAAACATAATCTAAAGCTGCTGTGGAGGCTTTGCCTCCCAACACCGAAGGCAGGGTGCTGGGAAAGTTAAAAGTGTGCCGCAGGGTGGCTAAAAGTGGGCAGTCCAACAAGAGGTGGACGACTGTCATTTGGGAGCCACAGCGACGCTGAGGGGGTCCTCGCAATGGAGTAGGTAACCATGCGTTAGCTACGTATGGCCAATGTGGAGCCGGCAGAGGACAGATATGATTCACAAACTGGGGTGGCAATCACTAAAACAAAGGTGTTTCTCGTTGCAGTGAGATCTTTTCACAAAATTTCAATCACCAACTTTCTCCTCTGAATGCGAAAATATTTTGCTAACTCACAGTGAGAAATGACCATCATAATAAAATAAGAGAAATCAGATTTCACACAGAAAGATTTATGTGTTCATTTTTCCCACATCCTATTCCAGAGTGCAAATATCGAGAAATAGTCTGAAAGTGATTCTAGAAACAATATGCCAAGCACTTGGATTTGAATTGCAGAGTAGTGTTGTATGTGTAGATACACACTGTGAGAGCAGAATTCAATGGAATTACTACAAAACTACTTGACAATTATGACATTGCCAGAAAATATAACAGCAACATACCTGGTATCTTTACATGTCCAGTAAGTGTAGCATCATCAATATATGGATGACTGCTTTCTTGAACAACTGGTTTTGGAGCCATATGTAATGAAAATGTGTTACTTGCTACATCTTCCAATTCAGTAACACACAGTTCCAGTAGCATGTCACAAATATCCGCATATGCCAATCCCATTGCTGTAAAGGATTGAGGAACAATATAAGTAGTCATAAAAAAGAAAATGCCTATGGAAAAAGTCAATACAAATGCAGTGGCTCACTGATGTACAACAATGATATAACAGTACAATATAAATTGTCGCTGATAACACTGCAGGAAACATACTAAGGAGCTATTCAACTTAGTTCAATTTGTAACACACTCAGTAGCCTCTCTCATTGACAGTCATTTTTATTAGTACACTACTGGCCATTAAAATTGCTACACCAAGAAGAAATGCAGATGATAAACGGGTATTCATTGGACAAATATATTATACTAGAACTGATATGTGATTAGATTTTCACGCAGTCTGGGTGCATAGATCGTGACAAATCAGTACCCAGTAATAACGGCCTTGATACGCCTTGGCATTGAGTCAAACAGGTACAGGTGCCTATGCAGCTTCAACACGATACCACAGTTCATCAAGAGTAGTGATCGGCGTATTGTGATGAGCCAGTTGCTCGGCCGCCATTGACAAAACGTTTTCAATTGGTGAGATATCTGGAGAATGTGTTGGCCAAGGCAGCAGTCGGACATTTTCTGTATCCAGAAAGGCCCATACAGGACCTGCAACATACGGTTGTGCATTATCCTGCTGAAATGTAGGGTTTCGCAGGGATCGAGTGAAGGGTAGAGCCATGGGTCGTAACACATCTGAAATGTAACGTCCACTGTTCAAAGCGTCATCAATGAGAACAAGAGGTGACCGGGAGGACTCTATCAATGCAATAGCTGAACAGGTTAATAGACTCACCCTCAGAAAACCAGAGTGACAGAAACAGTGTAAGGAACTAGTGTGAACATGTGAAGCTGAGCTGAAAGCTTCACAGACTACTGTAAGTTCCTCAGGGACCTCTGCAGCTAGTTCTGTGGTACCTATACCAAGGACAGCAAGCAGCTTCCTTGCAGTACCTTTCATCCCTACTTTTTTGGCAAAACAAAATGAGAACATTACAACTTTCCTACAGAGGGTTTAAGATGTAGGACACACTTGTTTCCAGCCAAATGGTTTTGTTTATTAAATGTAGAGGACAATACAATGGATCCCTTTAGGGCATCCCAGAAACAAGTACATAGACTGATGGCTAAAAATGTAGGACTGTAGGAATGAGTTACGTAATTTAGAACTAGAGGTACTAAAGAGAAAAAACCACATTCAGAAATATCATGTTAGAGAACCCTAGTGAGGCCGATACGGAAGTCTCTAGAACGGATGTGACTAGTGAGGAAGAGGTCAAGTTTAGACATAAATAGTGGTGACTTGTTGTCTCATTGTTGAGCAACACAAATTAAAATAGAAATCTCCATCTCACCAAGCCAAAATGTTACCTCCACATTTTTGAAAAACGTGTGACATTAGTAATGTGTGTTTCTGGCTGTACGAGTTCCTGTTGTTTGTAACAAAGCTAAAATTGCCGGGAAACACACACAAGCAGGTATGATCTGTTGATGCATTACGCGATGCAGTAAAATTTTAAGTCCTGGCAAACAGTTTAGCATAACACTATTCAGACTAAAAGAAAGTCAGTTACTACATAGCCTGTTTATTTACACTACAGCAAAAGGCAAATGGAGATTTTGAAGCTTTTGCAGTTTGAATACAAACTGCATAGCATTGCTCGTGCATGTTTGGATGGGATGCTACACACAATGAGGTGCTGATTTAGGAGGCTAAATCTCATCCTACTGATGTATTCATTAAGGGCATATGCCCGCAAATAGATTGTGAAGTGAAGGTAGCCTAACCACCTTCACTGCATGTTGCAACCTTGTTGCACGAGGAGCCTGAGTGGGTTGTTTCCACTCCACTGCACAGTAATGGGCCACACCATGTTTTTTTAAACAATGTGCAATGGAAACACTGAGGTAAACCAAACCATACAGCTGGGCACTATTGGGTGTCGTTTCAGACCAAATGCCACTTGGAAGGACAAATGAGTGATAGTTGCCTACAGAATTTTAGACAGAACCATCAAGAGCAGAATTCTCCATAAAAGTATGAGAGACTGTATGTAGATCACGACAAAGGAGGTAGGACCACTCACCCACTTTCGCCCCCAACAAGATTAATGAATCTTGTCCCAAATGGAGTGGAAAATGAGGTGCCTACTATAATTTTAGAAGGAAAGACTAGGAGAAGGTTGGTTGGTTGGTTGGTTGGTTGGTTGGTTTGTGGAGAGTTGAAGGGACCAGACTACAAAGGCCATCGCCCGCAAGGAAGAAAACAAGCTACAAAGATGACAAGGGATGACACAGAACAAGAAAGACACAGACAAAGACCAGACAAGAAGAATTAAAAGCACACAGTGTTGCAGTGTTGGCCGACCACGGAAACAAAAAAAAGGAAAAGCCAACCAACAAAGAGACACAGTAAAAATCATAATTTAAAACTGTAGGCTAAAGGCCAGACACAATGCACAAAAGAGACAAACCCTCAAATTGAGTGATGAAAGTCCACTGCTTGAATAAAACTGAAAACTAAGCCTGTCATTGCAGCATCATCCTTTAAAAGTGCAGGGAGCATATCAGGCAGCACAAACATCTGTCTGAGTGCAGTTAAAAGCAGACAGTCCAACAAAATGTCAACCACTGTCAACACTGAACCACGGTGACAGAGAGGTGGGTCCTCACAGTGCAATAAATAACCATGCATCAGCCAGGTGTTGCCAATGCCTAGCTGGCAGAGGACAAATGAGCCCATGCGAGAGGCCTGCAAGGAGGAGCGCCACACTCCGGTAGTCTCCTTGATGACCAGAAGTTTGTTGGGTGAAGGAAGGATGCGCCATTCATCACTCCAGGTACCAATGACGCAAAAATGATTGAGATCATACTCCGAACGGCCAATCTCCAGGACCGGTGCATCGACAGCTTGTTTGGCCAGTGTGTCAACCCGTTCATTATCCAGGATGCTGACCCTGACCGGGGCCACCGTTCTGGAAGATGGATGACCGAGTTGGGGAACAGGAGATGGTAATTTGGATTCCCTGGCATGCTACAAAGACCAAGGAGTGGCCACAATGGGCAAGAGTATGGAGGGACTCCTGGATAGCCATCACCAGACAAGAGCGAGAAAAACACTGGTCGATAGCTCATAAATTGCTCAGGAATTCACTACTGATAACGAAGGACTCACCTGAGCAGGAGCAGATAGATGGCGACAAGCTCTGCAGTGAAAACACTGCAGCCATCCAGCAATGAGCATTGTTCCCCAAGAGTAAAAGCATACTCAACCTGACCAGCAACCATTGAACCATCGGCATAGATTACAGCAGAGCTGGGAAATGCGGCAGGATGGAAAGAAAGCATCGGCATAGGGCCTCAGGAGGGACTGAGTCTTTCGGGCCTTGTGCCAAATCCAGCCGAAGGCACAGGCGGGGCACACACCACAGGGGTAGATGTAGATGGGCCTGGAAAAGAGGTGGGAGAGGGAAAAACTCAAGCCCAGAGAGAAGAGCCGGGACGCGAACCATGATCATACAACCTGACTGGGGCCGCCGCTTTGGAAGATGGATGACCGAGTTGGGGAACCGGAGACGGTAATTTTGATTCCCTGGCAAGCTACAAATATAAACGGCCAGTAGTCATTGGCGCCGGATCTGCAATGTAGGGACACCAGCCTCCACAAGTATGCTGTTTACAGGGCTTGTGTTGAAAGTACCAGTTGTGAGTCAGATCCTGCAGTGAAGTACAGGGTCAAGCAACCGCAATGGGAAGGTGATGCCAAACCATAAGCCAGGCTCCCATAATCGAGATGGGACTGAGTCAATGCCTGGTAAATTCGTAGAAGGGTAGACCGATTGGCACCCCAGCTCGTGTGACTCAAGCAATGTAGAGCGTTAAGATGCTGCCAGCACGTTTGTTCAAGCTGCCAAATATGAGGGAGCCAAGTAAACTGGGCATCAAAAAACAATAAAAAAACTGATGTGTCTCCACCACTGCAAGAGGTTCACTATCAAGATAAAGCTATGGATCAGTGCGATGCCGGTAGAAATGTATGCAAGTCTTAGCGGCCGAAAGCTGGAAACCGCCCAATATGGCCCAAGATTGTGCCTTGCGGATAGCGTCCTGCAGCTGCTGTTCATAACCCGCAATGCCAGTGGAGCTATAGTACAGGCAAAAGTCATCAGCATAAAAAGAAGCCACGGACATTCCCAAAGTTTCCTATTTATAGCAACTAAAAAGAGGCAGACACTAAAGACAAAGCCTTGTGGGACCCCATTCTCCTGGACTCGAGAGAAACTATGGGAGGGACCAACTTGCCCATGGAAGGAATGGGGTGACAGAAAATATTGAATAAAAATTGGGAGCAGGCCCCTAAGACCCCAGCCTTGAAGCGTGGTGAGGATATGACGTTGCTATGTTGTATTGTATGCCCTCCGCATGTCAAAAAAAAAAGACAGCAACCAGATGCTGACAGTGGGCAAATGCCATACGGATGGCAGACTCCAGGCAGACCAGATTATCAGTGGCATAGTGGTCCTTACAGAACCCACCCTGGAACGGAGCCAGAAGACCCTAAGAGTCAAGTAGCCAACTCAACCTCCGGCTCACCATGCGTTCAAGCAATTTGCATGGAACACTAGTGAGGCCAGGTTTCAACACGAGGATGATCATGCTTTTCCACCATTGTGATGGGAACTCATCCTCAACCCAGATATGGTTGAGAAGGTCTGGGAGGTGTCACTGGCAGTTCACCGAGAGGTGTCTGAGTATCTGATAGTGGATGCGATCCAGCCTGGGAGCCATATCAGGGCAAGCAACTAGGGCACTTTGGAATTCCCACTCACTGAATGGAGTATTGTATGATTCGGGGTGGAGCGTATGGAATGAAAGGCTCTGACGTTCCAACCGCCCTTTCAGGGAGCAGAAGGTCAGTGGGTAATTTGTGGAAGTGGAACCCTGAGCATAATGCTCCACTAAGAGTTTGGCAATCGTGTCAGAATCAGCACAGACTGTTCCATTCAGGGATAGCGCAGGTATGCTGACAGGTGTCTGATAGCTATAGTCACCTAATCTTCGCCCAAACCTGCAATGGTGAGGTATGGATGCCAATGGTGGAGACATACCTTTGCCAACACTCCTGCTTCAGTCGGTGAATAAGGCTCCGAGCTCAGGCATGGAGCCGCTTAAAGGCAATAAGGCAATCCAGTAACGGATGCCGCTTGTGACACTGGAGGCCTCGCCTGCGATCGCAAATCACCTCTGAGATCTATGGTGACCACCAAGGCACAGTCTTCTGCCGAGGGTATCCAGAACAGGGAATTGTAGATTCTACTGGGTGTCTTGAGAAAGAGGCTCAATAGTGGCAATGGAGGCAAACGAGTCCCAATCAGCCTTATTCAAAGTCCATCTGGTGAGGCACCTAGAAGAGTGACACTGCAGCAGTGACAGAAAGATCTGAAAGTGGTCACAAGTCGTCATGCACACACCAGTGGATGGATGGTAGAAGGCTAGGGCTGTAGACCAAAAGGTCAACGGCTGAGTACGTGCCATGCGCCACACTGAAATGTGTGGAGGCACCATTATTTAAAAGAGAAAGGGCGAGCTGTGCCAACACTTGCTCAATGACAAGGCCTCCTTCTTCTTCTTCCTCTCTTCCTCCTGCTGATCTTTAGGAGCAATATGGAAAGGAGTCTCAGAAGGAGGACCAGGGACAGACGAAGAGTGGAAAGCTCTGTGATCTGCCGCTCCTGGCTCCTTGAGCCACTGACTGATGTCCCAGCTGTCGCACTGGAGGATGTCTTAGAAGGTTTACTTGCAAGGGACCCTTTCCATGCGATATAAGCCAGAGGAGGCTGGTGTACCTCTTGTGGGAAGGGTGTTGGGGGTTGGGGGTGAGGGGTGTGGGGTGGGGTCCGATATCCCTGTCAATTTGAGGGGTTGGTCTCCCAAAGGAGGTACCTTGGGAGTTCAAGAAGAAGCAGTGTCCACATCACAGACACAGGGGAAGAGGCAGGGCGGTCCTGAAGGCTTACTGGAGGCTTAACAACTGCAGGGACAGCCGTCACTGCCAGGGTCAACAAAGTCGCAGTCGCAGCATACGATGTAGTCATTTGCACACGATGAAGCCGTTCACATTTCCTCTTCACATCCTGATAGGTGAGCCTGTCCAGGGTTTTTATTTCCACAGTTTGTCGCTCCTTATGGAGAACACAAGTGGGAGGAGGCACACATGGAGCACTCGGGTGCAGAGGAAGACCGTAATCCCTGCATGTGGCGCTGGAAGTACAACCAGATGACATGTGACCAAACTTGTAACACATGAAGCACCGCATAGGGGGACGGACATATGGTTTTATGTCACAACGGTAAACCATCACCTTGACCTTTTCAAACAAGTCACCCTCAAAGGCCAAGAGAAGGCACCAGTAGCAACCCTGTTGTCCTTGGGTCCCCTATACACGCACCGGACGAAGTGGACACCCCGTCGCTCTAAGTTGGTGCATAACTCCTCATCCGACTGCAAAAGGAGGTCACGATGGAAAATAAGACCCTCAACCAAGTTAAGGCTTTTATGAGGAATAAATGAAACAGGGATATCACCCAGCTTGTTACAGGCTAGCAACGCCCACGACTGGGCTTGGGACGCGGCTTTGATCAAAATCGCCCTGCTGCGCATTTTAGACAATGCCGCCACTTCCCCATACCTATCTTCAGGGTGGTCTACAAAAAACTGGGGCTTCGTTGTCTGAAAGGTCTTTCCATCAGTCCTGCAGCAAACTAGGTACCAAGGGGAATACGGCTCATGAGACCGAGTTGCCCTATGGTCCTCCCAAGGTGTGGCCAGAGAGGGGAACGATCGGGAATCATAGGTCCCAGCATCAAATTCATTTTGTACCCGCTTGGAGACTGCTGGTGCTGAGTGACCACCAGATTGATTTGACTTAACCTTTTTCATTGCGGGTCATCTGCCCTGATGCCACCCATTCTGACCAGGGGCTCTCCCCACAGGTGCCACCGTGCCTCAGCAAGGGCCACCTGGTGGGATGGCCACTGCCGGGAGTCCTGGTGCCCCAGATGGATGTGCACCTACTCCATTGCATATGCAGGGAGGTCTCATCTCTGGCATCAGCAGTGTGATTCCTGTGTTGTCATTGGGCTACAACCAAGAGGGTACATGACAACCCCACCATGACGAACTGGCTACCGAACAGTCAGGAGACGAGAAGTACGCAACCCAGAAGATGTAGGGTGCAAAGTCTGCCATATGACAATAAATAGCACGCAAGATCTTGGTGCATAATGCACAAACAAAAAACACCTCGTACGATGTCCTACCCCACATGGCAAGCACTAGCGACAGAAATTTGGAAAAGATGGAGGTCAAACCCAAGAGGGGATCAACACATACAGGCCGAAACCTTGGAGACTCATTTTAGTCACCTCTTATGACAGGCAGGAATACCGCGGGCCTATTCTAAACCCTGAACCTGCATTGGGGTCAGAGGAAGGAATATTAAAGTTTTAGGAGATCCAGGGGCTCATGCTAGTGTATTATTTGTTTCTCATAGTGGTAAGCACATGCTCAAGCCATCACACTGTAACATTATCAGATTAGGAGCAGAAGTAACAGCAATACCCACAGACACACATTTTGTAGACCTGCATACAGATGGTAAGAAGTATGGTATTGATATGGAGATGCAGAAGCGATTTCTGTGTTGTTCAACAGAATAATTTCCTACATTGGTATCACATGGTGGTGGATTACAGGATGCATGTTCTTCAATTCAGTGAGGCAACACACTGTTTCGGCAGCGACTGCACCTCTCAGTCATGAGGAACTAGTGGAATGAGGTCTCTTTCAGAAGCTCCAACAGAGCCACATACATGGGTATTGAAAGCTAACACCCTTGTTACAATTAGCGGTACACCAAAAAAGTTCTCTGGATAGCTGTCTAATCCAAACTCTGGTCAGACTTTCTGGTCGATCCACTCAATCAGAAAGACTTTCTTGAAAGACTGCAGATTCATGATTAAAGAAGTATTAGTAAAACAGAGATAGTAGGAAAGAAGTTTTGTGATCCAGTATGTATTGATAATTTTGGGAAAGAGGTCTACATCTACATCATTACTCCGCTATTCACAATTAAGTGCAAGGTAGAGGGTTCAATGAACCAGCTTCAAGCTGTCTCTCTATCATTCCAATCTTGAACGGTGTGTGGGAAAAACAAGCACTTAAATTTTTCTGTGTGAGCCCTGATTTCTCTTATTTTGTCATGATGATCATTTCTCCCTATGTAGGTGGGTGCCAACAGAATGTTTTTGCAATCAAAGGAGAAAACTGGTGATTGAATTTCACAAGAAGATCACGTCGTAACAAAAAATACCTTTGTTTTAATGATTGCCACTCCAATTCACGTATCATGTCTGTGGCACTATCTCCCCTATTTCGCGACACCACAAAATGAGAAACCATTCTTTGAACTTTTTTGTTGTCTTCCGTCAGTCCCACCTGATGTGGATCCCACACTGCACAACAATACTAAAGAATAAGGTGGACAAGCATGGTGTAAGCAGTGTCTTTAGTAGATCTGTTGCACCTTCTAAGTGTTCTGCCAATGAATCGCAGTTTAGGTTATTTGTAATTGTATTCCCTAAGTATATAGTTGAATTTACAGTATTCAGAGTTGTGTGACTTATCATTTAGCGGATTTCTTTTAGTACTCATGTGAATAACTTCACACTTTCCTTTATTCCGTCTCAACTGCCACTTTTCGTACCACACACATATCTTATCTAACTCATTTTGCAATTTGTTTTGGTCATCTGATGACTTTACAAGATGGTAAATGGCAGCATCATCTACAAATAATCAAAGAGGGCTACTCAGATTGTCCCCTATGTCATTAATAAAGATCAGGAACAATAGAGGGCCTATAACACTTCCTTGGGGAATGGCGGATATTACTTCTGTTTTACTCGATCTCTTTCTGTCTAATACTATGAACTGTGACGTTTCTGACAGGAAATCACAAATCCAGTTGTACAACTGAGGGGATATTCCATAGGCACACTACTTGGTTAGGAGATGCTTGAAAGCCTTCTGGAAATCTAAAGATATGGAATCAATTTGACATCCCTTGTCGATAGCACTCATTTCTTCATGAGTATAAAGAGCTAGTTGTATTTCACAAGAATGATGTTTCCTGAATCCTTGCTGACTATGTGTCAAATAAATTGTTTTCTTTGAGGTAATTCATAATGTTCGAACACAGTATATGTTCCAAAATCCTACTGCAAATTGACGTTTGTGATATGGGGCTATAATTCAGTGGATTACTCTTATTTCTCTTTTTGGGTATTGGTGTGACTTGAGAAATTTTCCAGTCTTTAGGTATGGAACTTTCTGTGAGCGAGTGGTTGTATATAACTGCTAAATATAGTATTGAGATCCACATGGAACAATACTTTCTAGGCGTCAGGAAATGGTGGTGGAAGGGTTCAAAGGGAAAAACAGTTTAAGTGTAAAAGAAAAAAAAAACAAACAGCTGTCAGTAAGGAAAGTTTTTTTGAAATCATTCCCTTATTTAAAAAAACAGTCATATCTGAGTTTAACACATTTGTCCGAGTCAGAGCAAAATCTTTCCCAGTATTAGAGGGATATACCTGGTTGTTCAAGGAGCAGCAGTATTTGCTAGCAACTGACCTTGAACAACATAAAATTCCAGTGGGAGATGCTAGATCAATTGCTCAAAAACTGCACAGGCTCCCATACCTTCTACAATCTGTTGTTGAGGATACTATACAACAACAACTGGCAGCAGGGATAATTCAACCTTCTGCAAACCCTTGGTCATTGCCTATGGTTATGGTAGCCAAAAAGTCAAACAATGAAGACAAATCCCAACATCTGCGCATTGGTATGTGAGTGATATCAAGGTAACACCACCTGACAGGAGGGATGTCCTGAAAGTAAGTACCATTTTGGAAAAAAAACCATAAAAACTTTTTTCAAACAAAAATTTATTTTTACAAGAAACAGCAAATACTTTCACTATTTTCCTACATAGTTGCCACCATTTTTCAGGCATTTGTAATAGCAGAAAACCTACTTTTATATGCCCTCTTCAAATAAAGAAGCTGTCCGTGAAGATAGCCATTGCTGAATATCAGTTTTTTGTGTCATCATCGCTGTCAAAGCGCCTTCCTCCAAAGTCACACTTCAAGTCACATTGACGGTTCCACCTCTGGGAAGAACTCAACAAGCAGAATGCCCTGTCTGTCCCAGAACATATTGTGCTGACAAAATTGTTTTGAAGTTTTATTTTTTGGAGGATTTTGAGTGTCTCCACTCGATCAACTGTTATTTTGATTGTGGAGTGACATGACAAACCCAAGTATCATCACCAGTCAGAAATGCATATAAGAATTCATCTCCCTCATCACTGTATCAGCAATAAATGTCAAAGTACTGCCAAGTTGCTTTGTTTTGTGGACAGCTGTCAGCATTTTGGGAACGCAACAGGAACACAATTTGAGAAAATTGTGACAATTTCATGCAAATCTGTTTTTGAAATTTGTGGAGACACACAACAAAGCATTCTTATTGTGAACTGTCTGTTTTCACGATTTTCTCATTAACTTTCTCAACCACACAATCACTGAAAACACAATGCCATCCATTCCATGCGTCGTCGTGAACATTGGTTCATCTACCATTGAATTGCCTCACTCACTTCCTCACCATTCCATCAGTCATTCATTTTCACCACAAATCTATACAAGTTGATGAATTTCAGGTGGCTTAAGATTCTTTTCACTCAAAAACCGTATTACGGAACACACTTCACAGCCGGTGAGCTCAGAGAACGTATTAAACTTTTTGAATGATCACAAACAAATGTAAACACAACATTTTCTGGCTGTAATGGCATCAATGGAAAGACAATGAACCAGAGAGACAAGTGTGAATGTTGTTGGAACTGTGACACTAGTGCTGCAGTCTTGGTACAACAAAACAGCACTTACTTTCTAGACAAGCCTCATAATAACTTTGTATTCTTGTATTGACAAAATACTGGACGGATTAGGGAATTGCAGGTATTTTATAACCCTTGATGTATATTCTAGTTACCACTAAATTCTGATTTCACCACAAGGCTGACCAAAAACAACATTTGTGGTTCTCTCAGGGTTGTGTGAGTTTTAACAAGCCTTTTGGACTTAGAAATGTTGGTTGGTTTGGGGAGTAAAGGGACCAAACTACGTTGTCATCAGTCCTCATTCAAACAGGTCTCAAGTTAAAAACAGTCCCTAATGGAGTTGGGGAAATTAAAAGACTCAAAACTAACTTTGAATCACACTGAAGACAAAATGACAGAAGTTAACAGGAAGGGGAAAACATGCACTAAGAGGAAACAGTAGTGGATGGTATTAAAAGAATATAGCAGATGGCCTGGGCTGGCTGGAAAAAAAAGGTGAGCCACCCACCCTTCCATGTGCTAGCCAAGTATGGCCAATGCGGAGTCGACAAAGAACAACAGAGTCCCTGCAAGTGGCTCGCATGGATGACCACCACACATTCGTTGTCTCCTTATAACACAGTTTATTTGGTGTACTGAGGGTGCACCACTCAGCATCCCAGATCACAAAAACTTTACGGCAGAAGACCAATCAGAGATCAGTTTCAGGCAGGCCGATCTCCAGAGTTGGTTTACCGGTAGCCTGTTCGGCCAGGCTGTCAGCAAGATCATTCCCCCACCATCCTGAAATGTCCTGGGGTCTAAGTGAAGGTCACTGAATGTCCACTGTTGTTGAGGGCATAAAGAGACTCCTGGACAGTCATTACCAATTGATGACAAGGGAATCACAGGTCGAGAGCTTGTAGGCTCCTTATGGGGTCACTACAGATGATGAAGGACTCACCAGTGCAGGATCGGATATGTTCAACATCACAATAGATGGCTACGAACTCTGCAGTGAAAACACTGTGGCCATCAGGCAAGGAGTGCCATTCAGTACGTCCAACGTGAGCGTAAGCGAAGCCAACAAGACCTCGAACATTGATTCATCAGTGTAGGCTATTTCTGAGCCTTGGAACTTGCTGAGAATAGTGAAAAATTGCTGGTGGAGGGCCTCAGGTGGAACTGAGCCTTTTAGGCCTTGCAATAAGTCCAGACAAAGCTGTGGCTGAGGCACAGACCGTGAAGGTGTACGTAAGTGGACTTGCAGGAAAGGTGGTAAGAGAGAAAGTGTCGAGTTCAGTAGGAAGCAACTGTACATGGACTGCAAGGGGGTTCTCCATTCTGAGCCGCCATTGCGGGAGATGGATCGCCCTGTTACGGAAAAGGAGATGGTAATTTGGAGGGTAAGGTGAATAATGAATGTGGGCGTTATAAATTTGCAAGCAGGAGTGCCGCCAGAGTCGCAATGGAGGAATGCCAGCTCCCACAAGGAGGCTGTTCACTGGGCTCATTTGGAAAGCTCCCATCAGAAGCCGAACTCCACAGTGGTGGACAGGGTCCAGCAGAAACAGTGTGGGCAGCGATGCTGAACCATACACCAGACTCCCATAATCCAGATGGGACTGCACGAGGGCTTTGTACAGCTGCAGCACTGACACAACTGCTGGCTCACCATATGTTCAAGTAGAGTTCAGAGAAACTTGGTGAGGCTAATAGGACAATAGCTATCCATATCTAGCAGGTTCTTACCAGGCTTTATCACTGGAACGACTATACTTTCCCACAACTGCGACGAGAATTCCCTTTGCTCCAGATGTGATTGAAGATAGCGAGGAGGTTGCGCTGGTAACCCACTGACAGATGTTTAATCAATTAGAAATGGATGCAGTCTGGGCCAGTGGATGTGTCAGGACAGATGGCAAGGGCACTGATAAATTTCCACTCACAGAAGGTAGTGTTATATGGCTCTGGGTAGTGTGTAGCAAAAGACAGGTGTTTTCGTTCCGCCCGCCGTTTGAGGAGACGAAAGGTGGGGTGGTAATCCTCAGATGCAGAGGTGCGAGCATAATGCTCAGCAAGATGCTCTGCGATTACATCTGGATTGGCAGATACAGCTCCATGTGGAAATTCCTGGTACACCTGCAGGGGTTTGATAGAGTAAAGGCGATGGAGCTTGATCCAAACCTGGGAAGCAGAGGATCTTTTTCGAATGGTGGAGGCATATCATTCCCAACACTCGTGCTTCTATAATTTGGTGGACCTGGGCACGGAGCCATTTGAAGGCAATGAGGTTCACTTATGACACTGGAGGGCTGCTGCGATTTCTGGTGACCGACAAGGCTCTGACTTCCACAGGGGGAAACCTGAGGAACAAGGTATTGCCAGTTCACCTGTGGCAACAATGGTACTAGTGATAGTGTGGATCACCTCACTGATGTTGTCATACAACGGAGATTCAACAGAGGTAGAAAAGATGAAAGTGTCCCAGTCAGCGGTGGGAAAAGCCCATATGGGCAAGTGTCCAGATGAGTGATGCTGGGTAAGGGACAGGAAGTTTTTAAAGTGATCTCTACCACACAAGTCATCATGAGCTATCCAGTGGATAGATGGGAAAAGGCCAGGACTACAAACTGAGAGATCAACGGCCAAGTATGTGCCATGTGCCACACTGAAATGTGTGGGGGCATCTGCATTTAGGAGGCAAATGTCAAGTTGGGTTAGTAGGTCCTTAACATCTTTACCACAGCTAGTAACCTTGGTCCCACCACACAATGGGTTATGGGCATTGAAGTAGAAAAGGTGAGGGGACTTGGGAAATTAGTGCCACCAATACATGGGGTGGCACTTCATCATTTGGAAGAAGATGGATGTTACAGATGGTAATTTCATGTGTTGTTCTCACCCTGACAGCCACAGCTTTTAAAAGTGTTTGAAGGAGCACAAGTTCACTACAGACAGAGGTAAGGACATAGATACAAACTCCACCTGACAGTTTATCACAGTCAGTACAGCCATGAAGGGCTGGCGTCTGCATCACAGACTGAAGAGCAATGCAAAAAGCAGGTGTAACACTTAATAGTTTTCATATCGCAACCAGGGGGGAGAAAAAACTCCTGCAGTTTCACTGGAGGATGATGCTTTCTGTAGTTGGGGAAGGCATGAAGTGACCACGGAGGCAGTTTACACCTCAGCACCACCTGCTGCCACCAGTTGAGTATGTGTGTGTATGTGTGTTGGTGAGATTCAGGTTTTTGGGGGACACTAAAATCTTGTCCTCAGATGCAGAAATGGTTGGGAGTGATCGTGTTGGTGCCACCGGAGAGTCTGTTTCTTAGCCTTACTACTTCTTCATCCGCTTGCTCTCTCGCTTCTCTTTAGGGTCTTGCTGGGAGGATTTCTCCGAAGTAGCTTCAGGCACAGAGGAAGGCTGTGAAGCCCTTCATCCAGCAGCTTGTGGCTCCTTCAGCCACTGGCAAGTGTCCACTTTTCCATTAGTGGAGACCTTGGAAGGGAGTGTCTCAACGGACTCCTTTTGTGCAAGAAGAGACAAGAGGAGGCTGTGACCTCTCCGGCTGTGGGGAGTGGACCGATGTCCCTGGCATTTGGGGCTGTATTTATCTCAAAGTAGGTGGTATGGGAGTAATGGAAAAAGAGGTTACCCCTGGGAGTAATGGAAACAGAGGTTGCCCAACCACCAATGGGGGCAGATAGATTTGGGTGGCCTGGAGGGTCCGCTGTACGAGACAGAGATGTTATAACTATCGCAAGTGAAGGTGATGTCAACGTAGCTGCAGCATACATAGATGTCAAGTGAATGGGGTGCAACTGTTCAAATTTACGTTTGACCTCTTGGTAAGTCAGCTGATCCACAGTCTTGTACTTCATAATTTTCTGCTCCATGTGGAGTACTGTGCAGTCTGGCAAGCAGGGGGAGCCGTGCTCTCCACAGCTGACACAAGTGGGAGCAGGCACACAGGGAGTATTTTGATGCAGTAGATGTCAGCAGTCTTGACATGTGACACTGGAAATGCAGTGGGAAGACATGTGCCCAAATTTCTAGCTCTTAAAGTATCACATACGGGGAGGGACATATGGTTTTATGTCACTTAGGTAAACCATCAACTTGACCTTTCCAGGCAATGAATCATGTTCAAAGGGCAAGACGAAGGCACAGGTAGCAACCCTATTGTCTTTGGGTCCCCTACAGACACGCCACATGAAGTGAACACCCTGCCATTCTAAATAAGCACGGAGTTGATTATCAGACTGCAAGAGAGTCGCAATGGAAAATAGTCCACTGGACCATGTTAAGGCTTTTATGTGAGATGACAGGAATGAGAATATCATCTAGCTTGGCACAGGCTGTCTGAATGAGCACTGCCCCATTATATCATTTCAGACAGTGCAGCCACTTTGCCAAACTTGTCCTCAGTGTGTTTGACAAGAAATAGAAGCTTTGTAACCAGAAAGGAGTCTCCATCCATTCTGCTGCACAATAAATACCTTCGTGAATAAGGGTCTCTTTTTTCCATAGTTCTATTTTCCTCCCATGGTGTGGCTAGAGAGGGGAACGATTTGTGGTCATATTTCTCAGCATTAATTTCGACTTTCCTTTTTTAGAGACTGCTGGGGTCATTTGGTCTTCAGCAAAAGATGACTTGGTCTGCTTCATTGTGGGTCATCTGCCCTGATGCCACCCTCTCCGGTCAGGAGCTCTCGCCACGGGCACCACCCAGCCACAGCAAAGGCCATCTGGTGCGATGGCCATTGCCAGGAGTCCTGATGCCCCAAGAAGAAGGGTATCTACTCCTTGGCATATGTGGGGAGTTTGCAGCTCAGGTATCAGCAGTGCTATCCCTGTGTTGGCAGGGCACCATCATGGCAGACTGGCTACCATGCTGGATATTGGGTGTCGAGAAATCCAACATCGGCATGGCAGAGAAAGAGGTTCAAATGGTTCTGAGCACTATGGGACTCAACTGCTGTGGTCATAAGTCCCCTAGAACTTAGAACTACTTAAACCTAACTAACCTAAGGACATCACACACATCCATGCCCGAAGCAGGATTCGAACCTGCGACTGTAGCAGTCGCACGGTTCCGGACTGCGCGCCTATTACCGCGAGACCACGGCAGCCGGCCGGTGAAAGAGGACAGAGGACTATGGAATCAGATGATGTACCCTCTATGATGTACCCTCTAAGATGTTCTCACGCAGATAGCTGGGTTGCAGGTGGAGTTGCAGACGCAGGACAATATGGGGTGCAGAAGGTCTAATCACACACTGGATATATGGAGCACTGCGTAAGGCATACTTGCCTAAATGGCCCACATTTCGGATAATTTGAAAGATGTGCATGTCAAATCCTGAAAGGGGGACCATAACTGATTAGGCTGATGAGTGGGAGGCTCCTTTTACTCTCCTCTTACAACAGGAAGGAATACCTCAGGTCTATTTTAATCCCTGAACCCACCGGAGGTCTCAGAAATGTGCCTAGCACTTTTCAAAGAGTCACTGACGTGTTGTAGAGAGGACTGAAGCCTACTATGTGATAATGTATTTGGATGATGTCATAATACACTGAAGAGCCAAAGAAACCGGTACACCTGCCTAGTATCATGTGGGACCCACAACGCACACAGAAATGCGGTAATACAATGTGGCATGGACTCGACTAATGTCTGAAGTAGTGCTGGAGGGAACTAACACCATGAATTCCACAGTGCTGGAGCTCTCTTCTGAACAGCATGTTGAAAGGCATCCCAGATTTGCTCAATAAAGTTCATGTTTGGGGAGTTTGGAGGTCAGCGGAAGTGTTTAAACTCAGAAGAGTGTTCCTGGAGCCACTCTGTAGCAATTCTGGATGCATGGGGTGTCACATTGTCCTGCTTGATTGCCCAAGTCTGTCGGAATGCACAACGGACATGACTGGATGCAGGTGATCAGGCAGGATGTTTAAGGTGTGTCACCTGTCAGAGTCATATCTAGATGTATCAGGGGTCCCATATCACTCCAACTGCACACACCCCACACCGTTATAGAGCCTCTACCACCTTGAACAGTCCCTGCTGACATACAGTGTCCTTGGATTCATGATGTTGTCTCCATACCCACAATTGTCCATCCATTTGATAAAATTTGAAATGACTCATCCGACCAGGCAACATGTTTCCAGTCATTGACAGTCCAATGTCAGTGTTGACTGGCCCAGGCGAGGTGTAAAGCTTTTTGTCATGCAGTCATCAAGGGTACACGAGTGGGCCTTCAGCTCCAAAAGCCCATATCGATGATGTTTAGTTGAATGGTTTGCACTCTGACACTTGTTGATGGGCCAGCACTAAAATCTGTAGTAATTTGCAGAAGGATAGCACTTCTGTCACATTGAACGATTCTCTTCAGTCATTGTTGGTCCTGTCTTACAGGATCTGTTTCTGGCTGCAGCGATGTCACAGATTTGATGTTTTACCAGGTTCCTGATATTCATGGTACACCCGTGAAATGGTCGTAGGGGAAAATCCTCACTTCATCACTGCCTTGGAGATGCTGTGTCATATTGCTTGTGCACCGACTATAGCACCACATTCAAACTCACATAAATCTTGGTAACCTGCCACTGTAGCAGCAGTAACCTATCTAACAACTGCTCCAGGCACTTGTTGTCATCATATATACGCATTGCCGATCGCAGCACCCTATTCGGCTTGTTTACACATCTCTATATTTAAATGTGCACGCCTATAGCAGTTTCTTTGGTGCTTCAGTGTATTTTCATGGATTATTGTGGGACATATAGAGAGATTGAATAATGTATTATTGAGGTTACAAGATGTACGCTTAAGTTTAAAGATGGAGAAGAGTTCTTTTGCACAATCACAGGTTCAGTACCTAAGACATATTATCATTTCAGATAGTATTAAGCCAGAGCTATGGATAACTGAAGCAGTAGAAAGTTTTCCTGAGCCCACTAATGTTCAAGAGTTGCAATTTTTTCTTGGTCTCACTAATTATTATCATCGTTTCATGAAGGTTTATGGCTTAGTGGCTAAACCATTAACAAAGTTGTTAAACAAAAGTGCAATATGTGAGTGGTGAGAAAAATGTAGGTGAGCTATGAGAAAAATTAAATATATTTTGAGCAGTTTGCCTTTACTAATAATGACCTTTGGCTCAGATTATCTTATTGGTGCTGTTCTTATTCGTGAATGTAATCATGTATAAAGACCTATAGGCCATGCTTTTAGGCAGCTAAGCCAAGCAGAAATCGATTACGGTAACAGTGAGAAGGAGTTGCTAGTGCTTATATTCAGAGTGAACATTTTTAATGTTATTTATATGGAAGTAAATTCACTGTGGTCACTGACCACATGGCTCTTTTGTGAATGCTCACTTTAAAGGACCCCAGAAGTAATTTAAGTTGTTGGTTATTAAAGTAATCTGAATTTGATTATGAAGTACACCACAAACCAGGTCATTAACGCGAAAATGCTGATGCGCTGAGTTGAGAGATCAGAATGCTCCAGTCAGATGATGTTTTAATAGAAGAACTGAGAGAAACACAGAAAAGAGATGCAGAATGTCACCGGTACACTTCTCTTTTGGATTTTGTTACAGAGGATTGTATTCTATACAGCAAGGCCCTCCTGTGTAACAGAGTAGTAACTACCAAAGGGTTGTAACTGTGTATAATAGCTCAGTGTGATGACAGTTTGTAGGCATGTCATAGTGGTCAAAGCCCCACAAAAGCTAAAAAGTCCCATGACTTTGGTGGAAGGGCAGACAGACTGATGTCTGGAAGTATATACAAAACTGTTTGACTTTTGCCTAGCGGGTGCCCCCACCAAGAACCAAAATTCCTTTCCAAACCCTCCCAGATGCCACTACAGCTTGGACAGTGTCAGTCAATTTCCACAGAACACACAAACTAATTAATAAACCCTACCAATATTGATCACTTTTCCAGTTACCTAATTCCAGCACCACTTGCAGATATGACTGCAAAACAGTTGTGTGTGCCTTTGTAAATCATTCAGTTTCACCATTCGGTAGTCCTGAGGCTATTTTGACTGCTCAGGAGACTTAATTTTATGTCATACCTGTTCCTGCAGTGTGCAAATCAAAACATATCAAAAAATGGAAGACAGCTCACTTTCATCCAGAAGCCACACCTACATAAAACATACAGTGTAACATTCTTTAACTACTCAGTTAATGGATGTGGCTGGACACTTTGATTAGTTTGAAATTAAACAGAAATAGGTTAAGGGTTCAGTTCTCAGTTGGTCCCACTATATTTTCTGTCTTTCATGATTTCTTTCACCTGTGGTTATGATTTGTACCCATGAAACCTGTTAAGATGCATTTCTTTTCACAGTGCATGTTAAACTGAATGTCCTTTTTTAGCTTGTTGGGTATCTCATTTCAAAGATTGCCAAGTAAAGCACCGCAGAGTTCAAAGCCAGTCTTCGAGTTGAGAAGAGTTTTGATTATTTAGTTAATATGTCATAGCTGGACTCTGTAACATCATGACATAACTGCTTGTAACTATGTGAAGGGATATGAAATGGGATGGGTGGATGGATAGGATGAGCAGATTGGTAGGATAGAGGCTATGAAGTAACCAGTAGGGAAATGCGTTAACTTACGATGAAGACTGTTTTTGACACAACTATGTGACCAGTACTGGAATAGTCAAGTAAGTCACTGGACTAATGATTATTAGTTTCTAAACCAGCAATGCACAGTTATCAGGAGTGATGAGAAGCATGTGACAATCTGTTGCCTATCAAAACGTGGGATAACTGTTTAAGGCAGCCAACATAACACCAGTCTAACAGTTGGCATACACATGAGCTTTAGAGGTGTCTTTCTTGATCCGCTCAGGATAATCCTAACTATTTATGTTTTCACTTCAAGAAACAATTGTAATAATAATAATATCACTAGAAGAAATAATATGTCACCTACTAGGATATACATTTGCAGTTGCAGTTTTCTCAGCAATAATGAAACATAACTGATTAATAAAGACATAAATAATATAGGTACAAGTAACATAGCCACAACATACCAACAAGCACAGATGATAATGTTTCTTTTGCTGAGGGACCTGCTCTCCCTGCAACAGCTAGTTTCAGTAAATCAACAAGAACACGAGCATCATCCTGTCCTAAGAGACGAGTAAATTCATCTAGACGTGGACGTCCACCTTCTTCCTCTTCTGTATGCCCAACAACCTGTGAAGAGTAATACAACAGTCAGTGAACTATTAAATAGATAATAAAAAAACAAGCCGTTTTCAGTCATTAACCTTATGATTAATGATGAGGAACAGTTTATCATATAAAGTCATTTGCACAAATGTTTGTTAATTTGAAATTCAAAAGAAGAGATACGTGTCCTTTACATATTAATATGACATATAACACCTGTAAACCTGTGTAACACTACATAAACATGTACAATTTTCTTAGCTTATTAGTTGAAATGTGCTTGTTAGCCAGGGCATTCATAATGTTCTAGCTAACCATTTTACATATTCAGGAGCAATTTCTGTTTACTGCATTGTTTATTTAATATGAATAAATTGTGATAATTACAGGGTACCAAGTTTTCTGTAGCATTATGTTTTTTGCTTGGTTATTTTAAACATTACCACAATTTCATGCAAAACCACAGCAGATCATCTCAGACGTTATTAGTTGCAAATTATGAAATAGGTGGGTTATCTACAAAGGCTGTTTACCAAAGCTGTCTTTATTAGACAAATAATGTGTGCATACTGTCAGTACTTCACACCTGTCAATACAGATTATAACCTATATTGCTGTCATTGCTGTTGCCAGGGAAACCTAGATTTGATTTTTCCTCCTGGGCTGAATAATTTATTTTCAGTAATAAATTACATCCATGTAAAGAGGAAATAACTTAATTATGTTTCTGTTCAAAGCAAGAGCATGTTTAAGAGTCAGCAGAAGTTACACAGTGGAAATTTTCATTGGGAAGGAAATCCACTTTCAGAAAGTCCAGTCATGTCTGTCACCTACAAAAACACCATGATCTCAGAAAGACATTCAAGTCTGAAATGTTTAATACATTATGTTAAAGGGTTGTTTATATAATCATGTGCCAGCAATATACTCGGTGTTGGCACGGCCATATTCAAGTTAGAAAAATCATTTCCTTTGAGTAAGTCACTCGCTACACAATGAACTGTTTCCAGCGTAGGTTTCATTATATCATGAGGTGTTCCATAAATCTAAAAATGGGAGATCATATTAAGTTGTATGTATCATGATAGTTGAAGAAATACTGTTGCTTTGCCACTGAAATATCCCTTTTAAACTCAAGGACATAATTAGTTAGTTGCTTGGAATAGAAAACACACCTCTGTGCAAGAAATCATGATTGAGAAAGAAAGGAATAATGGGTGCCTTCTTCTAAGACTTGGGCACATAAACTAGACCATACTGGAAATACAAATTGCAGTGACAGTAAAATTCTCAAATTCTCAATAACATATCATATTTACCCAAATATACAACAACCCACTTTTTCTTCTAGAGGATCTTTGAAAATATTTAATTTTAACTTATCCTGACTAATCAAAACTGCAAACTCTTTTACTAATATACAGTATCTAGAAAGCTAACATTGTACCTATTCTAAACTTATATCATTTATTGACTGTCAACATTTTGATGATAGAAGCACAAACAAAATAAACAGAAACAAATTGTTTACATTAATTGTCATCTTCATTTCCTTTTTTGCTTAATATCTATGGTATCAGTACTTTAAATCATCATCATCATCATCCTAATTATCATCACTAACATCATTATCTCCATTTGTAAACTTACTGTCATTTATCCCTTCCTGACACTCCTCCTATTGTGTGTCAACTTGGAGCATTCCATAGCACTGGATAAACATAACTTTTCGAATGCCACTCACTGAAAAACCATCGCAGGAGAGCCTGAAAAGGTCTGTCCACAACAACATCCATTACCTGAAGTTGTGAGGTCATGCTAGCACAAATTATTACCAGATCTGATTTGTTCCTTGCTATCAGATCCTTAACTTTCTGGGTGATGTGTCCCAAAGGAACCCAACACCAAATTTTTTCCCTTCTTGCATAATAGTCTCCACTTGGGCTTTGCTCTAGGGATGATGGTTATTGCTGGAACAACCATTTTTTGGTTACACCAGTTCTTTTCATCTCCAATTTAACCTGACTGTTAAAACCACTCAACATAATCAGTTTCTGAAATGCTTCCAGTAATAAATGTAGACTCCCAACAAAGATTGAAAACTTCTAATGACGATAAAGGAGTACAAGATCATAGTCAATATGGGGTGGACACTGTGGCTGATATTTGTCTCATTGACTCCAGCAAAGATTGTGAAGGTGAAGGGGACAGATGTGGTTACATCGATGGCAAAAGCTCACAAGTCAATGACTTACCTGCATAGTCCCTTTTGATGGTATCAATTTTTCACCATGAAGCAACTACAAAATCAAGGGTTCAGCTATTAGCCCAAGTTTACAGCACCTCTATAAAATTATAGGTATATCAATCAAATTTACCATTCCTCCCAAGGAAAACTGTGGATATTTTCTTCTTATACAATGTCACAAGTTTGTTGTGCTTCTTCCCAGTGTTAATCTTACTAAGCCATTGGAGCATTGTGCTTCATTGATACCATAATTTCTAAAATACTTTCAAACTAGGGATGGTACCATTCTGTACAGCAATTGATGTCTAAAAATGACAGCAAGAAGTTACCATATAGACCAGGTTGAGGAAAGCCTTGCACCCTTCACATACATGTGTACCACCTAATACGCCATACCACACAGCAACAGGCACATTACTGTGTCTGCAGTGGTGTACAGATCCTTATGTCATGTGTTTGTTGCTAGTTTCTAACTGTAGGCATCATCTTTACGATAATGCTGGTCACTTTTCACAATTCATATAATAATCCAACATTTCAAAGCAATGGAAATTATACGATTAAACACTATTTGAGAATCTTCAGTTCCTCCTGGCATATTTGTTGATTGCACAGTCTACAAGTGTACTACCGGTTCATAGAGTCCAACAGGCACAATATTTCGGTGATCAGACATGTTGCCACCATCATGTGGACTGACAGACTGAGCTCCTGAGGGCATGTGGTTGACTAATATCCCATGCACTTGTGACCTGCTCCGTCCACAGTTTGCACCCACAGCCATGTGTCAGCAGTCACAGAGACACTAGCACCATGACAAATGCCAACACTAGAGTCTCTGTGACAGCCGATGCCAACGTGTGGCCGTGGTCTGTGGATGGAACGGCTCACAGAGCTGGGGATATTTGTTGGCCATGCGCCCTCAAGAGACCCGTTTGTCAGCACAGCTGATGATGGCGACATGTCTGATAACTGAAATACTGTGGCCGCTCGACGCTATGAACTGGCAGTATGCATCTGCACTGTTTGATAAACATTACTTATTTTTTCAAAAATGTTTATTTAAGAAACAAAGATTTTAGCACTGCTGGTCTGGCTAATTTATATGCCTGCTTTTTTACACAATTATTAGTAAGAGAAATAAAAACAAAATTTCAAAACCCAAGACGAAACAAATACCACAAAACACTGGTTATTTAGAACTGAAATATTGGTATCTGTTTTAACCAGTCGGTTTTCCAATCTTTAACTCATTCTGTACATGGATATACAACAACTTTAAGATCACATCCTCTTGCTGACTGAACCACCAGGTTCTAGTACAATCCCAAAGCATTCCTCTTCACTGACACCAAGCTGTCACCTTACGACCCTTGCTAATAATTCATGACACCTCATCACTGTCACACAATTTGCAAAACTCATCAAAAGTGCCACACAAGTTTACCAAATACATAAGATCACTGGTCAAGTTATTAGGAACCCCTCTATAAAAGCTTACTGGTCACTTTGGAGTGTTGTAGATGGCATAGAACTGGTACCAAGAGGTCATGTGACCCACCACTGTTCATGTAAGTTACGGCAATGAAGCAGCATGTATGTGCCAATTAATTGTATGGAATAAGTGCAGTAACATGGATCGACATAGAGAATTGCAGAAAGGAGCTATCATGTTTGGATACACCCATGACGACAGCAAGAAATGAAATTGTCCAATTTATTGGTGTGTCAGTGTGGACTGTCGGACATGTCTACAAGAAATAGTGTACTACCCGTAACCACATAACTAGGCATAAGAACTGTGGCTGCAAAAAGATCCTAACTGGCAGGGACTGGAGACAAGTATCATGCCTCTTCAATAGCAATTGGTTTACAAGCTGACAGGTATTCCTATTATCACTGAATGTAGGTCCATTGCAACCAGTTTTGAGCCAATATTGTGAAGTGAACTGTGTGCAATAGAGTTGAGTTGTGACACCTCACACACATACGCTGCCACCACAACCATAGCGTTTGTATTCTTTGCTTCCCCATAAGATGGGCGTATGGGGGTGTCTGCTTCACTCAATGGCAGCACCGCCCCCAGACGAGTGTTTCCATTGGCAAACCACCAGAGTGGTTTTGCTCTCTTGTGCTTCAGAAGTGCTAGGTGATGTTTCGACTCACAGACAGTTACATGTTATTGTAGGATGATCACTGCCATGTGACTGAACTCATCCAGGGCGTGTATTTTTCAGTTAATGTTCTCTTATGGTTGCACAATTCCAGTGCTTGGCTCACCACCACTGTATATAATTGTGTTGGTGTTGATGTTGTTGTTGTTGTCAGTAAAAACTGTAGATACTACAGTTTTTGAAGACAAAGTTGTTTCATTTTGGTGCGTGTTTTGTAAGTATAATGGATTTGGCTTTGGATCAGTTGTTAAAACAGCAGCAGCAGCAGCAAACTCAGCAGCAATGGCAATTTGAGCAACAGCAATAGCAGTTAGGTGTGCTTATCAGTTGGTAACGAATTTCAAAGTGCTATGGGCCCTCCACAACTCCCCTCTGCATGCTAAGCACTACCCCAGCTTTTAACACCATTCATGGAAGTGAAGGGAGATTGGGACTTGTACATGCACCGTTTGCAGCAATATTTTACAGTATTTCAAGCAGAGGACCCGTCTTTGCAAAAGATTTTTTTTCCTTGTCTTTAACTGAGTCCAAAACATTTCATTTCCTTCAAACAATTACACCATTGAGTACCCAGTAACATCGTTGTTTCCTGAAATGAGTGAGTTGCTCAGTGCTTATTATCTCAAGCAAATCAACATCATTGCTTCTGGTATGGATTTTCACAAGCAACAAAAGAAATTGGACAAGTCCTGAGCTCCACAGTTTAAAAAGTAAGTGCAAATTTATTTGGTCTCATTCTAAACATTCCTATGGGAACTCTGTGATATGTGACATGGTTGTTTGTTCTGCTATGGACAGGGAGGCATGTTGCAAGGCTTTGTGTTTAGAAGATCTGACATTTGAGGAGGTTTTGGCTGTTACTCAGGCTTTTGAGGTGTGTCAGTCTGCGATGAAGCAGTTTGATGACATCATGGACATAACGTCATTTCTGCAGCAGTGGTTTTGTTCACCAATACCCTCATCATACTCATGGGGTTTGGGGTTTGTGCCACTCACTGTCAGATAGTGTCTCCTTCCAGTGCAGGTTCCCCTTCTGTCCTGACTGTTTTCCATGCACACATGTAATCGTTGCGAGGCCAGCAGGCACAGTGTGTGGCTTGTCATAAACAAGGCGGTGTGGTAGCTGTTTGCCATGGCTGCACGCAAAGCCAGTCCTTGGCTGTAGACGTGGAGGTTGCAGAAGTCAATAGCATGATGGCGGTGCATGGCCAGGAGCTCAGCATTCCCAGCACGATCTATATTACATTGCACATTCAGCTAGACATGTTCCATTTCCAGGTCGATATTAGGGCCACTGTTTCTCTCGTGAATATTGCAACCTATCATTCCTTGGTCACCCCACTCTTACCTCAACAGATTGCCATGTGGTCAGTTATGGTGAGTATCCCATTCCTGTTTACAGCCAGTTCATGATCCACAGGATGTATCAGCAAGTCACGAGTGTAATCACATTTTTGGAGTTCGCATTCACGATCCTGTTCATCTTGTTTCTCAAGCATCAACACTCATTTCTTTGCTTGTATTAGGAATTGTATATACTGAAGAGATTTGTTATTTTGTCAGTCGCCCTTTACTAGGAACATAGCTATTTAACACAGAGTTGAGTGTTGCAATTTTTCCTTTTGTAATAAAGGTCATTAATACTACCTTGAGCAGTTAAAAATAGAACTGACTCATGGCGATAACATATTAGACATTCTGTTGACAAACAGACCCGAACTATGTGAAACAGTTAATGCAGAACAGGGAATCAGCGAACTTAAACCAGTTACTGCATCAATGATTTCAGCCGCAAATAGAAATAGTATAAGAGGTAGGACAATTTTTCTGTTTAGCAAAAGTGACAAAAAGCAGCACTTGACAGCTCAACATAAAATTTTTGTCTCAAGTACAGATAGTGTTGAGGATCAGTGGACAAAGTTCAAAACCATCATACAATATGCATTAGATGAGTATGTGCCGAGCAAGATCATAAGAGATGGAAAAGAGCCACAGTGGTACAACAACCGAGTTAGAAAAGCAAAGGGAACTTCACAGCAAACATAAACATAGCCAAAGCCTTGCAGACAAACAAAAATTACACAAAGCAAAATGTAGTGTGAGGAGGGCTATGTGAGAGGTGTTCAATGAATTCGAAAGTAAAGTCATATGTACTGACTTAGCAGAAAATCCTAAGAAATTTTGGTCTTATGTCAAAGCGGTAGGTGGATCAAAACAAAACGTCCAGACACTCTGTGAGTAAAATGGTACTGAAACAGAGGATGACAGACTAAAGACCGAAATACTAAATGTCTTTCCTTCTGTAGATTGTCACACAGATGACAAAATGGTAGATATTGAAATAGATGACAGAGGGATAGAAAAACAATTAAAATTGCAGTCTTTCTTGGCGTATTCCATTGATGAAATCTTCTCGGGTTATCAGCCGAGTGGTGGCATCGTCTTGTCGCAACGTTTCGATGAGTTTCGTACCCATCATCTTCTGGCGAAGTGACACTTCGCCAGAAGACGATGGGTACGAAACTCATCGAAACGTTGCGACAAGACGACGCCACCACTCGGCTGATAACCCGAGAAGATTTCATCAACAATTAAAATTGCTCAGAAGAGGAAAGGCTGCTGGACCTGATGTGATACCAGTTTGATTTTACACAGAGTACGCGAAGGAACTTGCCCCCCTTCTTGCAGCGATCTACCATAGGTCTCTAGAAGAGCTTAGCGTTCCAAAGGATTGGAAAAGGGCACACGTCATCCCCATTTTCAAGAAGGGACATCGAACAGATGTGCAGAACTATAGACCAATATCACTAATGCGGATCAGTTGTAGAATTTTGGAACACAGATTGTGTTAGAGTATAATGACTTTTTTGGAGACTAGAAATCTACTCTGTAGGAGCAGCATGGGTTTCGAAAAAGACGATCGTGTGAAACCCGGCTCGTGCTATTCGTCCATGAGCCTCAGAGGGCCATAGACACGGGTTCCCAGGTAGATGCCGTGTTTCTTGACTTCCACAAAGCGTTCGATACAGTCATTTAATGAACAAAGTAAGAGCATATGGACTATCAGACCAATTGTGTGATTGGATTGAAGAGTTCCTAGATAACAGAACACAGCATGTCATTCTCAATGGAGTGAAGTCTTCCGAAGTAAGAGTGATTTCAGGTGTGCCGCAGGGGAGTGTTGTAGGACCGTTGCTATTCACAATATATATAAATGACCTTGTGGATAACATTGAAAGTTCACTGACGCTTTTTATGGATGATGCTGTAGCATATCGAGAGGTTGTAACAATGGAAAATTGTACTGAAATGCAGGAGGATCTGCAACAAATTGACGCATGGTGCAGGGAATGGCAATTTAATCTCAATGTAGACAAGTGTAATGTGCTGCGAATACATAGAAAGAAAGATCCTTCATCATTTAGATACAATATAGCAGGTCAGCAACTGGAAGCAGTTAATTCCATAAATTATATGGGAGTACGCATTAGGAGTGATTTAAGATGGAATAATCATATAAAGTTGATTATCGGTAAAGCAGATGCCAGACTGAGATTCATTGGAAGAATCCTAAGGAAATGCAATCCAAAAACAAAGGAAGGAGGTTACAGTATACTTGTTCGCCCACTGCTTGAATATTGCTCATCAGTGTGGGATTCGTACCAGATAGGGTTGATAGAGGAGATAAGGAAGATCCAACGGAGAGCAGCGCGCTTCGTTACAGGATTGTTTAGCAATCGCGAGAGCCTTACAGAGATGATAGATAAACTCCAGTGGAAGACTCTGCAGGAGGTACGTTTGGTAGCTCGGTATGGGCTTTTGTTGAAGTTTCGAGAACATACCTTCGCCGAGGAGTCAAGCGGTATATTGCTCCCTCCTATGTATCGCTCACGAAGAGACCATGAGGATAAAATCAGAGATATTAGAGCCCACACAGAGGCATACTGGCAATCTTTCTTTCCACGAACGATACGAGACTGGAATTGAAGGGAGAACCGATAGAGGTACACAAAGTACCCTCCACCACACACCATCACGTGGCTTGCGGAGTATGGATCTAGATGTAGATGTAGAATATGATTTGCTTGAATTGTTGTCTAGTAATCCGAAAAAGCAGGTTTCCTATACACCCCACATTTGACAACTAGGCAGGATTCAACACAATGGACATGCCTTACTGCGAGTGTGGGTTGCTCTTTTTGTCTGCACTCGGCACCACAAAGGACTATAAGGCTCACATCACCCTTAAATCTATGGCCATTTCCAAGTAGTTTTTTTTTTTTTTTTTTGATCAGTCTATCCCTTTTGCTCTGTGACTGGCTGTCAAGAACATTCTTGCGAAGTTGGCAGGCAGTGAGTGTTTTTCAAACTTTACTTGATAGTGGTGTACCTGCAGCTTTGTCTCGATCCTGAATCTAATCAAATTATGGTCATTAACACACCCTGGAGGTTATACCGATGTATGTGCCTGTCTTTCAGCATCGCAAGCTGCCCCGTCATTATTCAGAGATTTTTATAACAGCTCATGTGGGATGTCTAGACCTGTGGAAACTATCTTCATGATATAATCGTCACATGGCACTCACGGCAGGAGTACCTGGATAACCTTCGTATCCTGTTCACTAAATTGCAAAAGGAAGGTCTGAAGTAGAATTTGGAAAAGTCGAAGTTTTTTCAGACAGTAATCAAATACTGGGCTCACCTTCCTTCAAAGGGTGGCATCAAACAGATGGAAAAGCACGTGGCAGTGATTGCTAACCTATCTCCACCATGGAGAATTTATTTCATTTTACTGGTGTACTGTGACAGCGCATCTGCCCACATCAAGTCATTGCTCAAGTCATTGCCGTGCCTCGGTACATTTACACCAGGTAGACAGCTTGTCCTTGCCACCAGCACTTCTCTCTACAGGGTTGGGGCAGTCTTGATTCACAAAAATGCTGATTTATGAATTCTTCAATTACTCCTTAGTAGAACAATTCCATATTTCATGCTAGTTTGTGACTTATTAAGCGATCTTCAGGAAATAACTGACTAGCATCTAAAAGCGATACTGGTTCTTAGCTAGCCAAACATTATACACAAACATACAATCAGCTGCATAGATGTTGTGCATCAAACTTGTTTCTTAATGTTGAAATTACACTTTGCCCAATGGAGAATGTTAAGCACAATAAATAATTAAACTAAACAATATCAAAGATTAAATGACTATAATTCTTTTTTTGTGAGGTCTTAAATAGTTTCTCAGCTGATGTCAAGACCTCACAAAAAAGTATTATAAGCATTTAAGGTGTAATATTGTGTAATAAGTGCAGCTGTTCCCAGAGAACCAGTCTGAGCTGTAGTAAACATATGGCAGTGAAACTTTGTAGATATACTAATGTGTTAATGCAGATTCAATTTGCGGTGGAAAAAATTAGTTCCCATTTTGGACACCAGACCCAAAATTTGGTACTGCACAGTATCACGTCAACATCTGCAGTGCTCATATTGAACAAATTGTATAAGTGGTGGTTAATAATAAAATCAACACCTATGCTTTTCTCACTTGTTCGACCTCTTCTGCTCACATTCCATTGATAATCCGTTACATACGGAAACATTTCTATACACCTTTCTTGCATTTGTAACACCTGATTTGCACCTAGTGGCCACAATTGGAACTAATTTTTTTTCCAGTGTGAACTGGTTCCTCATTAATGCATTAGAATATCTACCAAGTTTCTTTGCCATACGACAATTACAACACAATCTGGTCCTCTGTAAGCAGCTGCACTTTGCAATTGTAACCACCTAGTATTACTTCATCCACTGCTATTCTGACTTTTCTGTCTTGTCTCCTAATTCTTCTTTAGAATATGTTCAAAACTTTTTGATTTGCTCATTCTGTACTATCTTTTACTATGTTTTCATTTATCTCTTTACATTTATTACAAACCATTCTTCAGATGCTTTCTTCATCTCTCCACTAATCACATTTCTCTATTGGCTATATCCATCCTGATCTGTAATTTTGTATTTTCTCTTTTCACTCATCATGTTGAGGATATTTTCCATTACTGATGCCTTGTATGATAACCTTTCCTCTTTACTGAAGCATTCATTTCCTGTACATCAATCCCATCCAAACATTTGTATGTGAGTTTTTTGTAAGTCCCAGGCTTCTGAGTTTTTCTTGAAATTACTTAGATTCCGCCTCTGCGTAGTGACATGTATTGACTTTCTTTCTGATAAATACACAAAAGATCTTTCCTTTTCCAGTGGTTACTATCTCAAAAGACCTCGACACTGAAATGATGTTAAACTGTAACTTTCCTAACTTTTTTTATCATCTTTAGCAGCTAACTAATTTTAATCCCTCAGCATTATGGAAAATATTTATTTGTGAAATTTGTTATTTCTCTTTCATTTAAAAATTCCATCAAAATCAGAATTAATTATAATTATGCAATATTCTTATTTGAGGTATTTTCTGACAGACTTGCTATATTTTGCATTGTATGTCTTCCTTTCAGTGTAGAAGTGGTAATTATCTTTTGGGATCATATGGTTGAATGGGTTTATCTGCTTACTAGAACAATAAAGTTATCTAATTTGGACACTAAAATTTTTCCTACTATTTAATCTCCCAAATATAGTTGGAGACACTGGTATCACTGGAAGATTTAAAGATTTACTTGTGTGTTTGTTAAGGAATTAGGCTGTTGAATAAGTTTGTCAAGAGCTGAAGTAAATGATCAAACCTTTCACTGACAAAAATTAATCTATGAGTGTGTGCTCAAAAACAATGCCTCCAAATTTTTTTAAATTCTGGTCTCAATATTGGTTGAGGTATTGAATGTCACACATATCATTCTGTTGACTTTCTCAATTCACTGATACAAACCACAAACCCTATGCTGCAAGAGGGCTCTGAATTGCAGCAGGTAACATGGTGATGTGTAATGTAACTATTCTGTTCTGACAAGGAACAGCATGTTGTAATTGAGTTTCAAATTCAAAGAGTTCAGCCACACATGGGGCACCCTCCTATTCAGCATGACAATGCCAGACCACACGAGTGTTGCGACACCTGCAAAAATCTGAATCCTCAGGTGCACTGTCATCAATCACCCTCCATACAGTCCCGACTTAGCCCTATCTAATTTTCATTTGTTTACATAGTTGAGGACTTCACACACACAGTATACTGAACTGTTAATGTATCTGGAGAAACACACTGGAGACTTGGTTGTTGAAAATAACTGATATATTTAATGTTATTTTTCATTCATGACTTAGCCAAATATTATAGGATTTTCTTCATAACACATGTAGTTTCATACATTGATCTACTATGTATGCATGCTTACAGTTAGTACTACTGTGGTCACACTTTCAGAGTTTGAGCCAGATAATGTCATTCTGCTGGCGTTGGTATTTTCAGTCCGTTGTGTCATTACAACAGTTATACAAAATATTTTGATTGAAATAGGAATGTTTGCTTTACTTAGACACAAAATGGCAACACACTGATAATAAATATTTATATTTACCTGGGCATTTGATGTCATAGTGACAGCAATTACACTCATGGCACTTGCAGACATCTTTGAGGCTCTTGATGAAACACTGACAGATGCTGAAAGTGATGGAAAGGCAGCAACAGGACTTTGCTCACTTTCTGGTGTTGTGTGAGAACTCTGCAAAATAAAGTAAAATAAACAAACAAATAAATAAGTAAAGAAGTTATCAACTGTGACAAATACAATGGTGAGAAGATTATTTGTCAGCCTAGCAAAGACATAGCATCAACATCAGCGTAATTATATGTTGTTATGTTATTACATATTGCAAGGTGGTGCATGCCATCCTGATCTGCAGAATACTTTTGTTTACAAAGATTTTTTAAGTAGTTGTGTTTCATTCAAATTGACCAACTATAATGATGTGTCTCATTTATAAACTATTTGATATAGACAGTGTAAATAGAAATTCATCCAAAGTTAACAACTGTTTATAAAAAAAGCTGCATCTTTATTTTCAATACTTAAGAAATGGGCTAGTGTGTTCGAATTTGGATATAGTTCTCTTGCACATGATTTCTACAAAGGATGTCTCAAAACTGCAACCAGGGATGAAAATTTTGAGGAAGTATAAAATTAGGAGCTCAACAATTAAATGAAATAGCTGACAATTAAATGAAATATCTGACATCATATGCCTATTAGAGGAAAGAGTTTGGTATGTTTTACATGAATGACTAATCTATAGTAAAGGTTTGCATATACTGGGTGGAGCATTTGTTCAATTTTGATCAAAATCAAATTAGAAAACAAATCTCTCAACAAATTTTGCTGCATTTAAAAGAGATTCCACGTAGTTTTTGTGTGATGATTCGTTAATTTGTTACTATGGCTAAAATATGGCCTCAGAACTTCATGCTAGGAACAAAATTGCAATAAAAAAAGTGAGTGGAAGCTAGTGGCCCTGTATCATATTTTATTTCATCTGCTAGACTGTTTGAGGCCAGTGTTTCTCACTTCCATCTACCCTCACACTTAATGAAATCTGTAGCTGGAAAATGTTTTGAGAAGTTATGGCAGCTGAAGATGATTACTTTCTGGACATTACTGAATGACATTTCAAGCGCAAAACCTACTCGCTGGGAAAAAGAAAAGAAGAAGTAGACTAAATTCATTCATCTAGAAGAGAAAAGTAAGTGTACTCAACCTCTTTTAAAAACATGTTCCTCATTGTGTGACTACAAAATTTTCATCCTTGCTCTTGTAGGCAGCATTTTATAGCTTTAACTTGTTTTATCAACTATAAATTGGAATAGATAGAAACAGTGGGGAAATACTGCCTTTTAGTTTTCTTTCCCCTCAGTATTGATCCTATAATGTATACATTATTAATGAACATACTATCACCCTTCCACAAACTGTACTCCTTTTTTTTGCACCTCTACTTCATGTGCAATGATGACACAATTAAACAACATGCCTGTTTACACTGACAATGCATGAAACACAATTACTGATAGTTTTTTGTTAACATGTCAGTAATAGTAATATAAAGGATGAAACTATAATTTTGTACAAGTCCTGAGACATTTACTAAAGTTAGTTAATTTCATGTTCTACAGATTATTTGCACGATAAATTCTAATATGTGTAACAAGTCATTTTACATTCAAATAACAAATTAAGTTGTAAATATAAGAGGAATTACATAAATCAAGACAGAAGGAAAACTACATTTAGTTCAGAATGTGTGTTTGGATTATTATGTTTCAGAGAAGGAGTTCAGATAAGTGCAAAGAGAAATGTAGCACTTTAATCACTGCATGACCAGAATGTTTGTTACAGTTTGGCTTGGATTTTTACTTCCAGGTTCCTACAAAGTCAATTCATAACACTGGATGGGAGAGGGGTGGTGGGTGGTCTGTTGTAATGGCAGGATGAGCAGGAAGTGCCAATCGCCTAGGCTGAAAAAAATAGTCTATGAAATTTGCTAAGAAGCACCATCATTCCACAGTTTGTATTTGTATAGCAACAGTTATGATATGAATTTTTTAAGGAGTACCACCATTCCGTAATTTGTATAACAATAGTTGTGATATGAGAGTTTAAGCTCCCACAGTAACTGTCAGCTTCAGTAACACATTTCTGGATATTTAACCATATCATCATGTAGTGATAATGATCAGTGTGGCAGCCATTTGCAACAGTGACCATAACAGGTTCATATTACAGAATGATTACATGGTCACATACCAAGAAAAAGTAATTGAATAATGATATGTCTTACAAGCAAAAGTTGGCATCATCCAGTGTAATATTTTGGTTTGTTAGAATCTGGGAAGGATAAAACTTGGGCTTGACAGTTAATTTATGGGAATATCCATAGAACTAAAATTATCAAGTGAAATTTTACAGTTTGTGTGTAAAATATTATTTTTGCTAACTTTTTATTAATTCTGTAAAAAAAAGTTGGTTTATTGTTTCCATCTTTCATAACTCTCTTTCATACCTCTTGGCTTTCACATGTAGTAAACTCTGTCCTTTTCCTTATTATACTCATGTAATAAATGTTTTGTTATGAGCTAATATGATTGAATATGAAAAAGCGGGTTTTAAAATACTTGTAGAAAAAAGAAAACCACACGAGAGAGCCTTGTTACTTCCCTGATGAGTCAAAGTGCTTCAACCCAATACGAGCACACAATTTATGGAGTTATAATGTGTATTATCTCAGAGATGAAAGGATTATAATCCAAGCAAAAGTGTTTTATCATAATATTATTCATAATAAAAAAAATTATAGGGGCTGGTTCTTTCAAAATGTTGCTATATGTTCAAGGTGGTTCCACACAAGTAACCATTCACAGAGGCTCTAACTATTCTGATGAGTGTTACACTAAACATGTAAAAGAGAAACATAACTCTTAATATCTGTTTAAAATTTGGGTATTATATTTCTAATCTGAGGTTTCACACAATAATCTAAGCAAAGAGATGTATATGAAAACTAATCACTACTGAATTAGGTATCAAGGAACTTATCAAGAAGGTCAATTTTAGTCTGTATAATAGTAAAAATTGGGACAGTGATAATTTTCAACCTGCACAGAAAAATACAAAAAGTGGTAAATCTATGGTGTCACATCAGGGATAATTTTCAAACTGCACAGAAAAATACAAAACCTGGTGAACATACAACATTGCAACAGTAATAATAATCATATTTTCTAAGGAAACAAGCCACTGAGAAGGAACTACACACAAACATTAACAACATTTTGTCAACTATTCTCAAGTAAAAAGACAGGTAATGATACCTTTGAATCAAGGTTAGACATTGTAATCTTTTCCCTGGCTTGTATTCTGCCTAATATGAAGTCCACATTGTCAGGATTTGGCAAACTTTATTTCATTATTTAGCTTTGTGGCTGAATTTCCTTCTTCACTCAACAATTGTCACGGTAACCTAAGAGAGAGGTGTTGTGTGCCATCGCTGTGAATCATGTACACTTTGTTCTGTGTGTCATCGTATTTGAACTGTTTGTGTATCATATTTGTGAATTCGCACAGTATTTGTCTAAACTAGCATGAAAGCACCTAAAACCACACTCAGGCTGCCCAGTTTACCATCCCATGGTGATTAATCTGCTGTACAGATTCAATCAAGGCCTGGCTCACCTCCCTGTGCAAGCTAGCACACTGCACATTGTGATACAGGAGCAATATACAAGCAGGTCATCCTCAGTACACTTATAAATATTATAATTACTTGAAGAAGTTTAAAATACTGCACAGGTAACCCACTCACAGTCAGTGCCACTAACTTGGTCAACAAGATCTATTACTGCAGCACATCTGTTGATATTTCATATATGATGTCACTTTAATTGAGGGTGACCTGTCTGTAACAAATGAACTATACACTCCACTCAGGTGAAATCATAAATAAGGTTCATTATGAATGAAACACATTTCATTTGATATAGGCAGAAATGGTCTACAAACAGCATTTATGTTTTGCACTGGTTGTTAAATTCTGAGTTGGTTTTTTTATTTCCCCATACTGCTGGTACATTGTGTGACAGAACAAGATGCACTGTAGCTGCCTGTGAACGCATTACAAGTAAATAAACTCCATTGCATCTCCCCCTGCTTTGTTATGCAATGTCACTTTGTAAATTAAGGACTTGTGCAACTCCTTCTTGTTCAAAAAACTGGATCTAGTATCTGTAGTAAAAACCATCAGTGTGCCAGAAAATGGCCCTGATCACATGAACCTTGGTGGGAGAAAGTTTTTATTTCAAGATCAGGACAGACATGAGCCCTGCATCTATGCACTGAGAGATAAGCTACATACTGCTAGATTCTGCAATCCTGGTAATGTCCATCAGATTACTAGTTGAAGTAGAACTACAAGCCTCAAATACATACAGCTGTAAAATTTTGGCTAGCACTTTCAGTTGCCCCGAATACTAGGACACTGTGTGACCTACCAGATTTCGGGATGTAAGGATTATATTTTTTCCACTTTGCCTTCTCTGTAATGGTTATTTTCTGTTTTTCCCACATCTCAGTATTCAGTTTATGGTACAGAGATAAGCACACTTCTACTGAAAAGCAAGCTCTGAGTCATTTCGCAGTCCAATCACCTGTCAATGCTAAGCTACAAAAACATTAGATTGCACAGAGATTGTATCTGTATCGCGCTGCACACAGCTGTCAAAACATGATAAGATAAGTAATGCCACACCACAGCTAACATATCCGACCCCCCCCCCCCCCCCCAACTCGTTATATGTGCACAGCAGCCACAGTATCATGAGCCCCACACTAACAACACATGTTACAGTTGACAAGTTTTTAAATGACAGTGGCACAGCCATGCCAGCTGTGTCGACACCTGTCTCGTGCCTCTCACCTCGCACTTCACTGCAATGCAGTTACGGAGAATGTTTGTCATTATTTATATAAGGATCACAGCTCCCATTGTAGAGGCTCCATATTAACAATGACACACACAGCAATAAAGAGAACAGATGTGAATGTTGGGAATTTTATTTGTGCAAATCTAGAGTATAGGTTTTGTACTTGTATGGTTAAATACTTCTGTATTAACTTGACTCTTGTTTACTGTAATACTGAGGAAGTGTCCACAAGAAGCAAGTCATGAATATGTTTTAATAGCTGGGTGGTACTCTCCCACACCCAAAATGTAAATGTTGTGGAATTTTTTTGTTTCAGTTGTAAGACAGGAAAATGGAATAGTGTGTGATAGGCTATTAGTGAATAAGTGATGCTTGTTTTGTCACACGATATTATTCTGATTCTAATACCTGTTAATCTGCATTCTACAAGGTAGTGAAATAAAGATTGCTTTTAAACATCAAGAGCTCTATGGACAATTATCAAACATTGGTAATATACTAAATATGTAGGTATCCACTTGTGAAGATTGTAACTGAAGTTCACTTATAAGCTAAGAGATGGTCGAGATGCCAAATTTATATTTGCATGGGTTAATAGATAATGCTGATTTAATTTATTTTGTTACTTTCTTTGTCCTCCGTTTTTTTGTTTGTTTAAAGACACACATTACATGTGGGTTTAAGACATCAATTACATGTGTAAATTCTGATTTACTTTGCTGCATGGTCCTATGTCAATGTCATGCCATTTTTCTTTAATTACTTAAACAGTAGACATTATTTTCATCATTTGTTTAAAGCTATTCAAGGTACCTTTCCCATCACCAAATGTGCATATGTACACAAATATTGTAGAACTTATATGGGTCCTTATGAGCAAGCAGGCCATTACTTGTGACAAACTAACTGCGCTGAAAAACATTTGGTCTCCCTCCATTTGTAATCACTATCAAGTAGGTTTAAAAATGAGTAGGAAAATAGGAATGCGGGTAAGCTACTACAAACAGCATAGTGGACGCATTATTGTGGCCAAGATAGATACAAAGCCCGCACCTACCACAGTAATTCAAGTTTATATGCCAACTAGCTCTGCAGATGACCAAGAAAAGAAATTATTCAGATAGTGAAGGGAGACGAAAATTTAATAGTCATGGGTGACTGGAATTCGAGTGTAGGAAAAGGGAGAGAAGTAAACGTAGTAGGTGACTATGGATTGGGGCTAAGAAATGAAAGAGGAAGCCGCCTGGTAGAATTTTGCACAGAGCACAACTTAATCATAGGTAACACTTGGTTCAAGAATCATGAAAGAAGGTTGTATACATGGAAGAACCCTGGAGATACTAAAAGGTATCAAATAGATTATACAATGGTAAGACAGAGATTTAGGAACCAGGTTTTAAATTGTAAGACATTTCCAGGGGCAGATGTGGGCTCTGACCACAATCTATTGGTTATAACCTGTAGATTAAAACTGAAGAAACTGCAAAAAGGTGGGAAATTGAGGAGATGGGACCTGGATAAACTGAAAGAACCAGAGGTTGTACAGAGTTTCAGGGAGAGAATAAGGGAGCAATTGACGGGAATGGGGGAAAGAAATACAGTAGAAGAAGAATGGGTAGCTTTGAGGGATGAAGTAGTGAAGGCAGCAGAGGATCAAGTAGGTAAAAAGACAAGGGCTAGTAGAAATCCTTGGGTAACAGAAGAAATATTGAATTTGATTGACGAAAGGAGAAAATATAACAATGCAGTAAATGAAGCAGGCCAAAAGGAATACAAACGTCTCAAAAATGAGAAAGACAGGAAGTGCAAAATGGCTAAGCAGGCATGGCTCGAGGACAAATGTAAGGATGTAGAGGCTTATCTCACTAGGTGTAAGATAGATACTGCCTACAGGAAAATTAAAGAGACCTTTGGAGATAAGAGAACCACTTGTATGAACATCAAGAGCTCAAATGGAAACCCAGTTCTAAGCAAAGAAGGGAAAGCACAAAGGTGGAAGGAGTATATAGAGGGTCTATACAAGGGTGATGTACTTGAGGACAATATTATGGAAATGGAAGAGGATGTAGATGAGGATGAAATGGGAGATGCGATATTGCGTGAAGAGTTGGACAGAGCACTGAAGGACCTGAGTCGAAACAAGGCCCCCAGAGTAGACAACATTCCATTGGAACTACTGACGGCCTTGGGAGAGCCAGTCCTGACAAAAACAATACCATCTGGTGAGTAAGATGTATGAAACGGGCGAAATACCCTCAGACTTCAAGAAGAATATATTTAATCCAATCCCAAAGAAAGGTGTTGACAGATGTGAAAATTACCTAACAATCAGTTTAATAAGCCACAGCTGCAAAATACTAACACGAATTCTTTACAGACGAATGGAAAAACTAGTAGAATCTGACCTCGGGGAAGATCAGTTTGGATTCCGTAGAAATACTGGAACACGTGAGGGAATACTGACCTTACGCCTTATCTTAGAAGAAAGATTAAGGAAAGGCAAACCTATGTTTCTAGCATTTGAAGACTTAGAGAAAGATTTTGACAATGTTGACTTAAATACTCTCTTTCAAATTCTAAAGGTGGCAGGGGTAAAATACAGGGAGCGAAAGGCTATTTACAATTTGTACAGCAACAAGATGGCAGTTATAAGAGTTGAGGGACATGAAAGAGAAGCAGTGGTTGGGAAGGGAGTAAGACAGGGTTGTAGCCTCTTCCCGATGTTCTTCAATCTGTATATTGAGCAAGCAGTAAAGAAAACAAAAGAAAAATTCAGAGTAGGTACTAAAATCCAGGGAGAAGAAATAAAAACTTTGAGGTTCGCCGATGACATTGTTATTCTGTCAGAGACAGCAAAGGACTTGGAAGAGCAGTTGAATGGAATGGACAGTGTCTTGAAAGGAGGATATAAGATGAACATGAACAAAATCAAAACGAGGATAATGGAAGGTAGTCGAATTAAGTCAGGTGATGCTGAGGGAATTAGATTAGGAAATGAGACACTTAAAGTAGTAAAGGAGTTTTCCTATTTGGGGAGCAAAATAACTGATGATGGTCGAAGTAGAGAGGATATAAAATGTAGACTGGCAATGGCAAGGAAAGCGTTTCTGAAGAAGAGAAATTTGTTAACATCGAGTATACATTTAAGTGTCAGAAAGTCATTTCTGAAAGTATTTGTATGGAGTGTAGCCATGTATGGAAGTGAACATGGACAATAAATAGTTTAGACAAGAAGAGAATAGAAGCTTTCGAAATGTGGTGCTACAGAAGAATGCTGAAGATTTGATGGTTGATCACATAACTAATGAGGAAGTATTGAATAGGATTGGGGAGAAGAGAAGTTTGTGGCACAACTTGACCAGAAGAAGGGATTGGTTAGTAGGACATGTTCTGAGGCATCAAGGGATCACCAATTTAGTAGTGGAGGGTAAAAATCATAGAGGGAGACCAAGAGATGAATACACTAAGCAGATTCAGAAGGATGTAGGTTGCAGTAGGTACTGGGAGATGAAGAAGCTTGCGCAGGATAGAATAGCATGGAGAGCTGCATCAAACCAGTCTCAGGACTTAAGACCACCACACACACATCAATATGGCCTACCCTATAATGATTAGTAAAGAACAAGATTACAAATACATGATGAAAAGGATAGTTGCTACTCACCACATAGCAGAGATGCTGAGTCGCAGAAAAGCACAACAAAAAGTCTGTCACACAATTAGCTTTCAGCTAACTAGACCTTTTGACAAACATCTGCTTGGCTGAAAGCTAATCGTTAACAGTCTTTTTATTGTGCCTTTCTGTGACTCAGTATCTCTGCTTTTCATCACATTGTTACATTCCATCCTGAATTTTCCATTGTTTGATTTTGAATGAATGCAATAATTCTGTTAAGGGTTGGATACAAGTAAAGATTTGGTCCCCCTTCATTTGTTATCACTATCAATATGGGTTACCCTATAATGATTAGTAAAGAACAAGATTACAACATGATGAAAAGGATAGTTGCTGCTCACCATGTAGCAGAGATGCTGAGTCGCAGGAAGGTACAACAAAAAGACTGTCACACAATTAGCTTTCAGCTAACTAGATCTTTTGACAAAGGTCTACTTGGTTGAAAGTTAATTGTTAACAGTCTTTTTATTGCGCCATTCTGCACCTCAGTATATGTGATTTTCATCACATTGTTACATTCCATCCTGAATTTTCCAGTGTTTAATTTTGAATGAATGCGATAATTCTGTTAAGAGTTGGATACAAGTAAAGATTAATGAAATTTGAATTTGTGATTTACCTGAAGGCAGTGTACAGCTAAGCCACTGGACTACACAGTGTGGTCAACTCATTGAAATGCAGCCAATACAATTAAATTTCTTTTATTCCTCAGATTAGTTAACTATATACAATAATGTCCACTTCCTCTAGTGGAACTTCAACTGCTCCACAGGTGTATGTTGTTTGTAGTGCTTTGGTTTCAGTATTATTATAATGCCATGGTAAGTGTCACCATCCGAAATCTATCCAATAATCTTGAGTTTATTCATTCCTCAATTATGAATTTGGGGTTTGGCTTTCTCACTTTTTCTTCCTCATACTGTGAGTCCAGACTGGTTAAGGAGCTAAGCTACATTCAGTGGTATGGTTTATTCATGCTATTGAGAGAGTAGGACTACAATCGTCCTTAGTAGCAATCTGATTGAGTGAAGAGGCACAGTGGTTAGCACACTGGACTTGCATTCAGGAGAGCAATGGTTCAAACCCATGACAGGCCATCCTGATTAAGGTTTTCCGTGATTTCCCTAAATTGTTTCAGGCAAATGCCAGGATGGTTCCTTTGAAAGGGCATGGCCAACTTCCTTCCCCATCCTTCCCCAGTCCGACGGGACTGATGACCTTGCTGTTTGGTCCCCTCATCCCAAATCAACCAACCAATGAATCAACTGGCAATCTGCACTGTGATTTAATATCGGTGGGCAAATGATGTCTGATACTATCCAGTTCATTTTTTTTCCGACCCTATATATTTACTCTATCGCCATAACATTGGTGATGTACTGTGTCTCTTTCTTCTGCTGGCAAAAGACAGTTCATGATCATACCTCCAGGATGGACTGGATTCCTATCACACCTTTTCCACCAAAACATATTTGAAACCTGTTCCAGTATGCTGGAAATCCACATATTTGAAACATTGTGCTTCCCTCCTCTCTTGAGTTCCTGCAGTACTAATTCCGCAACTCTGCTGTCAAAAACGGCCCATATTCTTGATTTTGTATTACACTGTATGTTAATTTAAAGCATTACATTTTTTCCTTAATTTAGAGTATTACTTTTTTTCAAGTTTTAATATTGTCCTTTAGAGTTTTGTATGCAGGCTGTGTCAAATTGTACAAAATCCAGATTCATGTCCACCAGCACTCCATGGCCACTGTCAAGGCCAGATAACAACAATACTGTAATCCTGTAAAAAATTCTTTAAGCCATTATGGAAATTTTGATCAACTAAATACTTGTAACTTTATAAATCTTTAACTATGGATTAGAGCCAGCAGGTACTCTCTTCGACTGCCATATACTTGGACAACACATTGTCTTTTCATCGGTTAGTAACTACCTACTTCATTTATACAACTACATTTAGAAGGTTGCACTTTGTAAGATGAATAATGCTGTGTTGACAGTTGTGTTCAATCATAGAAATTAAAGTATTAACCATGGATTCAGCTCCCTAGTGTCCCTCTCTTTTGACAGGAATTGTAGCCCTCTGTACAACAAAGGCCCCTGCAGCATTCTCTAATGCCTTTTTTATGAGTGATCTAGACCAGTGACAATGACTCCTGTACAAGCTGGCATGACATTTTGAGTGGTTCTACCATCCGTCTGAAGCCCCCACTGTCCCAGAGCTCCATGGCGATCCTTTGCCACCTCACTCCAGATTCATCTCCACCAGCACTACATGGCCACTGTCAAGGCCAGATACCAATGATACTGTAGTTCTGTAAGACATTATGGCAACTTTGATCAACTGAACACTTGTAACACTATGCAATAAGCCCCCTCACGACAATACTGAAGGAAAAAAACATATCCCACAATAGTTTCTAAAGCCACTTCGATGATCAGCTCCCCCCCCCCACTCCCCTCCCCACTCTGGGGGCGTTGTAAGGGGGAAAGATTATACAGGAATACAGGACAGCTAGCCAGTCTGCAAATATTTTAGGATTTCAACACAAAGTTTTATTCTAAATTTTTCATCGTGTTTTTTAACTACACGTCCAGCATCAGTTCCCTCAGAACCTGTGTGTCCACTCAACAGTGGCGTCAGCAGATGTTTCTGTTTCCAGTAACCTGTTGACAAAACCAGATACACTCACCACCATGGCGAGCCGATAGGAGGTGTGGGGAAAGTATGATAGGTTGATTATTGTCTCTTTCTTGGAATGCAGAGCCCAGTCGGGACCCTCTCTTGGAAAATTGTGGTAAGGTCTTATGGGACCGAACTGCTGAGGTCATTAATCCCTCAGCTTGGACACTACTTAATCTAACTTAAACTAACTTATGCTAAGGATGACACACACACCCATGCCCGAGGGAGGACTCAAACCTCTAATGGGGGGAGCCACACGGACTGTGACAAGATGCCTCAGACTGCATGGCTATTCCGCACAGCCGACCCTGTCTTGTGTCCAGTTCTATATCAGGATGGATGGTGTAGGCTGTCTGTCTATGACACTGTGTCTTCTCAACCAGCCACCAGCAAACTCAAACATGATCTGCTTCCGCTTTCTTCCCATTCCTTTAACCACTACAATCACCTAGACTGGGAGATGGCCGCAAAGTCTGGCCTGGGCGATTCCTATGTACCCTGAACTCTTACAATATATGGAATTTTTATCTGCTACCCTCATGTCTTATTTCAAACTCCCTTCAGATTCCCAGGTCCTGGTCCATTCTGGTCAAGTACCCCTTCTATGCCTGTACACATTGAAGCTCTCTGTTAACACACTATTTGTAAATAGTTTCGTTTACAACTGGACACTGCTTTATTACGTCAAGTCAGTTAGTAGATTAAAGCACAGGTCTAAATAGTTCAAAATTTACTACTGATGTTGCCTAAATTAACAGCATGAACGTAAACAATACACTTATCACTAAAACAAAATGTTGTCACTAAGTGGCAGTACAGAATTGTAGATCATTCAGTAATGCTGCAGATTTCTATTGTAATGGGAAATATTAAGCATGAAATAGTGATGAGAATGTTATGTGCAGATGCAAGAAAATTTCTCTGTGTTACTCAGGAGTTTCTGAACCTTTTGTAAGATGTATCACACAGGAAAATAAATGCTACAAATATTGTGAAACAACATGTCATTCAGTAGTGTCTCTTAATTGTGCATTATGTATGTTTCATTGCTGTCTGACATACCCAAAGTTGTAAGAACACCACACATGCCCCAGAAAGCTCACTTTGTAAATTCTACTGAGCACAACAGGCACATCTCAAAGTGTCATTCCTCTCATTTTTATGAATAACTTATATCAGTTTTACTTATAAAATAGTGGCTAGGCCATCTGATGATTCCTCAGAGGCAATAAATCATGTTCAGAGGTAGAGAACTTGTTAAATGACTACTGAATAAACAATTTTCAGTCCTACCAAATTCAACTATTATATGTGAGAAAATTCAACAACAGTAAAACATGGATAGAAGGAGAAACATTTGTAAATACATATTTTTGTTCTTTTAGTATGTAGTAGTCAAATATTTGGAGATATGAAAAAAAAAGAAAAAGAAATTAAAACAGACAGATACACGAGATAGAAAAACTTCTCGAGTCACGAGAGACATGAATGACAGGATATACCATAAAAGAGTGCACTGAAACAAAATAAGGAGTCACGGTCAGATTCCTCACCTGTTATATCACAAGTAACTGTGTGTGTGTAACCAAATGCATCAGAGATGTGTCACATATGCCCTAGGAGAAGAATCACAGTATAACCTCGCTTTTAGTTTCCTGGAATTAACGTTTTCCTGCCTTTTATGATATTTTTTAAAGCTCCCATCAAATTTCCTATAGCCACAATATTAATTCACACCTGATTTTGCATCAACATATTTATAATTTTTCTGTGATTTTCACTTTATGAAAAAATGATCATTGGGGGGGGGGGGGGGGGCTGAAGTAAAATGATGCTGGCACAAAGTTAGGCTTCAAGTAGTGTTTACAATCATTATGTGGTTAAGTTTCTTGACACCAGGGTGCACTACTTAGCAGATTTAAACAGGTAAACGTGTAAAGGTTGGAACAATTCATACCATATCTAGGTTCATATGAATAAAGATATCATGACCAATCACAACGATTTCCAAATTGTCTCTAAAACACAGCACAGTTTTGTGATTGTTGTAATTGTCGTCACACCTCTGTCGAACCATAGTTAGTGTGTTTCGTCTTTCGGCTGCTTGTAGCACTAGTTGACACCTTCATTCAGTTTGCATTGCTCAGATGTTTATGGTTTAAACACAGTGTAAATTATGAATATTCTCAAGCTGAGCAAAATGTGTTTCAAAGATTTATTATCATTGTTAAGTGCAATATTTACATACGTATTTTTTGTGATGTTACACAAAAAACAATGTGAGTGATAGTTTGGATGTGTATGATTTTCTACATAACTGAGGAAGCACAGTACCAGATAACCTCAAAAAGATGACTACAGTTCAAGAGATGCAGAACTATAAATATGCAAACACCACACAAAATACTTATGTAAATATTTGCACTTGATATCAAGAAAAAATTCTCAAAACACACTGTTCGAAGCATGAAAAAATATGTAACTGGTGCACTGTCTCATTATTTAAATAATGAATGGCAGCTGCAGGCAACCCAAAAACATGAATAGTGACATATGAAATTGAGTCAAACATCTGTGTTTCCCAATTACCCATTATAACAGCAGTTTTTATTAGATAATAAACAAGCCCTTTCAAGAGTACTTTGATGCCTATTATGCTATTATGTGCACATACATAAAGTGCGAAAATGCAAGGGGGTATCCGATATGTAACTTTTACAGCTTAAAATGTTGTTTCCCACATTTTACATTTTGCTGCATTTTACACCATTTTTTTGAAGTCCCTTGAAAAGTGTAAAAGTGGGGTTCCACCTTTATCCAGTGTTGCCTGGGAAAAATCATTGATAATGTAGATTGGAAAACCTACACAGTATTGAGAAATGAGCCTGTAGAATAAGAATACCGTACTTTTTGCTCATGAAGTAAGAAAGTGCTTTTGGAACAGAGTGAGAGGATTATACAGAAACAATACTTACAAAGCCAACTGCTTCAGTGACAGATGCTGGCGCTTCTCCTCCACCTTGAGCTATCTCCACACCATCATCAAAATGAATATTTGGTGAAACCTGGCTCACAATTCCTTCTGCTGGTGTCTCTGGGGTCTGCACATCACCAACGTTGCCTATACACATAAAAACTAATTAATATATGTAAACAGATGCAACAAGCACTTGCATTATTTATAAGGTGTCTGAACAACAATTCAAGAAAAAAATTAGTAATGTAAAGTAACTAGTGGAACAATGGTAAGTATTCAAAAACACATGAAGTTTTAATTGAAGAGATTTACCAACCAATCATAAAAAAATGTATAGCATTAACGCTAGGTTATGAAATGGTCACCTTCTGAAGGAAATGTGTAGAATTACAGTAGTACCTATGAAGTAGAGATCGTGTACAGATTTCATAATACTTAACATTAAGATATGTGAGTTTTTTTTTTTTTTACAAAGAAATAAAAAAACATATGGACAGCCATTACAGATCACACAAAAGCTTTCTATATGGTGCTAACTACATTGAGCACTGTGCAATGTGAAGGAAAAAACAGAAGATAAAAATGGGTATAGGGAGGCTATTGCATTATCTAATGACAATGTAAAGCAAGGAAAAAATATAGTTCCTGATAGTACAGAGAAGATCTGAGCAAAAGAATTTAATTCATCTATTTAAATTGAGGCAACTGAGATTTCAACTGGGGAAAACGGTAAAGCTGCACTTATGTATTTTCTACTAAGTGATAGTTCTTGGGATTTATTAACCATTACTAGTGATCACCACAAAATGTTGCTCTACTTTATCTTCTGTCTCACTTTTGATGGAATGTACACACCAGTATCACTGGAGCATAATTTGTTATTTGTACCTCAACTACAAGCCACACTAAACCTATTTTTTAAATTATTATATTGTCAACCCTAGCATCTAAATCATAATTAGTGAAGTTCAGAGCCAGATAAACAAATTTTCCAGGAGTGTGACTATATATTGATGGACAATGAAAGATTTTTTTGGCACATTATGGACTAAATATGGTAATGGAAATACCTTTGTTGAATACAAATAGTGGAACAAGTAAAGGTAACAAATCACTGCATAGTTGAGGCACTGAATGATTGATAAGTACATAAACGAGACTGAAAACATTGTTAAGCTTTCAAACAAGCCCACAGAAAACACTCTCTCTCTCTCTCTCTCTCTCTCTCTCTCTCTCTCTCTCTCTCTAACTGCAAGCTACAGTGATCAGACTGACTACATTTGCACTGGAAGTGCAGTTTGGCTAGGATGAGGGGTTGTATTGGTTAGAATAGTTGAGGAGAGAAAGAAAGCTGGAATTGCGAGGGAAATTTAGTGGAATGTATGGCTGCCAGCTGAAAGGGAGAGGCAGCAGGCCAACAGGACAGGACTGTGGCATTGGGGATTTTGCTCTGTCACAGACAGGGAGAGATGTATATGGTACAGAAGCATGCAGTGCAGGAATGCTAGGTAAGTGCCACTTACCCAAATGGCTTTTCAGTAGTGAAAATAGCTCAAATTTTTCTATTATCAGTCCTCTATGTTCTGGAAACATAAATGTTTCTTCTGAAACTTGTGTTTCAGCAATGGAAAAGCTGCAACCCTTACCGCTGAGCTAAGAGCTGCTGCTGTGTGATACGCATGGTGGAGGGCATGTGTGTGTGCATGCGCACAGGCGCGATTTTGAGTGACTCGGGGAAGCTGTGAGGCTTCTGCTGCCCTGTCAATTAGCTCATGTGTGGTACGCGCATGTGCCACAAGCAAGCTCTGAGACTTCTGCTGACTAGTTAGCTAACTAACGCATCATGACAATTTTTTTTCAAGTGAAAGTCAAGTTATTTTTTGTAGACATTCCGAGTTCAGAAAACAATATTTATTTCTATGGAGTGAAAGAGAAGTTTGAATTAAAATTGTTGCATGAAGACATTTGTAGTTCAGAACACAATATCAGTTTAAGTATGGTATTCATTTATTTATTTTACATTTCATTGTGTTGGTTTGTTGATTATGATATGATTAACAAGTACAGTCTGAAATGTACGAGACTGATATGACAAATTAATATTTACACAGAGCTTTTTAAATTTGTAATCCCCTTCAATACACAAGTTTTTTTGAGTGCAGGATGGTGTAATGGATAGTGTGTCTGCTTCGAAGGGTTCGAATCTTAGCATCAGCAAAAGTTTAATTTTTTTGCTTCAATCTCATACATATGTCACTGATATAGAAGACTGTAAAAATGTCTCAGGAATTATAAAAAAATTCATTAATTAATTACGCTTTTCTTTATTCTCTCTAATTACAGTACGGTGAAGGTGGAGTGTGTAATAGAGCAATTGTTGTGAAGAGCATTTCATCTAAGGCAAAACAGGAAATTGTGCAGTCTCGTAGACCTTGCCCAGAACTGCCTAATCTGAAGGCAGCTCGTAAAGAGAAAAGACGAGAATACTTTTGACATTTCCAAATGTCTCAATATAGCAGGACAGACTGAATTGGAGGGAGTTCGATGCTTAACAAACTTTTTTGCTGGCCATGTTTATTGTTTGAAAAAGAACAAACTGTATGGTCGAACAATGGATATAATAGCCTGAACAATTTGCACAATGCCATACAGAAACACAAGAAATCTCAGTCACATGTAAACATGTGGATTTTCCGGCGCCAAGTACACACTGTTATGCTGACTCACGGTACCATTAATTTTAAATTGTGCCTTGTCACTCCACACTACCTTCATCACAAATTGCTCATCATTAGTTACCATTTGCTGATACCATTGACAAACTTACATTCGGCGATCAGCATTGTCATCATGAATCGCGTGTAGTAATCATTGAATGCAAACTTTCCACTTTGCAGCTTTCAGAATTCTTTATACACTTGTAATGCTAAACCCTATTTCACGTGCCCATTGCGTAGCAGACTTCTGTGGAGAATTAAGAAACGTTTCCAACTCGACAGCCGACAAGGCAGGACTTGTCGCTGTACACTGTCTTCTTGATCTTCCTTTGTGAACATCACAAATCGTTCCATGCAATTCAAACTTGTCAATGACGCGTTTAATTGCTATGCGGGTTGGTAGTTCTGCTTCAAATTCCCACCTCCACTGATGTTGCACTTCAACAGCATTATCAAACTTGAAAAACCATTTCACAACACATTTTCATTGCTCAAATGTCAAGAATGTTCCAGCCATCTTGTTTTCTCAATAATGAGATGAAAGTACTAACATCTGTTGAGCCAAAGACCATACTACAACACACTCTTAACTCAAATCGAATGGCACTATCGATACCTCGATAGAGCCTGACAAAGAGTGTATACATTTTTCTGGCAGACTCTGTATATCCAAAGGCCATATTTGTTCATTGTTTTAGCTACAGCTTAAATTTAGTTCTGTCTCAGACAGTTTCTTGCAAAAAAGAATGCAAATATTTTTTCAGACGCTAACAGGTTTGGGTAATTTTTCCACAAATCCTCGAAAAGAATGTATGCACTAAATGCATTTACAGTGAAAAGAATGTCAAGACATGCCCCAACATGATGGAATTTTTCATCCTGTTTGGTACACACTGTGAAAGATCAGCGAACCTCATTTGTTGAATTATTTGAACACGTACTGGATGAAAGCTCAAATTAGGACAACAAAATGATAATTGCAGCTCGAGTATTTTTTAAATTTCTGGCTTGCCCAGAAACAACTCTTTCTACTGACATTCAGCAGAATTCTTTGTTTCACAGATATACTCTTCAATACTCTTCAGTCTAAACACATAGATATTCTGCATTGTTCACAAAAGATTCAAGGTACGAAAAGGGAAATACTGACCCTTAGAAACCAGGCTGATTTGGTGTGGAGTGACACTCGGGCACAACATGCTGATGCTGAAGATGAACCTCCTGCTAAACAGCAGTGATGTAATGTACATCCCTCCATTTTAAGAAGGTCCCTCTCCTATGATACTGTTGACAATATAGTTGTGCAAACTGAGGAATGGTTTGAATTATTGCATCAACTTGAATTTATTTCTTTCTTGGACCCAAAGACGTATCAAATGTAGAGAACATATTTCACTACATCTGCATTTGAAAATTTGAGACAAACTCATAAGGATGTTTTCATTTCGTTCGACTGAAAACTGTACTATCTGCGTTATATGCATATGAAATCTTTAGTAATGATCACCCATATGACCTTGTGATATCACTGAAGAGCAGACAATAAAGATATAGCTCTGTCTGAAATGTATAAACTAGGTTTACTTGTTGTTACTGTCCCAATCACAACTGCATCTGTAGAAAGATCTTTTTCTGAAGCAAGAAGAATTAAATTGTACCAAGGTGTACACAGAGTCAACAGCATTTTTCTGGCTTGGTACTTCTATCCAAAGAAGCGGAGGTTCTTCACAATCTAAGAAGTAGGCATACCTTCTATGACGATGTAATCACTGAGTTCATCAGACAAGAAAGAAGAATGGAATTTACATGCAAATAAAAATTAGTATTAGTGCAGTTATGTAGATAATTGTAAAATCTAGTTCATTAATTGAAATTTGTCAAGTGCATGTATCAATAAATATGATGCTATCGTTGGCAATAGAATATCATTTCCAATTCATTCAGTACATTGCCCCAAAGCATTTTTTCAGCTTACCCAGCATTATATAGCACCCCATGCTCCTGATATGGTGATATGGAAGACTAGATTCAAAGTCAACTTCAATGGTTGCTTCACGTTATTGAGTCCTCACCAATACAATGTCTTCTGAACTATATAGAACTATATAGATGGAAATTATCCTTACAACATATACTTTGATTGCACAGTCCTCTTGCCTCTGAAATCTTCAAACCCTTGACACACACCTAGCCCCTCCGCTGAGCCGATTCTGCCCCCCCCCCCCCCCCCATCCCACTCCACATCACTCATATCCTCCTCTCCCAATTCACTCCACCTTGTCATTACATGACACATGTAACTTCCACCGCCTGCGCTACAATGATCTCACTAGTGCCACAGTCCCTTCCAATGCATTTGCTGCTTCTCCCTCCTACCATTACCCAACCTTCCCCCAACACTTCTTCCTGTTACCCATCATCTTACTCCCCTTGATACATCCTTTAACAGAGTCAAGCTGAAGCCCAATACAACGTAGTCAGAGCGCGCGCGTGTGTGTGTGTGTGTGTGTGTGTGTGTGTGTGTGTGTGTGTGTGTGTGTGTGTGTGTGTGCGCGCGCGCGCGCGCGCGCGCGGGTGTGTGTGCGCGCATGTGTGACCTGTTTCATCTTTACCCAATTCTTTTACTAACTCAGTCATTGTCAGCAGATCACAATTCCCAAACCTCTATATGGTATAAGCTAAAGGAATTCATCCCAGAAACCATAACTAAAAACCTTTTGCATCACGGATAGCACTGAAAGAAGTAGGCTAGCAGATAGTTACATATAATTATCTGCAACACACATTTATCTCAACCACTATTCCTCTGATGAACACTTGGCTACTTCAAAACATACAGGTATTACTGATACATATTATCAAATAAACAATCACTTTCAATTGTACCTTACACAATATGATAAACCAAAAACTATATTTCATATGTTATTAATAACTAAGAGTTAGCCTTGGTAAAAATTCAGCAGAATAACTATTATTTCAAAAAGACAACAATATTACATGTAGGATGATAAAATGCTTTACTCTTACCAGGTGAGCCATATCCTAAAATGTTTGTGTGGCTTGACAGGGCAGCAACAACAGCATCTCTAGCTTGAAGAATGTGGAGAGCATTAAGAACATGCTGTAGAGCTTGTTGTTTAGCTGAGCGGGAGCCAAGTGATAATATTATGTTGGACAATGATGTCTGTGGTGTTTTTGACTGACCATTAGGAGACTGTGTTGACTGAGTTTTATCTTCAGTGGTACTTTCAAAGAGACCTATAATAACAATGACAATAATAATAATAATAATAATAATAAAACACATTAATTAAAAATTGTCAGTAGTACCCTAGAAATAAGACAGTATTTCTAAAATCACTAAGGTTTTTGTGGAACTCCTGATAACAATTAACTGAACAGTAATATGCATTTAGAAGGCTATGTTATAACAAACTGCCTGTTTTGGAAGTCAAGAATCACATACAGGGAAATGTCAAATAACGAATGGAGAATTTCGTTACTGATAAGGAGCTGGATCACATTCAGACTGTAACCATCTTATAACTTATTCATGAACGTGTTAATATATATTTTTCTTCATTGCATACAACACACAACTGTTCTAAAGAGGAGGGAGAATTTTAATAGTTATTCGAGTCTTAAAAGCAATGACAGTGACTTTTAAGTGACTATGTACTAACACAGAAACATATTAAATTTTGCTGAGTTGCCAGCAGGTGTTTACTGCTATCTACAAACACTACTGTCACTTTAGGGAATGAATTCTATGCTACAAAACTCTCACTAAAATATGAAATACGCTGACTCTGCATGGCGAGCGATTATTAATTCCCCAGATGAATCACTCATCTCGGATTTGTAATATGATAACTTCATCTATTCTCATAGTATGTCTCTAGACTAGAACTTTATATGATGATTTGGAATGGAAATTCCCAGAGTGTGACAACATTATCACTTTTGAGATAATACAGTAAGCAGTAGCTCTTAGGGCAGAGAACATTACCTTCTTGGGAGACTTAGCAATAAATTCATTTCATCTCAACTTATTGTTCATTTGGATACCTGCCATCCATGTGTGTGAATTGAATTAACATTTATTTCTTATACCAGTTGCTTAAACCAACCAGGTCTTGGTGACTACAATAAAACATGAAGTGACAATAAAGTGTGAATATTGCTACATCCAATGTGCAGAGTCAGTAATAATCAGTACAGTGCCAATCAACACGCAATTTAATCTCTTCCTGGTTAACAAACTTTCTAAAATTCCCTACGACTCAATGGAGTTCTCTAACATCTGTGTGTGTGAGAAGTGGAAGCAGGGGGGTGAGGGGGAGGGGGACTGCGGAGGGGGGGAGGGGGAGGAGGCAGCATGCATGCTTTTTGTACGGATGCAGAAGAGGGGACAAGGGTTTTCATCTCTCGCCTCCACCCAAGTTGTTAGTATTTCATCATTTGAAAATCCATAATTGATACACACTTACCAAGCATGGAGGCTCCAAGCGGATCACTTGATGAAAGAAACAGAACAGGTTCATGGAGATCAGGAACTTGTGTATCGAATGTTGTCCAAGCCACAGAATGTGAAGAACCGCAAGCAACACGATTAATACGAATGTCTTCCAGACCATGAACTAATGCAGGTTTCCTGTTTACTACCGTTGTTCCATTACCTTGCTGACCATGATCATTGTCTCCCCATGCATATACCTAAAACCAGTCAAAATACCTTATACAGTGATGTTACTGGGTCTCACTTTGTGTTGAAAATGTGTGTTTAAAAGCTTAGTAACACCATTATCTAAGTATAGTTAAAACATACAGCTCCGGTATCAGTCACTGCCAAGCAATGCAACGCTCCAACAGCAACATGCACAATTTTTTTTCCTCTTAAGCCCTCCACTAATGTAGGTTTCCTGACATGCTGTTCCACAGCATGACCTAAGCGATAATAATCACCTTTACCCCAGGTCCAAACCTGTAACAATTTAATTGATTAAAAAATGGTTAACAGATAAATATCAAATACTTGTAAAGAAAATGCCATAAAGACGTCACACAATTGAGCAGTATACTATATGTTCAGAAGGAGTTTTGTAATCAACTTCTTCAGTTCCCTAAAATATTGTTAGTTCCAGATATTTGTATGAGTGATAATTATCAGACAACTGCTTCAAACAACAAGTCTAGCAATCCACACATGATAGAAATAGTTAAGACCTCCTGAGTACAAATACATGCAATCTTTTTAATAGTGTGACCAATGAGGGAGGGATTAATGACCATGATGCGACTGCAGCAGCAATGGTCTCCAAAGGTGAAAAGGTCTTTAAGAAATCCTTTAAGAAATCTAGGAGTGTATTTGCATTTGGCTGAACTGATAGTGTGTCACTACCAACTTACATAAATAAAAAAATGAGAACATTTATTTCAGATCTGAAAAATGCAGAGCAATATTGGTTATGCCAGAATATGTTATAAGCTGCAGTATAGATAAGTAAATACAAAATACAGTAATAAAATATGGCAAAACCTATAATTGGTTTAATGGAATCGAGAATGTTGCAAAAACGGAGACCACTACAATCTCACTACAAAAGAGACTTAACAGCAACTGGTGCATCCCTATGAATTGCCTTGCATGAACTGTATAACAATTTTCACAGTCAGTTATTGAGAAAAGAACTATCAGAAAATCCTAAGAAATTCTGGTCACACATAAAGTCATAAAATAGTCAAAACTTTCATTCAATCTCTCATCAATCTGTCTGGTGTTGGAACTGAAGACAGCATATCGAAAGCAGAAATCTTAAATATTGCATATAAAAATGTATTTATGTGATAATATTATCTTACTAATGTTTGACCACCATACAGACTCAGAAGTGAGATATACTGATATTAGTATCCTTGTGTTAAAAAATAATTAAGGACTTCTCAAAGTGAATGAGGCACCACGCACTGGCAGAATTCCAGTTAATTATTGCAATGAATACGATGTGGGACTTGCTTCTTTTCTAGCTCACACTTATTGAAAACCTCTTGCAGAACAAAGCATCTAACTGGAAAAGAGAGGAGGTCACTCCCATTTACAAAAATAATAAAATATTGAATTCTTAATTTGTGTGGCCATGTTGTCCATAGTTGCTTCATAATTCTTGAAGGTATTTTTTTCTGTTGATGCAACTACAAAAATGCATCCCCCCTCCCTCCCCCCCCCCCCCCACCACAAGTGTTTCCCTTTATTGAGGTAAAACATCATCAGTAGTGGTGATTTTCACTTGATTTCTCACTTACATCAGGAAATGCCATCTGCTAATACATCACTGGATTTTTTCTTCTTTAGACACCAGTAGTTGTGGTCTAATTTTTAGTTGTTCTGCAGCACTATGCATTTCTTAGGTTTCTCACGCTACACTTTTTCGCACATCACTGTTTACTGTGTGTTTTTATACTTCTAAGTATACTTTTTTCACACACTGTTTTTGTTTTTATACTTCTAAGTATACTTAGAAGTATAAAAGCAAACAGTAAACAGTGGTGAGCAAAAAAGTGTGGTGTGAAAAACATAAGGAATGCACAGTGCTCTGGAACTAAAAATTAGACCATAACTACCAGTGGCTAAAGAAGAAAAACAACAACAATGTGTTAGCAGATGGCATTTTACGATGTTAAGTGAAAATCGCCACCACTGATAATACTTTACTTCAATAAGGAAAAACACATCTGGTGGTGGAAAAAAAACGCATTTTTGTAATTGCATCGACAGAACAAAAGTATCTTCAAAAATGAAATATTGGATGCACAGAATTACAGACCAATATTGCTGATATCTATCTGTTATAGCATCCTACACCATATTTAAGCACAAACATTATGATGTTCCTAGAACACAACAATTTCTCTCAAAGTATCAGCATGGATTCAAGAAACATCACTTGCATGAAAAACTGATTAATTTATTCATGTGCAACATCTTGAAAACAATACATGCATGAGAAAAGTTAGATTCTATATTCTTACATTTCCAAGTGGCATTCAACACCATACTACATCACTGATTACAATTCAAGATGCTATATACACTGATATGTGATTAGCTCAATGAATAGTTGACCAGTAGTACTCTGTTACACTGGATGGTGAATGTTCAACAGAAATGAAAGTGGAAACCGAGTGTACCCCAAGAAAGCATAACAGGACCTCTAATGTTCTCGACATATACAGGGCATTTATCAGATAGGATCAGTAGAAGATAAGATTATTCAATGACGGTGATCGTGTCTATGGGAATGTAAGTAGTGGAAATACAGTTCTTGTATGAGTAATTTAGGTCAGCTTGATAATATTACTAAAATTCACTGAAAAGTTTTGTGAATTAGTCTCATAACACAATTAATTGGACTCAAAATATTTTTGCAGGGAAAGGAAGAACACTGACAGGAGAACTGGAAAAAGTGAATAACTGTAAATATTCCTACTGTATAGATATCACGTATTACAAAAATACAAAATTAAAAATAAAGTTTGACAAAATAGTAGCTCCAATAGCATTTGTTGTCCATAGTGCATACTTGTTATCAGCAATTAGTTATCCTGAATACAAAGACATACAAATATTTTTATTGATTTAACTGTGGGTTCTTGGTGAAACATTGTATGTTGTATTAATTAAACAAAACATTTATTTAGCCTTGTTCCACAAACTTTATTATTATTTTATGGCCTAGGTTTTAGGTCCAAGCTCATTTTTGAGTACACAACTGAGCTTAAACATGGCAACCAAGCAAAGATAAATATGCCAACTTTTTAATCCATCAATTCTTGACATAAACAATAATGGTTAGCTCTGTAGACAGTTTTGAAATAGTTACATTTGTTTCCTACAACAGTCATTAGGACAACATTTACAATAACTATGAAGAATATACACTGGAGAAGAGCTACATGCACAGCACTAGAGTAGAACTATGAACACAGGAATTTGTCATTATCTATTTACGAATGAAGGCATCCAGGTTTCTTCTCCTATGCACAGGTTGTAACATTGTCTACAAGTGTCAAACAACTGACTGAGTCTGCTCACTCAATAGCAAATGTGGGGATACACACATCTTTTTCTCATTTCTAATATTTATAATTTGGTGAGCTTTGAAACCTTTCGCTCTATTTGTAGGACTTCAAAATCTATCAAAAATGTGTGGGTTTTGGTTGAAGGAATACTTGGCAAAGGATAAAACTGGCATTTTTGTTCTCCAGTTTTATGGTTTTCTCTGAGCTTAGTACGGACTGGCCTCCCAGACTGTCCAATAAAGCAGGACTGACACTCTTTGCAGATGATCTTATAAACCTCATTTTTCTTTATGATGGGTTTTTTGTGTTCTGAATCGAAGCAACATCTACCTAACGTCTGTGGAACATAGAAAAACACAGGGAAACCCTTTATTTGTAAAACGTTGCTTATGCTATTAGTAATTTTACCCATAAAAGGGAAACTGCATCATTTCCTTTTCAGTCATATATGCTGTTCATTGGATACAGTGGGGATCTGGCTTGCTTCTTCAGTTACTTATTGAGAATAATGTCTAATAATTCTGGATTTCAATTAATTATTTGTGGCAACTGCTGAGTGTAAATATACCAGGAATGTTCCCAATGTCAGTGGTAATTCAACAGCATGTGATACAGTTTTTCCAAATAAGGCAGACAAGTTGCAGGCATGGAAGACAATCAAAAGTGCACTTGAGCACCTGGCAAATGTGTCTCCCAAATAATGAAAAATAGAACAGTTACAAATTAGTACCACACTGACAGTAAAGAGATCAGTGAACTTAGCAAATGCTTGGAAGAATAAGAGTATATGAAAAACATACAGACAGCTGTGTGTGCAAACCTGGAATGTAATGATATGTGCCTGAAACTCAAATTGAAACAATCACAAAATATCACAAGAAGCAAGTGCAGGAGAAGGTGGCTAAAATAATAGGCAAACTGTTTTCAAGAGTGTAGATAAACTGATTGTTGAGTGGAAAGAAATGAGCAAAGTGGCAAAGAGAAGACATTCGCAAAGAAGTTCCATTCCATGCTGTAGCTTAGAAATGTTATTTGTTTTTAAGAAATCCCACTTCCAGGGCTACCAACAATGAAAAGATGGAAATCAAGCTCTTTCAGATGCTTTCCTGTTGTGCTTACAGATGTCTTATAACTAATGAATGTCCAGTCATCCGTACTGTCAAAAGCTAAACATGTACAGATGCTTTCATTCAGTGAAATCAATGCAGACAGCAGTGTTATTTATGACTGTGTTGATGAACATACTGTAGAAGCACACACTAATGTGTTGTTTGTTATGGTACGTCATATGTTTTCAGTATGGAATAAACAAGTTGAGTTTAATTTTCAGTCAGAGAAGAGTTGATCAATTAAACACAAATTACCGCTTTCCCAATCTGCAATATGAGGATCAATGAATCAGGATCTTGTTAGATGTTCCACATATATTTAAATTAATGAGGAACAAGTTTCTAGATGATGGAATAAGACTTCCAGATGGGAAAATTGTTAATTAATCTATCATATAAAAACTACTCACATTAGATACGAGTGCAATGTAGTTGTGTCCTAATCTGTCACAAGTTCACCTCACTGACAGTGACAGAGAACACCAAAGTTTTTATTGAGTCTTAAAGTACCTGATGTCTGGAGAAGAGAAAGCAGTTAATGTTTTTCAACTTGCGAACAACACATTTGACAACCTGGATGCCTGTAGATGCAATGACAAGAATACATTATCATTTTGTTACATGATGCACAAGGATGTTGAAGAAAGAATTTTAAGGTAAGCACGTAAGAGTGAAAAAAAATGTGTATGATGTACAAATCATTTGCCCCATTCCAGAAAGGCATAAAGACAAATGTTTGCTCATTATTCAGACTGTTCTCAGATCTTCAACTACTGTAGATAAGACTTATTCTAACTGCTTAACTGAACCAAAACACAATGGAAAAATTTTTCTCACAAATAAGAGGAACTGGGCACTTCTACTTGAATCCTTCTCCAACAGAAGTGAAACATTGATTACGACTGCTACTCTTGGTTTCAAATGAAACTGCAGTGTAAGCAGATGACAGTGTCAAATTTTTTAAATCAAACACGATCAGAGCAATTTTGTCCAACATCAGTGAAGCACTGTAAATGATAGATGATGAAAGAGAGCTCCAGGATATTAACTTCCCTTTTCAAACTGCACTTGAAGACTCTGCTGTCAAAGAGGGGCCTGAGCAATGTGTACCAGGATGATTCTGCTACCTGGCCGACTACATCGTGTTTCACACAAAGAACTATGATGATACAGTGGGATCATCATCTAGTAATATTTTAAGTCCTCCTGTTGCAGATACAGAACATTTCGGTTGGACTGAAATCCTATCTCAAGGTGAGCTTACAGTCTGCATCTACATCTACATACAGGGTGTTTCAAAAATGACCGGTATAATTGAAATGGCAATAAAAACTAAACGAGCAGCAATAGAAATACACCGTTTGTTGTAATATGCTTGGGACAACAGTACATTTTCAGGCGGACAATCTTTCGAAATTACAGTAGTTACAATTTTCAACAACAGATGGCGCTGCAAGTGATGTGAAAGATATAGAAGACAACGCAGTCTGTGGGTGCGCCATTCTGTACATCGTCTTTCTGCTGTAAGCGTGTGCTGTTCACAACGTGCAAGTGTGCTGTGGACAACATGGTTTATTCCTTAGAACAGAGGATTTTTCTGGTGTTGGAATTCCACCGCCTAGAACACAGTGTTGTTGCAACAAGACAAAGTTTTCAATGGAGGTTTAATGTAACTAAAGGACCGAAAAGCGATACAATAAAGGATGTGTTTGAAAAATTTCAACGGACTGGGAACGTGACGGATGAACATGCTGGAAAGGTAGGGCGACCGCGTACGGCAACCACAGAGAAGAACGCGCAGCTAGTGCAACAGGTGATCCAACAGCGGCCTCGGGTTTCCGTTCGCCATGTTGCAGCTGCGGTCCAAATGACGCCAACGTCCACGTATCGTCTCATGCGCCAGAGGTTACACATCTATCCATACAAAATTCAAATGCGGCAACCCCTCAGCGCCGCTACTATTGCTACACGAGAGACATTCGCTAACGATATAGTGCACAGGATTGATGACGGCGATATGCATGTGGGCAGCATTTGGTTTACTGACGAAGCTTATTTTTACCTGGACGGCTTCGTCAATAAACAGAACTGGCACATATGGGGAACCGAAAAGCCCCATGTTGCAGTCCCATCATCCCTGCATCCTCAAAAAGTACTGGTCTGGGCCGCCATTTCTTCCAAAGGAATCATTGGCCCATTTTTCAGATCCGAAACGATTACTGCATCACGCTATCTGGACATTCTTCGTGAATTTGTGGCGGTACAAACTGCCTTAGACGACACTGCGAACACCTCGTGGTTTATGCAAGATGGTGCCCGGCCACATCGCACGGCCGACGTCTTTAATTTCCTGAATGAATATTTCGATGATCGGGTGATTGCTTTGGGCTATCCGAAACATACAGGAGGCGGCATGGATTGGCCTCCCTATTCGCCAGACATGAACCCCTGTGACTTCTTTCTGTGGGGACACTTGAAAGACCAGGTGTACCGCCAGAATCCAGAAACAATTGAACAGCTGAAGCAGTACATCTCATCTGCATGTGAAGCCATTCCGCCAGACACATTGTCAAGGGTTTCAGGTAATTTCATTCAGAGACTACGCCATATTATTGCTACGCATGGTGGATATGTGGAAAATATAGTACTATAGAGTTTCCCAGACCGCAGCGCCATCTGTTGTTGACAATTGCAACTACTGTAATTTCGAAAGTTTGTCCGCCTGAAAATGTACTGTTGTCCCAAGCATATTGCAACAAACGGTGTATTCCTATCGCTGCTCGTTTAGTTTGTATTGCCGTATCAAATATACCGGTCATTTTTGAAACACCCTGTACATACTCCACAAGTCACTGTACACTGCATGGCCTGTGTCACAACTAGTTGTTAAACATATGACATACAACTGATTACATAAAGTATATCAAACTGAAGTTATTTTTATTGAATTTAAGTCTTTGGCTAGTACTTTGACAGAAACAAACATAGTGAAAACGATTTGTGCGGCTGTTCAAATCAAATATACTGATTAAGCACTAGAAATTATAAAAGTGTATGTCAGAACTGGACATTTCAGTCACATGTGGTTCCTGAATACAAAGCTAAAAATGCAATGGCAGCAGCAGTACAAAAGAAAAAATCCTGGCAGTGGTATGCTTCATCCATTACCAATACCTAAACTAGTGATCAGCAACCTTTTAGCAGGCAAGGGCGAATACTGGCAAAATGAAATACCAGCAAGTCCAGTGGCACCAAAAACTATCTTGGTCCAATCAAAACGGACAGACAAATTACAGAACCAAAGCCCAAAGTCAAACTTTACTTTATAAAATTAAAATAAGTTTTATACATGTGGCTAACCACTCTGTTAGTTTGTTTAAAAAATTGTATTGTCCCATACTAAAGATGTAAAATAAAATAAAATAAAATCGAAGTGGATTTTAGGAAAACGAAGTTAATATCGACCTATCCATCAATCTGTACATGCTGATCACCAAGCGGATGAAATAGTTGATATATTTATCGAACAAACAGTTCTTCCCCACTTTCTGTTTTGTGTCTGTGCATGTGTTTCACAGTTTGCACTAAGAGTACACAATAAAAGCATACTTGCTATCATTGTGGTCTTTTTTTTTTTAAGTTAATTCTTTGTGTTATTGAAAGTGAATGTAGTCACATGGAAACATAGCCAAGCATATCAGATTTCTTCACTTGGCAGCAAAACGTTATGTAACCAAATGAGGACATTATAGCATCTCCATCTGTAACAATGAAGGTTAGTCTCCACAATCTAGAAAGTCAGGCAGAAAACATTAGGTTTGCTGGCAGTGAAATCGAAGTAGGAAAAGAATTAAAAAACAGTTGGAAATTGAAAGCTCATTGAAAATAAAGGTAAAGATCTTTCTGTTGCTAGCAGTTGCACTTTTAGCACTAATCTGTGCGCTTCAGTTTGTGAAATATCTACAAAACCTACAGATAGGCCACTACTACTTCTTAGTAAGGCATTTTCCTTTTCAAAATAAGTTATAAATACATATATGTGATTTTTAACAGTGGTACATTACAGCATAATCAATTCTGTTTTTCGATACAATCAAGGTTATTAAAAGGAAGGTTGGGCCAAAAATGAAATGGTTCAAATGGCTCTGAGCACTATGGGACTTAAACTTCTGAGGTCATCAGTCCCCTAGAACTTAGAACTACTAAACCAACCTGAGGACATCACACACATCCATGCCCGAGGCAGGATTCGAACCTGCGACCGTAGCGGTCACGCGGTTCCAGACTGTAGCGCCTAGAACCGCTCGGCCACCCTGGCCAGCCCCAAAGTGAATCCGGTTGCGAATGGTTCGTGCAATGACATCACTATAGGAGCAAAGCAATGCAGCAACTGATAAATAAATGAAAAATGTACCCTTACGGACATCTTAAAACAAACTGAAACTTTGAATTATAGCTTCTGGATGAACAGATAAATCTGAAAAATGAGTTTCTAGATGGTTTTTAAAATTTCTATAATACATTTACATGTAAATGAACCTGACTGTTTAATATTCAGTATCTGCTTAATCTGTAAAGAGCAGACCATGCCATAGTGCTTGGTAAATCTCCCTTGCATCGAGCAAACATGATACGTTTGTGCAGAGTTACTTCTGCTGGTCAGCCATTTGTTGCCTTACTGTGCTTTACACTTCTTCACTTATTTGCACTGAATGTCGTCTGGTGGACATTCATTAATATATCACGGAATATGTACTTTCTTAATATCATTGTTATTCTTGAATATTTATCTAGCTATGTACATTAATATACTACTGTTTGATTTGAAAACAGTTTTTAGGATTTGATTTGTACTCAGCTGCTGTTTAGCCCAATCTGTCAACTCCCTTCTACTTACCCTCCCCTTTATAGCTTTTGTTCTGCCAGCATGTTCCAGTTTACAACATGACTCCTGCTGTGTAAGTTTTATACATTGGTGTGTGTGTGTGTGTGTGTGTGTGTGTGTGATGAGTTGTTATTCAACATCACAATTATATTGTTGTTGCATCGAGCAAGATACCTGTTGAATGTCTTTATATTCAGTGTGACTAATAGATGAACACCTGTGAACACCTATGAATGGTTTAAGGGACAAGCTCAATTGTGACATTTAAAGTCGTTATTTAATTAAACAAAAAAGAATAATTCTAAATATCATTGTCTAAGATGATGAACATGTTGGACAAGGTAACTGATCATTACAATGGTTCAACAATCACAGTATGGCCACCTGCCCTGAGAATGCTTGTCAGTTATGACTGGCAGTTGCTGGTATTTTCCAAAGTTTTTTGAGTTCTTCTAATTGAGTGTTAGCAACGCAGAGGAAAAGAAAAATTGTGTGGATAGTAGTAGATGTGAATTTTCATCTATTCATTTAATAGTAATAATAGTAATAGTAATGATAATAATAATAATAATAATAATAATAATAATAATAATAATAAGAAGAAGAAGAAGAACTAAAGTCTGTATCTTTATTACCTGGCCATACTTTGATAATGCCAAGGAAAATTGAGCACCACATTCAATTTGTATTACACCCATATTATTTAAACGCTCTATATTCCGTGGTACATTACATCCCTCACTTCCACCTCGTCCAAGCTTTCCAAAATCTCCATCACCCCAAGAAAAAACAAGGCCTTCATCAGATAAAGCCAATGTTTGTGCGTCTCTGCTTCCACAGGCAACCTGCACAATATGATGTCCAAGGAGGGCTGACACCTAAAACAGATACTACAGGTTAGATATTATTTTTATAAATGCAAACATTATCACAGAGAAATAAGATGTCACACTTCCACAATATTATTACAATTAGTACTCCAATTTTAATTTGTCACATTTATATTCTTGGTATGTCTCCTTGAGAAGAGCTAAAATAATGCCAAAGATTTATATGTATCCCAATTAGTGTGGCACAATAAAATATTTTTTATTTGATTTTTCATTAATTACACCTGACAGACATTTTTCAAAGATGATCAGAGAAATTTACATTTTGTAATGGCTGGTATGAAACAATAGCAGAAAAGTAATTGTTATTCACGAATTCGGAGATCTTCCAAAAATTATGAATTAATCACTGGTTTATTAGAAATATAATCATAAGTAACTGAACTGAAGAGACAATCTTAACTGTAGAACTAAGCTCATAAGAACCTGTAGGCAAAACAATGCTCTGAAAAGTCAGCTTATGTATAATAAACTTTCTATGTTACTATAGCCACCAGCATTGCAGGTTATAAAGAATTGAACAATATCTTTAGCATACAACATGAATTACACAATGTCCAGAGTTTATGGAGTACAAAACAACCTAAGGCAAATGAGAACCCCTCACTTTTGTTCATTACCGTAATTTCTGTTATTCTTTCTCTGCTTCACCATTTTTAGCAAGCTTGAAAACTTGGAATTGTGTTTAACGACAATTTAACATTAAGAAAATAGTGAAATAATGTTTTGGATATCTTTTTACAGTAGTTTCATTGTTCATGACAGAATCCATCGGTATGTCTTATTTTTCATAAAGCTTTTCATTTTGGTTACCGCCCTTCTGTGGTAGATGTTGCATAGATATCAGAGCTGCATAATTTACAGCATAACCCACTCTTATTCTCTTTGATTATCAACTGTGTATCTGTCTTATAACTGTAAACCCCAAGAGGTTATCTGCAGATGTACTGCCCTTGAATCTTCACAGTATTATCTGACACATATTGCAGAATGACACTGCTCAGCTAGACCAAAAGATTTTGATAAGAGTTCATTGGCCAAATGGTGGATTATATTGACTGATAACCATCCTCAATTAAGAATGCCATTCTGCTTCTCAATTAGAGCCAAATGGTTATACAGTGTACAACTAGTCTGGAGGAACAACAGTTTGGATAATTTTTGTCTGATGTTTTAAGGCATGCCAGTCGTTGACTTCAGGAGGCACCACATTCATAAATGCAAAAGTCTAAAAACTACTCAGTCACTACAGTAATTGTTGGTATCACCTCACAGCAACTAATGTGGACCGAGATCTACCACATGAGTATGAATAGTCAAAAAACTTTGATGATTAGCTTAATGATTACTTCACAGTATGTCTATCATGCAAATAAGAGTTATTACAACAACATAGAATGTATCTTTCCACTCTGGTATGAAAAATTTGTTCTGTGAGCTCAGTGCCCATCCTGTTTCAAACTACTAGTTTTGTAAACAACAATCTTCACTTATTTGCAAAAAAAATGTGTGAAATCATGGGTGGCATACTGCTATTTGTATCACTCACTCACTTTTTAAATAGTTTTATGCTTCAACTATTTTTTAAAACAATTGCTTGTGATACAATTTGCTCAAAAAGTAATTTATTAGTGTATTTATAATCATGTTTGACTCTCTTGTGCTGTTATTGCTTCAAACAGTCTGTTATCTGTGAGTGTGTTTATGTCTTGCATCGAAGTGTGTTTACATTTCTGGTTAGAGATTGGGGTGGATCACAAAGCTAAGTACCGATAAATTTGTTTGTGCACTGTTATCAGTTATTAATTTTAGTAGCTGTAGTCTGGTATAGCTTTTTGTTTCTTGTGACATAACTGTGGAAAAAACTTAAGGGAAAAGTTCACTCACTGTGTTTGGTTCAATTTTTGCTGAGTGTACCAATGGACACATTTGCTTTAGACAAGTAATTGTGTGAAATATTTGTGGTAGTATTATTAGTGGTGGAGTAGCAGTGTTAATAGGAGTAGTTATAATCTTTCTTAAGAGTAAAATTTGAAATCATTTTAGTTACATTATAAAATGGTTTTACTGTAGTAGCAAATTTAGGTAACATTGATATTTAGTTTTGTTGACAGTTGTAAAATTTTTGTCATGAGTGACAAGTGTGCGTTTTGTAGTAGATGTGTGAGTAGTGAGTTAAGGTGTGTGATTTGTGCAAAGTACTTACACTTGGGGTGGGGTGGGGGGGGGGGGGATGCAGGGAGAAAGCCAGTGGGATGTTTTAGTGAGTACCCTCTCCCAGAATTGCAGGATCTGTAGCAAAAATTATTCAACAGAGGAGCAGAACTGTAAGATCTGTGCCCTTCAGGTGCTGTTAGAAAATGCAAGAGGGCAACTAGATGGGATGAGGAGGGAGATGGGCTGGGGAATGGGAAATGGTAGTTGGTAAGAATGCCACTACAAGAATACATCCAGAGAGTTTTACTTTGTATATTACCAATAGATTTGACCAACTCTCAGAGTTTAGAGGAGAGGAGTTTCTTGTTGCTGTAGGTGTGAGATACATGCAGCAGACATCAACAATTAAGAAGCCTTAGTCAGTTGTAAATTAAAACAGAAAGATAAGGTTCCGTTGTTATGTAGTTTTGGTGGCAGATGTTTAGGTTAACAGCTGCAAGAAATGCTGGGAAGTGAGTACCAGGTCACAAGCATTGCGAATCCTAGTGCAGGGTTAGCTCTGGTAACTCATGGCATGACATAGGAAAGTTATGTACAAAAGAGGACCAGATAGTGATTGTGGGTGAAGTTGGAAATTTGGAAATACTCTTGACAGGAACAGGGAATTTGATATAGGTGGTGACCTGAAAAAGAAAAATTGGTGGCAAAAATGTGCACCTCATGCAGCTGTTTCAGAGTTATGGTCACCCTCATCTTGATACAGCTGATAGGCATATTAACATAAGACTTGAGAAGGCACAGCTGATGGAGGGATATGGCTCACATTGCTGTGATGCTAGTTGAGTCTGTCGATAGCTCAGGTTTCACTAGGCATGGTTTCCACTGCAAAGATGTTAGTGAGAGGTGGTGGTGGTGTCACTCACTCATGGGAAAATTCCTGTAATAATTGGTGTTAGAGCTCCACATTTTTAATGCTGAAGTTAGATGATAGTTATCGATCCTTAAGAAAGTCTCTCTAACAAAGGCACCACATTAAAAAAAGTTCACGTATTTAAGTAATGGAGAAATTAGCATATTTCAGCAAAATTTAAGAAGTATTAGAGATAAAGTTTGTGAACTGTTTGTAAATGAAAACTCTTGACATAACTGGTATACGACACCAACACTTAAATAATGTGGCAATCCAGAGGCTTCCTATACTGACACACAGATTAGCTGGCTATTTTTCAAGGAATTCTTTGTGGAGTGAGTGTGTGGCCATGTACATGAAAAACAGTATTCCATTTGAATGTAATGACATATGAAAGCACTGCAGTGAACATGTTGGACCGAAGCAGCTGAATTTAGTCAAACTAAACTTTTCGTTATAATTATCTATAGCTACCCAACTCTGATTTAAGGACATTTTCTTCAAGCTTGAGAGAGTTCTTGTTTCACTTTTTAGAAAGTTCCACAAAGTAGTTTATGTGGTACTTTACAATTCATTGTGCAATGTTGGAAGATCTCCTAAATTTATATCATCTGATGCAGACTGTATTCTTTCCAACCACAGTGCAGGGGAATAGTGGCACAATTATCGAAAACATTTCTGCCGATTTTTCATTTTTTCATGGGGCATGGTTAAGTGTGTGTGTTGTGTGTTGTGTGTTGTGGGGGGGGGGGGGGGGGGTAGTGGTGGGCAGGGGGGCGTTACCTCAAAGTTCAGTGATGAAACTACTACTGTTTCATGCCTTCTAATGTGACAGGTGATTGTCAAATATATGTGTCTGGTGATAAGACTAGCTTGGTAGTGAAGGATGTGCAACAAAGTCAATGTATGAATGAGTGCAGTTCAAGATTAAGCTCATAGCTAACAGAAAATAAATTGATACTAAATCATAGAAAGACTCAGTTTCTGCAGTTCCTAAAAGTGCTACTCCTATCACACAGAACTGGCATATGATTTGTAACTGGATTTACCATTAGAACAATATCTGCTATAAGTGATATACAGCATTATACTCTATACTCTGGGATAACTCTCCCCATTCAGAAAGTGTATTTATGCCTAAAAAGGAGCAGGAGTTTAGGAATTCTAACATTGGTCTTCTAAGACTCAGTAACTTAGGTAGAAATCACACCTCCTTGACTCCTAGTCAGAAAGGCAGACAGTATTCTGCTGAATCCATTTTTCCATAAACTTCCAAACTACTCCTATTCTATCGAGGGGGAGGGGGTCCTGGAGAGAAAAAATGAAGCTGATTCCTGCATTATATTATTGATTATACTAATATATACTCAGCAGCTTTTTGTCTACAAAAGACTCATGTAAGCTTGATTTGATGTACTATTAACTTTTCTGCTGTCATTTCACATACTGACCCACACAATGACCATGCGTACTTGTTCTTCAGTCTGACCCTATGGAACTAGACATGTAATGTACAAAAACATGACACAATAAGATTCACACGACTGACAAGAAAGGGCATACCAGGATTATGCACAGGAGAGTACTTAGGTGAAACAAGTTGCCAGATAATCTTTTGTAGTCTACATATTTCATGCCAAAAGTGGTGTTATAAAAACACTGCTTCAATTCTGTAGATGACTTTATGAGTGCCAGTTTCAGATTACACGTATGTATATATATATGGGGTAGTCAAATGAAAACAAAACAGGCGGAAGAAAAGTAAATACACAGTTTATTACTTCAAAAGTAATCACCATAAATGTTAATATATTTATCCCATTGTGAGATATGAAGGTCATTGCCTCCATGGAAAAATGTTTGTGGTTGCTTATGGAACCATGATTATACTCAGTCATGCACCTCTTTGACCAAAGCAACACTGACAGTCACAAATATCTTTCTTCAGTTCACCATAAATTTGGAAACCACATGGGGAGAACTTGGGACTGTGTAGAGGATGTATACAGGCTACCCAGTGAAACTTCTGCAGCATACTCAAAAGAACCTTGGTGACATACATTCGTTAACATCTTATGGCATCATATTTTAACACAATTCTCCATAAAAGGAGAAAGTTTTTTCTTGTACAGAAGCATGTAAAAAGGGTAACACATGTTGTTCACTCTAGAAACTCTTTTAGATATCTCTTTAAATAGTTGGGACTACTGACAGCAGCCTGACAGTCTCCCTTATGAAGCGTGTTGTCAACAATCACCACAGTTCAAAAACAATGAAGACATTCATTGGTATATTACCAGAAAGAGAAATTACTTACACCAGCCATCATGCGGCCTTAGAGTGTCACAAAATTGATGGAGGTATTATAATTGAAAACTGACTCATTCCACAATTATGACCCGTGGAACACAAGAATATGTAAGTAAGTTATCAACTAACTCTCTTGAATTTATGTTTTCCTTTTCTTTAAATCCACTTTGATAGGTGAGGAAGGAGTTAACAGTTTGAAAGTTGAAGACCTAAGAAATACCACAACAAGCATACACATCAAAAATAAAACTTCCTAGCTTTCGGAGTAATCATTTTTCATGCTAGAGTAAAATACATGCCCCCCCCCCCCCCCCCCCCAAGGCGTGCACGCACATTGGCACGCACGCGCACACACACACACACACACACACACACACACACACACACACACACACACACACACACACACACACACAAAGAAGAATACACAAACCTACCCCCCTATATGGTGCCAGATGGATGAACAGTGTCAGTGCTGCATTTCATCAGGTGAACGAGGTTGTGGTGGGGTAGTGTCAGGTGTGGTGTGTTAGAGGGGGAGGGAGGTGGGAGGCAGAGGGGAGGATTGGGTGTGGGTGACTAGCAGCTGGAAGGGAGATACATGGATTAGGTGTGGTGTCATTTGCAACAGACACCAAGATGGAGTGTCCCCTCATCATTCACTGGTTGGCATCAGATGTTACGAAAGCTGTGCCAGAAACAGCCACAAATCAAACATGGCTGCTAACTGATGACCCCACAATGGACATGCCCTCCTCAGCTGGCACAGGCAGTGCCAGAATTGAAGTGAATAAGAGGTCATGGCATGCTACCATCAATGCTTCAGTCTTGTGGCATCAGCCTGTGAGTGTGGTACCTCTTTCTCTATCAGTGACTACTGGACTCTAGAGTTAAGTAAATGATGATGTATCTCTCATTCTTCGGTTTCTGCCTCTAGAACCCCTGCAACGCTACAGTATACAAAAATGCTGGTGCTCATCATGCTGGTCTTTAATTTGTCTATTTTTTTAGGCTTGGTTCCTTGCTGATGGCAACACTACAGAAACAAAGATAGTGTATTTGCTGCAGATTCTTGAACGCATGTCATGCTTGTGCACCACATTGTTTGTTTCCTAACTTTCTTGTATTTCAGAACATTTTGAACTGCAACTTCCTATTTTCATTGTTTTCTGACCCAGAGGCTGCTTTTTGCATATTATTGTTTGTGATTTATAATCAAGACTTTCTTTACACCTCCTGTGATATTTCGTTGCGTTTCTGTGTCTACTCTGTGTTGAATCATGGCCAGTGTACAGCACAAACTGTCTTGAGCCAAGCTATTCAGATGCAGGCCCAGCAAATACAGCAACTCATAACTAGGATGACACAACAGATGCAACTCCAAATGAGGTTTCTGTGGCAGCTTTTACTGCCCCCAAAAGCAGTGCCATGCCACAAGTATCAACTGTCTGTGCACCATAGTTACAGGCAGTAGACACACAGGAGGAAGACTGGTTTGAATAAGATGCTCAGCTCGACACCCATTTCACTGTACATCGTATTCAAGGAACTGATAGAAACCTCACTTCTTGGCTGCAGTAGGTGTCACAGTATACAGGATGGCTTGTAAATGTTTTCCCACTGCCCACTCTGAAAGTGTAGATTATGAGGTCTTGATTGCTGCATTAGACAAATAATAGAGTGTGCTGAAAAGTAATTTGAAAAATTTTGTATTATTGCCTTGAGCTGCTGGGAGACTCTCCATGGTATGACTCTTTAGTGTTAATGCACATTTTTAACACAAATGTGTACAGTCCCTAGCACAGTTTTTGTAGGCTGATGACATAATTTATATTATGATGTGATGACATTGTCTTATTCATGGTTTTAGCACCTGAAAATAACGATTTTATATTTCACCTAACATGATGATGTGAATACTTTTGGTGATGGTAAAACAACTGAAATTGGTTCTATAAATAAAAAAAATTACCAACAGTTCATGGTGAAAAAATTAAATTTTTGAAATATGTGAGAGCTGTGGGGCACCACAAACTGAAAATATATTGAAAAGCAATGCTACCAATTTTTTTATGTGAAAGCTCTTAAAGCTTTTATAATAAAACAAACATTATCAACATTCTACATCTTTATTCGACATGTCTACATATATACAGTCTTCTGACACTAGAGGCCTCTGAATTGTAGTGTGTAGTGTAACTGTATTGGTGCACAAGAAGCAGCTTGCTGTAATTGAGTTTTGAATCAAAGAGTTTGTACACACATGGAGCACCGTCTCCTTTGGTGTGACAAGGCAAGAGCACACATGAGTATTGCGACATCTGCAACAATCTGACGCCTTGCTTTCACTGTCACTGATTATCCTCCTAACAGTCCCCACTTGGCCCCACCTGATTTTCATCTGTTTCCAAAACTTAAAGAACACCTTTGAGGCCTTCACTTTGACAGTGATGGAGCAGTGCAAGCGAAGATGAGATTGTAGTTATATCAACGAAGTCAATTTTACAGTGATTGTACCAACAAACTGGTCTCTCATTGGGAAAACTGGTCTCTCATTGGGAGAAATGTGTTCTTCGCCAGGGTGACTATGTTGAGAAATAAATATGTAGACATGAAGAATACAGATACAGGATGTTCATAACACTTGTTTTATTTAATAATATTTCAGAGTTGTCACAGAAAAAACTGGGAGGCATTACTTTTTAGCTTGCCTTTGTACTTTGATGAACAAGTGAACATGGCTGTTGCTCGTTACAAGTTTTTTCATTTATGTTGACAGCCTCGTCAAACTAACAAACAGTGGACAGTGGATTTACAAGGCTTGACCAGGCATTGCAAGTTTAAGCATGAATGTGATGGATGTTACTGTTCTGCCATGATTTGTGACACTTTCACCCAGAATGTGTACGACTCTAGAATCAGTGAAAAAATTCTTAAATGTGTGTGCTGTCTGTTCTTTTGGACATGTCCAAAAGATCAGACACGATTTTGATCCGGCTGCAATTAGCAGTTAAGACACAAGAGATTTACAACATGTAGCTGCTAGTGGGCATCAATTTATATCAATAGGAAAAGCTGAACATGTGTGTTGGACTGGGATTTGAAACTGTTTCTCCTGCTTACTGGGCAGATGCTCTGACCATTGAGGCATCCGGACACAGTGGTCATTGCAACTGCACAGACTACTCTAGCATAGGCCACCCGGATGCCTCTGCCAAATTGTTATCAAGAACAAAGTTAATCACATGGTGACACAACATGCAACTGGGCACAACATGCTCAATTTCAATGGCTGCTTCACAACCCAAGCAATATAGTCCTTCCCTCCACCATCAGCTTCTCTGAACTATGGAGATAGGAGTTATCCTTACAACACATCATCTGTTCCCATAATCATCCTGTCCTCAATCTCCACTGCACTCACACCCTCCTCCCACCTGTTTCCCCTTCCTCCATCTCATCACCCACTCTCAATTCATATCCCCAAGTCACCTTAAGCATGAGCCACTCCTCACCGAATATGGCAACCATGCATCAAATGCCTAGCCCAAGTACCTGCATCCCTCCTCTGACATTCATCTACATCTACATCTACATCTACATCCACATCCATACTCCGCTAGCCACCTGACGATGTGTGGCAGACGGTACTTTGAGGACATTCCTAGCCGGCAAACCAACTGGCGTCCAAGCTACTAGCCATCCACCCCCATTTCCTCTTCCTGCCTCCCACTTCTCTCTCCCTCTAACCCACCATACCTGACACTTCCCCACCACAACCTATCCCCCTATTGTCCAACCTGCAGGGTACAGGTGTGTGTGTGTGTGTGTGTGTGTGTGTGTGTGTGTGTGTGTTGTTTTTTTTTTTTTTCTCTTTCTTTTGTGTGCATCTACTTACGACTCAATGCTCCTGCTTTTCAGTAAGTGGTCTCCTCTAAACCAAAAGTATTTATACTCTACCAAAGTTTTCCTACAACATTAACATTTAGAAAATACCTACAAGATACTCACCAATTCACATTTCTCTCGATGCCATGATTCACTTCCATGTCTATTTGAAAATATTCATATTTTATACATCAGCGGAAGTATAGTATGCTGAATTGACAGTAATCCATGTTTTTTTATTTTACTTACCACTTTTGGTTTCAACTGTGTAACATTATCTCCGTGTCCCAGTCGACCATATTCTCCTAACCCCCAGGTATACAATTCTCCACTTGAAGTTATCGCTGCACTGTGAGAGCTTCCACATGCTATATCACGGATTCTCTTTGATTTCAATCTTTTAATGAGATGAGGTTTGTCCAATGTTAGTTTGTTTCCATGTCCTAGTTTGCCATCTTCTCCTTCACCCCAGGAGAACACCTACATAAAGATAATCAAAGCAGTATAAGGACACTAAACTTCTAAAATAAATTAATGTATAACTTAAAACAAAAAGCATGGACATAAAATATAAAGCATGGCAACTCTGAGACACGTAAATGGATCAATAATATTTTCTTTAACAAGCCAAGTCAAATGGTTCACCTTATAATCAATATTATTTGCAAAGAATTGTTTTTAATCTAAGATATTTTCAAGGCAAAAATTATCTGTGACTAAAATTAAATTAGAATGCAGCATACTACACCAAGTTCCAAATTAGAAGGGAAATCATAATATAATGACAATACAAAATTTGTGTCTTGAATATGCTGATGCTTAGCCACTCTGTGGAACCCACAATGTGGCATACATACATACATACATACATACATACATACATACATGCATGCATGCATGCATGCATGGATATGAAAAAGAGTATAAAATCATGTAAAAAGATTTTATGTTCAAACTTAGAATACAGTTGACATATATAAAGGAAGACATGCCAGTTCACTATAGTGCTTGAAACATTATTGTGAGAACCCACAGAGCAAATATACTGACCTGTGATGCTATGCAGATGTTGTGCATATGTCAAATTTTGCAGGATTTAAATTAGCATCTTACTTGTGTTAAACAGACATGGAAAAAGGCGCACTTCCCCATTTATAACAAACTGATATAAATTTCTGAACATTTAAACCAATAAAGTTTGTTTTGAGTGGTATTTAGAAGAAAGTGCAGTTTCCAACTACTGACCTATCTGATCTGCTTTACAATAGGATTTGAAGACTTATCTGTGCATATCAGTGCACCAGTGATATGTTTGTGCAGTCTTTATCTAAAACTACAGCTGGATACCATAATAATCCAAAATATTTTTCATGGGAATTAGCTGCTGGAGTAATAATGGATCATGTGTCATGAAGCAACAGAAAGGGAGCTGCAGGATATTTAGATGCCCTTGCTTGGTGTAGTAGAAAACTGCTTTGTGGAAAAAAAGATCTTAGGCTATTTAGATTGGTACTTTCTTTTCCTGTCTGTGTACTTAAACTTCTACTTTCTTCTTTCTCTTTAGATAATACAAACAAACTGACTGTGAAATAGTGTATGAATGTCATAGTGCTTGAAGAATATTCAGTGGGTGCTGAATCTAAATCAGACAAACATAAATACACAGAATCAGGTACATTATAATATCACTAATTCTTTTATATATTTTTAAGCCACGAAACAATTTAAATCCTGTGTAGAATTATTTGCTGTTTCAGAAAATTGTTTCTCATTAGACAGGAAAACATCAAAATCATGATTTCACATGTTCTGTGCAAATCAAGCATGTCTTGTTGAACGACCTTCAGTACCTATTTAAATCATTTTATATATATATATATATATATATCACTTGCTGCAGATTTCTATCAAAATTAATGTCAAAATGACAAACTCTGTTCCCAAAAATGGGCAATACAACTTGTCATATCATTTGCCTCTTAATTTCTATTGTGAAGTATTGCCTGAAAAAAACTGCAAAATATTGTCACATCAGATAAGATTTTGAAATTGTGCAAAAACTACCAACTTGCTTTAAATGTTCAGAAATGTAAAACTTTGCACTTTGCAAAATGCAAAAAGAAAACATAGTATCCAGTGACAACAATATCAGAGAGTGTTCTAACTGGAATGAGTCAATTAATACACACTGATCAGCCAGAACATTATGACCACCGATCTACTATCAGTATAAACCCATCCAGGTGTCATCAGCATCACCTAGTGAGGAATGAATGCTAGTCAGACACAAGCATGGTGCATGGTATCAGTGAGTGTGGTGTCCGTGTGTAGAATAGGAAAGGTGTGTGATCTATCTGAGTTTGACTGAGGGCATTGTGATGGCCTGGAGGCTCAGTAAAACAGGACAGACAGCGAACTGTGGTGGAACTGGGCAGAGTGCATGTGTGTGTGAACACACAGTGCACCCAACACTCCTAATGATGGGCCTCCACAGCCGATGTGCCAATGTTAACACCACAACATTGTCAACTACCACTGAAAGGATATGTGAGTATCGGCACTGATGTTGGCACAGTGGCTGTGTTGAATGGTCTGATGAATCCTGATACCTTCTTCATCACGCTTATGGGTGGGCACGAATCCATCATCTTCCAGGAAAACAGTTCCTTGACACCTGTACTGCAGGGTGGAGGCAAGCTGACGGTGTCTCTATTTTGCTCTGGGGAACATTCATCTGGGCATCCATGGGTCCAATGGAGCTCGTGCAAGGCACCATGATGGCCAAGGAGTATCGAACACTGGTTGTAGACCAAATACACCCCTTCATGACAATCATCTTTCCCAAATGCACTGGCATTTTTCATCTCACAAGACCAGGAGTTTGATGGAGTGGTTTGAGAAACACAGTGGCGAGTTCCCATTGATGTCCTGGCCGCCCAACTCACCAGATCAGAACCCGATCTACCATATCTGGTATATGATTGAACGTGGCATCAGAGCTCATCCCCCTCCCACGCCCATTGGAATTTATGGGCCCTGATGATGTGTGTGCAGATGTGGTGCCAACTCTGTACAGCAACCTACCAAGGACTCACTGCTTCCATGCCATGATGCATCTCCACTGTTATTTGTGCCAAAGGTATTAGGTATTAGGTATGTGGTCACAATGTTCTGGCCGATCAGTGTAAATTTCTGTACATAACTGTTTGAAGGGATATTAAATGGAATGACCATATAGGGCAAGTTGGAGGTAAAGCACGTGCCAGACTTTGGTTCATTGGTAGGATAACAAGTAGATTGCTTATAAACACTTAAGTGAGATATTCTACAATATTGTTCAAGTGTGTGGGAGCCATACTAAACAGGACTAACACGGGATATCTATTCAAAATTATGCCATTTAATGATTATCTATATTTTAATAATACAAGGAGACATCAAATACCAGAAATGATTTACATGACTTTGTGGACCATTTTTTCCTATGTTTTCTGCTTACTACCCCTGACATCTGTTACATCATTATTTTTAATCATCATCATCATCATCATCACGATCACCACTATCATCATCCTCATCCTAATAGCACAGCAGTGAAATTTATATCTTCATTGTAACAAATATTGAGCACCTTCTTCTGAATATGTTGTGATTTCTGAGGTTGTGGATATGGTGCCTGAAAGCACAGCTGTTTTTGTTTTCCAAGTATGTATTGGATTTCACTTCTATGCTGACAGGAGAATGTTAAAAAGTCTGTCACTTCCAAACATATTGTCTGTCCACCGCTCTCTCCAGACTGTATAGAACCAGCAGCTGACGTGCCCCCTTTAGTTCCTGTCAAGTGCCATTGTGAGTATCAACAACATTACAGCATGAAACACTAAAGTACACAACTGGCCCCAACTGCTCTTTTACCATCTCCTGCAGAAATGAACACTATTATTGAGTATTTGTCCAAATGTAAGTCTATTCAATTCTGACTATAAACAGATTCAAGCAAACTGCAGTTAGACAAGGTAGATGTTCATAAAAGGCCAAAGTATGGTATGTGGTGTAGATTCTCATGGTTGATAACGCAAAGAAATTTGCTACCATCTCCCCACTCCCTGCACTCACCCTATTTGTCAGCCAAGCTGGTATCACTGTTCCCCCTCAAACTCCTCCATAGTGCTGTGCTTGAGCAACTGTGAAACACAGACTACATTATCTTCAATGGTGCTGGTCACATATTATGTAACAACAACAACAAACACAGAAATAAAAGATCACAACCACAATTCAGTTCATTCTTGAACTTTCATTCATCCTGCGAACTACTGGCATCTGTTGGTAGTATCGCCACAACAGTTCTTGCCGCTGTAATTTATTCTAATGATAACAGTTACATTCAGTTTAATATGATTCATTTTGTTTGTCACAAATTTAATTCTAGATTAATTTTCCTTCTTGTTTCATCTAAATGTCACCATCATGATCTACAGCTGATTAAAAGCTGGTAACATTTTCACCTTGTATACTAATATTTGAACAGTGACAGATTCTCATTTGCAGCCCACTTAGTAAATCATTTAAGTCTCTCATAACCAAATAAAATACTGATCCAGGTTCAGAATCATGTAATGATTTTCCAAGGGCAACACTTTCGCTTCTGAACGTTACCTTTACTTAAAAAGCAGCATTGAGGTTTGTATATGGTATACATACATGTATGAAAACTTTTATTGCAAATCTGTTCAAATCAAATAAGAGTTTGTAAGATGGTAGAATTTAATGCTATTTCCTACTGTGTTTCACAAAAATGTCAAAGTGTAAGCAGTACAATAGACTGTTGCTCTGGCTAGTTCATAGTTTCTCACGCATCTCTTGCACCAGCACTGTGCAAATCAAATGTCACGTGGTTGAGCAACATCAATACGGTATCAAGTGCTTTGACGTATCAGGAAATCTCGAGCCTGTTCAAACAAGAGTCTCATTAGCCCAGCCCTGCACTACCAAATTGTTCAAAATAAATATGCATGTGATCTCAATACCCAAAGCTTCATCTGTAAATTTAAGACAACCTTTATATACTCTATTAAACTATGTAAAAATGTTAACCTCAGTAGCAATAGTTTAATCTGCAAATATAAGATGACCCAGTATTTTCTGACTTATAATCAGGTAAATATGGTAATTTACTTTCAAAATTTGACTTGAAGCATGAACGTCACTTGATGGCATTCTCGATGTGCTCAGTGGGACTGGGACCAAGTGACTTGGTAGGCCTCAAAAGTTCCCTTATATTCATGGAGTGTTCCCAAACCATTGTATCACAGTTCAGAAGTAATGGAGTAGTGCATTTTGATCTTGAATGTACAAGTCATCTGCCGAGGAATTTATGTGAACAAAGAGATGGAAAAGAGTGGAAAACTGAGTTCTTTTATAATTTACCAGTAAGGTACATGGCAGATGAATCAGGGGGCCCATTTCATCCCTTGCAATCATCTCCCATGCGAGACTGAACAGTGTCACGTTTGTATCCTGCCACCCTGCCCAGACTCAACAGTCTAGGCTACCTTTCTCCATGTCTTAAGCATCCAATAGTGGTGTTGCTGCACCCTTGTTAATCTCTGAGGCCTTCAACATGTATTGTGTAGGGGTACACATGTGTGTGTCGAGTTCTGAGCTCAGTAGCAAGCTGGTGGCTCTGGGTGATACAGCTGCTACAATCTGCAATTAGCTTACACATACACACTTTTATGTGCTGATCTCAGAAAAATCTCAGTCTTTTTAAACTTGTGATCAGCTTTTATGCAAGTGCCATCTGTCCTCTGCTTTCATCGTACTTACTCTACATGACACAAATTTTATTGGGTAATCACATGTACTTTTATATCCCTATGGTTGTATGGTATTTGGATAGGTTTTTCTTGTCATAAGTTCAAAAATCTTCAAAAGACACAAGAAACTCACCTATCTTCTTACTCGATTTCTTTCATAAACTGCTAAAATAAGCTAGTATTACTATTTAATAGCTTCTTATATGTTCAAACAAAACCCCAGAAATTACTGATGGTTGCATATTGATAATCAACAGGTGAGGTAGCATTGAATCTGCTCCTCCATTGTTTGACCATGGAGAGAGCAAGATTCGATGCAGGATTTAAGCAAAACTACCAACTCTATTTATAAGGTCACTTGTTAATTTAAACCCAACTGATTACTTATTAACACTATCCCAATAGCTGGAAGTGCATGCCAGAATCTCTGTGTTGTCATTTTCCATAGGATGACCGCTGCCAAGGCAATGTTCTGCAACAGCAGATCTGGTTGGCTGTTGTCACTGTGGGTGACATTTATTCTCAATGCAAGGATCCTCCACAGTCCAGACAGTCTGACCAAGATATGAAATGCCACAACTGTAAGGAATATGATAGCCACTTACTTTACACAAAGCAAGATCAACCTTTGCAGATTCTAAAAGGGCATTAATCTTAGCTGGTGATCTAAAAACACATTTCACATCATGTTTCCTTATAATATGACCAGTCTTGATGGAAATGCTACCTGCATAAAGCAAAAAGGTTGTATGCTTTGCCAGCACCTCGTTATCACCAGCACTTGTGCAATTCAAGGTTGGTCGAAGGTGCAACACATATCAAATCTGTCTTGCACTATGACCATTCTGACAAAAGGTGACTTCTAAGTTGACTAACTCAGCTGACAAACTTTCAGGATCTACATCTGTACATTTACATCTGTACCCCACAAGGCACCATACGGTGTATGGCAAATGGTACTCTGGACCATTCCTAGCCATTTCCTTTCCAAATAGAGTGAGGGAAAAAATTATCTATATGCCTCCACATGAGGCCTAATTTCTCATACCTTATCCCCATGGTCCTTATGCAAAACATACGTTGGCAGCACTAGAATTGTTCTGCAGTCAGCCTCAAATTCCAGTTCTATAAATTTTCTCAATACTGTTACTTGAAAAGAACATTGCCTACCCCCCAGGGTTCTCATACATGTTGCCGAAGCATCTAGGTAACATTTGCGCATTGTTCAAGCCTACTGGTAACAAACCTAGTACGCCACCTTTGAATTACTTCAATGTCCTCCTCTAATCTGACCTGGTATGGCTCCCAAACACTTGAGCCGTACTCGAGAATAGGTAGCATGATATATGCAGTCCCCTTTGCACATGAACCACACTTACCTAAAATTCTCACAATAAACCAACATAAAAGATTCAGCTTCCCTATCACAATCCCCAGGTTGTGTTCTATTTCATATTGCTTCGCAACGTTACACCCAGATATTTAAACGACTTGTCTATCTCAAGCAGCAGGCTACTAATGCTGTATTTAAACTTTATGGGTTTGTTTTACCTACTCATCCACATTAAATTACATTTATTCCTTGAAAGACTGGGTTCTTTCAGGACACCATTGAAAACATAGATCAGACAGACAAGTTTACAGATGTATTCCATGACAGGCAGATACTGTGTAAAGAAAGGTTTACAACAGTGTTGTTTTCTACACGAATCAGTAATTGTGCAAATGGTTACAATTGGGTGGGAAATCTCCTTGTGAACTTGGTGTGTGGGGCATATGTGAGACTAGCAGATCACCTGATTCAACACATGGTGATTTCCTTTTGCAGATATATGTCCTAAATATTGCATATTTTCCCCATTTACCACAACAATTGAATGATTTGCAGGACTGGTCCTCTTTATGACGTGAAATAGAAAACCAAAGTTATGTTGAGAGTCACCTGGGAAGCAACAGACTCTACTTTTTAGGCACCTACCATGTGAGCTACAGCACACATTGCATTACAATATATTTACAAAGAAAAATTATAAGGATTTTAATTCTATAGCACACTGTACAGACTCAAACATCAGGTTACATTATGATAACATTAAACAAAGTTCAGTTGTTATCTTACATTACTTTGTTCCCTACCTTTCCATCAAGAGTGAGAGCCATAGCATGTTTACCACCAGAATGAACAGCAACCTTCTTGATAACATATTGGCTGAGTCCTGTAACTAGGCGTGGTGAAGACACATTGCCAGTGTGTCCCAATCCCAGTCGGCCATTTGTACCCTCACCACATGCATATAACTGAAACAAGTTAGAAATAGGATCTGGAAGACCACATATATAACTTGTAAAGTCATTGTTGAGCCTGGTAAATTTTTTATTGTAAATAACAGTGATAAGTACTGTTTCTGATTTATAAAACATCATGTAATGAGAAAGACAGTGTACACACACACACACACACACACACACACACACACACACACACACACACACACACACACTTACCTTGCCATCTAGAGAAACTACAAAAAGTGACTTTGAACCACCAGCAATGTGAATTGGTTTGAGAGAAGACAATGCTTCAGAGAATGTTGGCAGTTTGACTTTAGAACCAGCAAGACCACCAAGCTGGTCCTTATCGTTCAGGCCCCAAACATAAACTTTTGTTTGCAGGTCAGCTGAAGATGAGTAGCCCTGCTGGTTTCTGTTTATACCTGTAAAGGTTCTAGAATCCTGCAAAACAGGACAATACAAGATTTGTAACTTACTTAAGCTTTACTGTAATGATGCAGACAAGATACGAAACATCATAAGAGTAATGGAAGCTACAAAAGTAAGACAAGAAGTTTTAATGTACCTGGAATTCTTCACTGTCTGATACAAGGAAAGACATACTTCTTGATTTTGTTGAACTTCCTTTGGATGAAGCCCTTTTACCAATGATATTTAATGCATGAATTTTGCAATCAATGCCACCATTTCTGCACTGTTTGATTGCTATTTCAATGCATGCATAATACTGAAATACATACAGTAGATAGCATATATTAAATGCAGTTACACAAAACTGTAGATATGTGCTATATGACATTATGGGTGTGAAGCACACAGATTGAAAATATGAGAAACTGTATTGTGCTTTAATTCTCGTATAGAATCAATCCAATCATATTCTACTTTTACGTGATACTTACAACTTTCAAGTGAGACAACAAAGTAACAATTCTATCTGTGTTACGAATATTCACTGTATTTAGCTCTGTCATGGACAAGAAGGTATCTCCTCCTGACACTACAACCAATGAAGGCATATAGCTTTTGTCAGCCATTTCCACCACCATTTTCAACGACTCAATTAAAATATTGGGTTGCATTTCTAACCTGATCCAGTGCTGAAACAAAGAATGAAATATTGCAAGAAAAATAAATTAACCATAACTGTTTATCCTATTAATATGGAAAATAATAATTATATTTACATGACAGGAATACAATATCAAGAACATTAACAAAACTGAACTCCCTCCTGAATCCATATCTTCATCATGGAAAACTGTCAGATCTATTTAAACATAACTTTATCACAGTCAGTAGCATTCCCAAGATTGTATTAAAAAGTTGTAAGCATAAGGTATGCATTGTTCTTATTTAGAATTTAGGACAATTTTTACAAACAACGTGATGTATAGCGATGTCAGATGTTAATAGCTACTGCAGTGTCTCTTTATTTACATAATTATTTAAAATGTTTCAGAAGGCTATGTACTTGGTAACGGTAAATTATCTTGCTAAAATACATGACGGATAATTTACTTAGGTTATGCAATTGCTGTAGTGAAATACACAGTAATGATGTGGACTTCATATGAGCATGTTCAAAGTAATAGGTATTTAAAGTAATTAACAGCATAACTAAACCAAAAAACTGTAAAATGGCAGTATCAGCAATTTTCCTTGTTTTATCCTTGGTGTTTGATTACATCATAAGTTCAGGTTACAAAAGATACAGTTTTATTAGTTAAAGAGTACAATATGAGTGGTTGACTTCTTATTTAAGATAATGGAAGCAGTAGTAGTATAGTATATGAATGTCACACTACTAATTCACAAAAACCTACCTCATTAATATAAGAAACTACTGAAAAATCTACATCTCAAGTATGAACATGATTGTTTTGCTACTCTGCTTATACCAAAATGGCATCCTACTTCACTTGAAACACAAAGCAACACTAATTTTTGCTAATGATGTCTTATGGCTAACGCAAGTGAAGATAACAATATTTCTGAAAGTTGTACAAATGAAACTGTTTTGAACTTCAAAAAGCACAGTATATTCAGATGTGGCACATTTTATTATTTACCTGCTATGAACATTTGTGACAAATTAAAACCTCGTACCACATTGTGACTTGCACTCAATCCCTGACTAGTAGGTAGCGCATTATCAATAGCATTGCTCGAGCACACACCAAAAGCAAATTAAAAGTTTCACTTGTTTATATTCATTTCTTCGGGACTTCATGGAAGCGCTCTTACTATGCTCCTGGACTGGTACCTCTGAGGGAAAATATAATATGGAGAAGAACTCGAGAGAAACTTATGGTTTTTGTGAATGTGCAAGGCATTTTCAACAGTGAATTTTAAAGTAGGACAAAGATCCAGGTTTGAGTTGCTTCCTTCTGCCACTGTATTTTGAGATGCCTTCATTGTAATTTCAGCTTTCGAGCTATCTGATTGACATGCCTTGTCGCAAATGCTATGATCATAATTGTGGCCCACTAATCTCACTGTGCCAGGAGTCGCACACACTGACAACATCCAAACTGACTTTTTGGTGTGGAATCACTGTAAGCTCACTTCCACAGGCCTTCGCCATTCCCAGATTTTGGTCTCCTGGACCCTATAACATAATAAACATGCTGGCAAGCTGTTCAGCCACCTGAAGTTTATGGAACCTTACAGCTATAAGTTTTGTCCTGGATGACGGGCCAAAGTTAGCGTAGCTGGTTGGCCCATTTTCAGTAACTACATGATCACTTGTAAGCGGGTGGTCTTTAACAAGTAGTTGGTGTTTTTTCCCCAGGATTCTGGAGTTGAGGGAGGGAATTAGCCATTTGGACAGCATGTGGATGATGGGGCTGGCTCTAAAGATAGCGGTAATCACAATAGGGAGGACTAGGGCAGCCTAGAAATACTTTAAAATTAAACAATAATTCACAGTTTTGACGTATAGCAAATCCAATCAAGTCTGAGTAATCATGGCACTGAGGTGCATGTTTTTAGACATTGACATTAAATGTATAAATAAAACTACAGAAGTGATGACATAACAGCAAATGTATACTCTTATAAAAATCTTTAAAACTTAAGTTTAACATTTCGTGCAATTTGGATGAACAAAGTATTGAATGACAGCAGAGGACACAATCTATCATCACTGAAAGCAAAACATCCATATAATTATTGAATTATTATGCATTTAATATATTTTTAATTGTGTAAATGAGCCAGATCATCATATTCTCAGCACTTAGATAGAAAACAAACACAGCATGACGTTCCTTGTACCTCACCACATGTGTCCGTACATCATATGTAGAGATTATTACGAGATTTTCAGTTCACTTAATTAGGTACTAATTTGATCTTTAGTAAAGACTCTTATCAAGTGGAAATTTAAATATAATATTTGATACAACCGTTGAATAGAGCACAAAGAGACACTTCTTCTGAACAGGCCACCTTTATTTTTTAGAATGTTTTAACAACTATTTGATAGTGTGACAAGGGCCACCTGCTGGGTAGACAGTTTGCTGGGTGCAAGTCTTTTGATTTGATGCCACTTTGGCGACTTGCACGTCGATGGGGATGAAATGACGATGATTAGGACAACACAACACGCAGACCCTGAGCGGAGAAAATCTCCAACCCAGCCAGGAATCGAACCCAGGCCCTTAGGATTGACATTCTGTCGCACTGACTACTCAGCTACTGGGGGGTGGACATTTTTTGATCATTTATTGTAAGTACATATGTATAAAATTTCATGTTTTATTTACTTGTGGATAAATTATTAAACATGGGATTATGTGTATGGCCTGAGAGGGACCAGAAGAGAAAGACCTTTCATTCAAAATACATGTTGTATATGGCAATTGTGTATATTTTAAATGGTGGCCCATTTTCTTAATTTTTTTGTTCATTTTCAGTTTTGCTGCCTAAAGAGAAGGCTTATTAGGGCGCACAAATGGCAGCTCCTGGACATTCTGAGTTGGACAGCCATGTGGTGTGGATTGGTCTTGTAGGTAAAATGTATGCTCAGCTATTACTAGCATACTTTTGGAATTGTGAAGTGATACGTTTCGAGCAGCAAACATCCACTCAAATGCTTTAATATATGTTAGCACTTAGAAAAATTTTGAGTCAAATGGGACTAAGAATCAATAACCCAGCCCAAAATTTAACATTCCGGAAATGATAGTCAATGCGCAGTGTTGAACACTGATTATTTATGACTGCAAATCTGGATGTATTATCAAACGGATTACGGCAACCTATATTTGGTTACACGAATTTGGTACACTACTATGTGATCAAAAGAATCTGGACACTCCCAAAACCATACATTTTTCATATTAGGTGCATTGTGCTGCCACCTACTGCCAGGTACTCCATATCAGTGACGCCAGTAGTCATTCGACATCGTGAGAGAGCTGAATGGGGCACTCTGCAGAAATCATAGACTTCGAACATTATCTGGTGACTGGGTGTCATACACATGTATGCGAGATTTCCACACTCCTAAACATCCTTAGGCCCACTGTTTCCATTGTGATAGTGAAGTGGAAACATGAAGAGACATGTACAGCACAAAAACGTACAGGCCGACCTCGTCTGTTGACTGACAGAGACCGGTGCCAGTTGAAGAGGATCGTAACGTGTAATAGGCAGACATCTATCCAGACCATCACACAGGAATTCCAAATTGCATCAGGAGCCACTACAAGTACTATGACAGTTAGGCAGGAGGTGAGAAAACTTGGATTTCATGGTCGAGCGGCTACTCATAAACCACACATCACACTGGTAAATGCCAAATGACATCTCGATTGGTGTGAGGAACATAAACATTGGACAATTGAACAGTGGAAAAATGTTGTGTGGAGTGACAAATCATGGTACACAATGTGGCGATCAGAGGGCAGGGTGTGGGTATGGTGAATGCCAGGTGAACGTCATCTGGCAGCATTAGTGTCAACAGTAAAATTCGGAGGCAGTGGTGTTATGGTGTGGTCTTGTTTTTCATGGAGGGGGCTTGCACCCCTTGTTGTTTTGTGTGGCACTATCATAGCACAGGCCTACATCAATGTTTTAAGCACCTTCTTGCTTCCCACTGTTGAAGAACAATTGGGGGATGGCGACTGCATCTTTCAACACAATCGAGCACCCATTCTTAATGCATGGCCTGTGGCAGAGTGGTTACATGACAATACCATCCCCGTAATGGACTGGCCTGCACAGAGTCCTATAGAACACCTTTGGGATGTTTTAGAATGCCAACTTCATGTCAGGCCTCACCAACTGACTTCAGTACCTCTATTCAGTGCAGCACTCTGTGAAGAATGGGCTGCCATTCCCCAAGAAACCTTCCAGAACCTGACTGAACATATGCTTGTAAGAGTGGAAGCTGTCATCAAGGCTAAGGGTGAGGCAACACCATACTGAATTCCAGCATTCGTGATGGAGGGTGCCACGAACTTGTAAGTCATTTGCAGCCAGGTGTCCTGATACTTTTGATCACTTCGTGTACGTTGATCGCCATAGTGGACTTTGTATATTTATGAGCTGGTGAATGTTTTGTGGTTGGTTAATGGAATGAGACTCAGTTTTTTCACACAGCAATGATGTTTAAATAATAATTGAGGAATCTACTAACACTAAGTTTACAATCACGCAAGCTTTACTGCATCTGAATATCACTGTGATTTTATTTCAGTGTTAAACAGTATTTGTAAGACCACCATTTTAAACTATTCTAGTGCTTAACTAAGTTACTAAACCATCAGTTCATTATAATTCAAACCCTTCGGTGTTGGCTGCATCACTCCTCCAATAGAATATAAATAACTTTTTTCATAAACTTATTATTATTATTATTATTATTATTATTATTATTATTATTATTATTATTATTATTATTATTTGCATTGCAATTGGTAGTATTTAAATTCACATAACTTACTGATGCTTAGGTATATTTTACTGAAGGAACACAGGTTACACGTATTTTTGCAGTGAGTTTAGCTGCTAAGTATGAAAGTAGACATGAAAATCTCAACCCTGTGACAATATGAAGCCAACACTCCAATTAGAGTTGAGCATTGCTGAACTTCGTTTAGTGGTTAATGTCACTGCAAGGATTATTTTAATCAGTCAGCATGAATACTGGCCCATCACAACCATGTCCTCTGATCTATCTAATCACTGCTGTCGCTACTATCACTGATGTGCAAATCACAAAGCTGATATCCCCTTTATATGTGGTTTATGTTGATCAAGAATTGCCACATTATATTTCACCACTAGTTTTCATTCTATAAAGATAGCAAGTTATATGCATCATATTTATGACCTGAATATGACACCATGAGTGAAAAATCATTATCTGTGAGCTGCAGCATGTACCTTATAGATATGAGATTTGCGTCAGTGATGAGACACATTTAATTTCATGATTAAATAACCACAGGCCACCATCAATGATGGACAGATGGATTTAAAATCGCTGGGTGCTGAACAATGAGGTCATCAGTACCTACTCTCAAGATTGTGGTATAGTTAGGTACAATATTTAATTATAACAAACTACTGTAACAGTCTTGATATTTTCAAACAATGGAAAATCAAGGATGTGAATGTAACAATACCAGAGAAGGAAAATTGCTACTCACCATATAGCGGAGATGCTGAGCTACAATAGGCACAACAAAACACCAACACCTTCAACTTATTACCCGGAATCTATCCTCCTATATAAAAGACACCAACCATTTCCTCAACTGACTCTCCACAGTTCTTGTCCCTTTACCACACGGTGCCCTGCTCATCACTACTGATGCCACCTCCCTGTACACTAACATTCCTAATGCCCATGGCCTTACTGCTATTGATCACTACCTTTGCAGATGCCCTATGGATTCCAAACCATCAACCTCCTTCCTAGTCTCCATGACCAACTATATCCTCGCCCACAATTACTTCTCCTTTGAAGGCATTAACTACAAACAAATCCTCAGTACGGCTAGGGGCACCCGCATGGCACCATCCTATGCTAACCTATACATGGGTCATCTAGAGGAGTCCTTGCTAAAAACTCAGAATCCTAAACCCCTCGCCTGGTTCAGATTCATTGATGACATCTTTGCTATCTGGATTGAAGGTGAGGACACCTTATTCACATTCCTCCAGAACCTCAACAACTTCTCCCCCATTTGCTTCACCTGGTGCTACTCAATCCAACAAGCCACCTTCCTAGAAGTTGATCTCCACCTCAGAGATGGCTACATCAGTACCTCCGACCATATCAAACCTACTAATCACCAGCAATACCTCCACTTCAACAGCTGCCACCCACTCCATACCAAGAAGTCCCTTCCGTACAGCCTAGCCACCCGTGGTGATCGCATCTGCAGTGACGAGCAGTCCCTCTCAAAATATACCGAGGTTCTCACTGAAGCCTTCACTGACTGTAATTATCCTCCCATCCTTGTACAAAAACAAATATCCTGTGCCTTATCTTTCCAGTCTCCCACCACCTCCCAAAGTCCCACAGTCGGCCACAGAGGAGCATTCCTCTCATAACTCAGTATCATGCGGGACTGGAGCAACTGAATTACATTCTCTGCCAGGGTTTCGGTTACCTCTCGTTGTGCCCTGAAATAAGAAATGTCCCGCCCACTATCCTTCCCACCCCTCCTACCCTGGTATTCCGCCATCCACCGAACTTACACAATGTACTAGTCCATCCTTACACAACCCCTTGCTCCCAATCCCTTACCTCATGGCTCATACCCCTGTAATAGACCTAGATGCAAGACCTGTCCCATACATCCTCCTACCACCACCTACTCCAGTCTTGTCACTAACATCACCTACCCAATCAATGGCAGGGCTACCTGTGAAACCAGTCATGTGATTTGCAAGCTAAGCTGCAACCACTGTGCTGCATTCTATGTAGGCATGACAACCAACAAGCCGTCTGTCCCTATGAATGGCCACCGACAAACCAAAAAACAAGTGGATCACCCTGTTGCTGAACATGCTCCCAAACATGATATCCCTCATCTCAATGACTGCTTCAAAGACTGTGCCATATGGATCCTTCCAATCAACTCCAGCTTTTCTGAATTGCATAGGTGGGAACTTTCCCTGCAATACATCCTATATTCCCATAACACTCCTGGTCTCTACCTTCGTTAGTCACTGTCCTCACCCATCCAGCCCCCTCCCTGTTCCCATTCCAGTACTACACAGCTGTCATTTCACCGCCACACCCAGTCTTTTAATTTCTTTTTATTTCTCTCCTTTCCACTACTTACCCCCTCCCCCCTCTGCACCTTCTCTTCTGCCCTCTGTCTAAAGTGCAACACTTCACTATCTGCCGCTCCCACCATACTATCCCTCCCCCTCCCCGCCCCAGCCTCCTCCTTACCCCCACCCAGTCACCACTTCCATCATGCACTGGTGCTGCTGTTCACAGTGTGGTTTCAGTTCTCTGAGACTGCAGATGTGTGTGCAAGTTGCATTTGCGTTTGTGTGTGCGTGTGTGTCTAATGCTGAAAAAGGCCTTTATGGCCGAAAGCTACAATTATGTGAATCTTTTTGTTGTGCCTATTGTGACTCAGCATCTCCTCTATATGGTGAGTAGCAACTTTCCTTCTCTGGTATTGTTACAGTCTTGATATTTTGATATTATCGACCCTTCCACCACGTGATACATACCCGTATCTTCCAAGATGACCAATGAGCTTTCCCCCAATCTATTTGTGTGACTTTCACCTATAGCAGGCCTGTTCCTGATCTCAATGAGCAAAAGGCCAATCTTAAGAGACTGAAGCTTTCCATCATGCTTCCCCCTATGTAGAGCCCCTGTATCCCCTTTCCCAATAAACCACTTTGGTGTCAATTATGCCTTCTTCTTACTACCCCTAAATTCACACGTTACCCTGTTGCTTACCCCCTAGCTTGGCCATTCTGTACACTGGTGTACAGAAGTGTGATTTGATCTGTCATTTTTAGCCTATTCATGGTTACTAACATACTACCAGAACAGTACATTCATGCAGTACATGCTGTTTCCTTAGTGTGCAAGGGCCTGGTGGACAGTCCAGCCCTGTTGTGCTATGCTGCAATATGTCCTGTGATCCCACTTCATCACATGTGACAGTGTATGCACTAAAAGGAATAAAGTAGTTCTCATTTCCACTTGGTTGTGTGCCACCTGGCATGGCAACATGTTTCTATCCATTTGAACTGGCCGGGTATGACACTGAATACATGAGTGTATCAGGTGTGAGTGCCTTATGGATGCAGGTATCTGACCACCTGGACAGCTGTCTGCCCAATCATTCAGTGCAGCAAAGGGTCATGGGATCAGCTTCTGCTACACCACACGCCGCTCATGCATCGTGCACTAGGTGTGTTCCACCATGGCCACCACATCATCATCATCATCATCATCATCATCATCATCTCATCATCATCATCATCACAGCCTGAAGAAGTTGACTGTGAGTGGTACTTTTATTAGTATAGGTCTACATGAAGAATGCTGATCCACAAAAAAGGAAGAAGATCCAAGAAAATATATTTTAAAATTTAGCTTTATTTACAGCTTAATAGATGTATTAGATGAAACATGAATAACTTCCAATGTAACTCAACTGACTGTGGAACTACAGTGATGGTAAAAAAATCGCAATACCATGAAGGAGTTTTATGACATAAATTGGCAAGTGTGTTTCTACATCTGAAAGATGATGTCTATTCAACAAAATTCCATGCCAGTCACGTAAGAGTGGCACTAGAAATGGCACTATATGGATTCAAATCAGGTTTGCTTTAAATACTTGGTCGTAGTGAGTTGACATAGTGAAAAATGCCTTTAAGGTGACAAATATGCCACTAGCAGTACGTCATTGACTTTGAACAAGCTTTTGTAATAGGGCCATGAGAATCTGGGTGTTCCTTCTGGGATACTGCAGAAAGACTTGGCAGTACTGTAGCCATTGCACGGTTGCAGACTGTGGTAGGTAGTCATGAGAATGTGCAATTGAAAGAAGACTGGTCTACGGACAGGCATGTGGCAATGCTGAGAGAGAAGACCAATGCATTCGATGTATGGCTCTGGCGCATCATACAGCATCTGCAGCAACAATTTCAGCAGCAGTTGGCACCACAGTGACACAGGAAACTGTTACAAACTGGTTACTTGAAAGACAGCTCTGAGCCAGGCACCCTTTGGCATACATTCCACTCCTCAAACCACCGCCATTTGGAACTTCAGTGGTGTCAAGTGAGAGCTCACTGGAGGGCAGGATGGAGGTCTGTTGTATTTACTGGTGAAAACTGGTTCGGCCTTGGGGCCAGTGATGACCGTTGTGTTGGTCAAAAGTAAGGCAGTTGACGGCCTGCAACCAACCTGTCTGCATGATACACACATTGGAGCTACACCTTGAGTTCTGATCTGACTGTCGGAGCACTCTCATGGTTAGCCCACGCATCCTGACTGCAAAACTATATGTCGATCTGGTGATTTCACCTGTTGTGCTGCCATTCATGAACAGCATTCCAGGAGGTGTTTTCCAACAGGATAATGTTCACTCACATACCGCAGCTGTAACCAGACATGCTCTACAGAGTTTTGGCCTACTCAATCACCAGATCTGCACCAATCAAGCACATATGGGATATCATTGGATGATAACTCCAGCATCATTCATAAACAGCATTAACTGGCCCTCTATTGACTGACCAAATGCAACACACATTGAACTCAATCCCACAAACTGACATACAACACCTGTACAACACAAAGCATGCATGTTTGTATGCTTGGATTCAACATTCTGGAGGTTACACTGGTTATCAAGGCACCAGTATTTCAAATTTGTAATGGCTTATCTCGCACTTAGATTAACCTGTAATCTTGCAATATTAACCACTTGAATATGTTATCTAGACACATATGTTCAGTAAATTTCATTATTCAACATCAATCATTTTTTAGTGTTCTGATTTTTTTCTGTCAATGTATGTGTGATGGAACGGGAAGGATTTTGTGAACTGTGATTTATTAATTAAAACTTCCGGGCTGAATTGCCGTGCTCCATACATAAAACTTCTTCTCCTTCCTGACGTTTCATTGCCTACTGAGGGCAACATCTTCTGAGGTGAGTCAGCGACTGGCTGGCGCTGGGGGTCCTGCTTATATAGAGTGCTTAGATGACACCACCACTCATCACGTGCTTTCGACTTTAAAACTATCTCTGGCTAGTGCCATCTCTCTCGATTACAGGTAATCGATTGTCACTTCGTTGGTACAAAGTCAACCACCATATCTTGTCTAGTTTTAATCCTCCTCCTTTTTTATTAAAATTATTTTCGTGGTATGGGGGCCCAGATTTCAATCACAGTCTGGTACACAATTTTAATCTACGGCATAATTTCAGCTCCCTAATTTGTTTACTTGGGTATTTTATTTATTTATTATTTTTTCTTTTAATTTTTAGTCTTAGTACTACTTTGCCTTTTCTTAACAAGAGGGCCAGTCAAAATTTAATGTTCCATCAACACTGAACGTATAACTGGCAGCGCAGTGTCTTAGTTGGAAGAGAGCAGAAAATGAAAATTGTCATGATCTTCTACAATATTGGCATCCACACAAAGTGAGCAAAGCATAGAAAAATGAAATCAGGTAGTCTAGCTGGAAATTTTGGCCCCTTTCTTTCTGAATTAACCCCTGAATGTGTACAAACTCCCCTCCATACCCACAGTAGAACTAAGACAGAGACAAGTAAGAATAGCGGAACACACTTTCGCCTATCTACTAATCACATCCGAATGACAAAGTTCACTGACTTTTTTCTGCACACAGGTTACTGAGTATTGTTACATGAGTTGTGGGTGAAATATTAGAATCTGTGGTTACGTGCAAAAGACTTGAACTTGTTTCTTTGATAGTTAATCTGGGCTGCCTGATCATTTAACTATAGAAATTGTACAAACTTAACCATTGGTAAGCAGGCTCAATTATATGAAATAAAAAGTAAACAAAATCTTAAGATAATGTTTACCTTTCCCTGAGATCCACAGCTCTGCCAATAATTATCAGAGCCATCCACAAGATGACGTGCGCATGCCTCTCTTGAAGATACTTTCAGAGTCTTTATACAATGAGCCCAATCCTGAACAAGGCCAGGGTTTAAAATTTCATCACGATGATAATATTTACCAGGTTTTCCAGCAAATATTGGAGCACTCCCTGCATATTAAACACAAATATTTATGCATTCACTTGTTACTGAAGCAGACAAAATGTAATAACAGAAAAACTAGAAAGTTAGTGAAAGTGGCTGTTTTCTGTTAAACTGCTGGTAGTCAGCAATGGGGTACACAAATATTTATGCATTCACTTTTTACTGAAGCAGACAAAATGTAATAACAGAAAAACTAGAAAGTTAGTGAAAGTGGCTGTTTTCTGTTAAACTGCTGGTAGTCAGCAATGGGGTATGAGGACAGTCAAATGTGAATACACTGGAACATTCCTGAACATGAATAATCACAGAAAATGTCTACATGGAAAAAGTGGCAGGATACTATGCCTGTCAGTGATGATGCTACAACCAATATACATTTTATTTAAGAATAATTTTAAGAAAATGAGTTTTAATCTCCATTTCAATATTGCAGACAATGATTAACTACAACAAACATCAAATCCTAGAATAGTACATTGAGTTGTCAGATGATTTCCAAAATACAAGGTTAAAATCTGTTGCATACCTTCAGAAAATTTCAAAATGGTCAAAGCACTGGAATGTAGACTTTACCTATGATGAGTTATACAGTTTTATTACACTCTAAAAAATATAAGTGGAAATGCATTGCTTGAAATAAACTGCAGTACACAAAAGCACGAAACATCTAGCTCACATTCACCCCAAACAATTTCATTTTTTTAAATGGTTGATCTGATTATATTCTTGGTAGATTTTTTTCAGTCATGCTAGCTGAATGCTGGAAGAGTTTATAAGTATTGCAAGAATTTGCATCTGAATTATATAGCTAAATACAATGATCTTCAAGTCACTATTAAATGACTAAAAAATGGATCACTCATAATAAAAGTGAAGTGCTGAGCACATAAAAAATGATGACTCATACCCTTTTTAATATAATCTAACTGCCTGCCCCAACTTAGCTTTTAGTTTTACAATTTCATTTTTCTTCTTTGAACCACTGGTATTCCATTAACATGAACTGCAATGCCCTGCCCCCGACAAACCCTATACTGTTTTCCTCTGTGCATTCTTGTCCCACACCTGATTCATCCATCATCTGATCAGATTTTGTTAATATTCTCATTTGCAAATTAGTTAGAATTCCGCAATCCCCTTCCATGAACATCTGGGTGCAATTTGTCATGTCCGTAACAATTAACTCATATTGTTACAAATGAAATATGGTCAATTATTTTATGATACATACTCTATATAGACCCTCTATAAGCCAAATTCCACTAATGAAATATCACTGTCAGTACCAACCAGGTTCATAGATGCAATTGAAGAAATGGCGATGACCTCTCTTTGTGAAGAAACAATTTTCACAATAATTAAAATGTTCACAAGTCTTGCACTTGTAACGATGGCCAGTGATCGGAAAAGCTCGGCAGTTATCACATGATACAGTTGGGTGACTGCTTGAAACAACTTCCATCTCAGATATAACACCCGTCCAGTCGCTTTGTTGTGGAAAGTCAACACTGATTTCTCTTCCATTACTACTAACACCTGTAAACCAAAGTTAAATTAAATTATGACCAAATGATATGTAATTATGTAGTAATATTATTTCCAGCTCTCGGGAAAAAAATTGTTTTTCAAAAGTAGACATTTGTTGGGGAAGAAATGTTAAGGTAACTCTGTAGACAAGTCCTCCCTCCTTGCTTATGAAAATAGTATTTCCACAAATATAATGAACACTTGCAAACAGAAAACTGAGAAAAAGTTAATAAAATTTTCTCTTCAGCCATATTTCAATTCAACGTCTCTCATTCGTTTTGTTCTTTGACAAGAATGGCACTCCTTGTAGCAGCACATTTTGTTTCTTCATGTCAATAGCTTTTTCTTCTGAGTACAGCAGCGGTCACATATCATAAAATATGAGAATGTTCTGCCACATGAGCCAAATTTTTGTTGAGCTACCGAATGCCTCTTGTAGTTATGACTAGCTAACTTATCATCATTTATTGATACAAAAGAAAACAGTTAACAAAGAAAATGATGTAATCACGTAGGATACCATATTTTATCACCAGCTGACCATTTCTCAAGTGCCTTGGACTGAGCAATTGACACACGCAAATCCCAGTTTATATATATAATTGACAGATTCATTATTATTTTCATACCAGTTCCATTTCAAAAGACGTCTATTCAAATAATAGCATGTCCCTCTCCACAGACACGCTGCAGAAAGCTTAAAATACTAACAATGCCTCAAGTGAATGTACATTTGTACTACATCCACATAATATTTATTGCCTACGGATAAATAAAGAAATAATGAAAATATGTTTTATACAACAACGTCAACCTTGAAGATTTTAAAAGAAATGCTATCTTTCATAGGTACTACACTTGAAACAGCACATTACTCAATACACAGCAAAGAAAAAGAACTAACAAGGAAAGGTACATGAGCCGTATAGGTGTTAAATTTTACAGCAGACTGCCATTCTACATCAGAAACTTTTAAGCTGAAAACAAATTTAAAGCACAAAATAAAAATTTCTACTTGAACAATGTTTTTATATGGCAAGTGGCTACGTTGGCCAATATGATTTTTCTATTATGTTTATATTACACATCTGATGTAAAACTTTTACTGAATCAATGTCATGTATAAAATAATTTGCTGGTTAAGAGAAACAAAGGTATAGTGTTATGAAAAACTGATTATCAATTTGTAATAACAGAAGCATATACACTCCTGGAAATTGAAATAAGAACACCGTGAATTCATTGTCCCAGGAAGGGGAAACTTTATTGACACATTCCTGGGGTCAGATACATTACATGATCACACTGACAGAACCACAGGCACATAGACACAGGCAACAGACCATGCACAATGTCGGCACTAGTACAGTGTATATCCACCTTTCGCAGCAATGCAGGCTGCTATTCTCCCATGGAGACGATCGTAGAGATGCTGGATGTAGTCCTGTGGAACGGCTTGCCATGCCATTTCCACCCGGCGCCTCAGTTGGACCAGCGTTAGTGCTAGACGTGCAGACCGCGTGAGACGACGCTTCATCCAGTCCCAAACATGCTCAATGGGGGACAGATCCGGAGATCTTGCTGGCCAGGGTAGTTGACTTACACCTTCTAGAGCACGTTGGGTGGCTCGGGATACATGCGGACGTGCATTGTCCTGTTGGAACAGCAAGTTCCCTTGCTGGTCTAGGAATGGTAGAACGATGGGTTCGATGACGGTTTGGATGTACCGTGCACTATTCGGTGTCCCCTCGACGATCACCAGAGGTGTACGGTCAGTGTAGGAGATCGCTCCCCACACCATGATGCCGGGTGTTGGCCCTGTGTGCCTCGGTCGTATGCAGTCCCCTACAGCACTGCGTAGGATCCTACGGTCTTGGCGTGCATCCGTGCGTCGCTGCGGTCTGGTCCCAGGTCGACGGTCACGTGCACCTTCCGCCGACCACTGGCGACAACATCGATGTACTGTGGAGACCTCACGCCCCACGTGTTGAGCAATTCGGCAGTACGTCCACCCGGCCTCCCGCATGCCCACTATACGCCCTCGCTCAAAGTCCATCAACTGCACATACGGTTCACGTCCACACTGTCGCGGCATGCTACCAGTGTTAAAGACTGCGATGGAGCTCCGTATGCCACGGCAAACTGGCTGACACTGATGCCGGCGGTGCACAAATGCTGAGCAGCTAGCGCCATTTGACGGCCAACACCGCGGTTCCTGGTGTGTCCGCTGTGCCGTGCGTGTGATCATTGCTTGTACAGCCCTCTCGCAGTGTCCAGAGCAAGTATGGTGGGTCTGACACACCGGTGTCAATGTGTTCTTTTTTCCATTTCCAGGAGTGTATATGTATATAAATTTGAATTACTATGTATGGATGACTGTAGTATCTTGTGTGTATTACTTTATGTACACACCTGTATTTGTATGTTCCAATTGCCTTGTAATAAATTCATACAAAATTTACATGTACATTTGGACCATGTCCATACATTTGTTACCTACAGATAGATAGAGAAATAAAGAAATTTAAAAAAAAAAACACAATTTTACTTCATTTTTCAAATTAAATTCTTTTTTAAAAATATTCTCAGTTTTGTGTGTGTTTCTTCCAGAATTGTGGTATGTAGAGTATAAAGGTTTATCTTCTTCAATTTCATTTGCACTTTCTATTATGAGTAAACTACTGATATAAACGAGTAAGCAAGGAAGCAAAACCTATGTAATCAATATGGCAAATCCAGGAGCTATCAGACACAGTTTGGCTAATGGAAAGTGTTTATAATGACATATAGAATGAAAAGAGTGATAATGCAATGGAATTTCTCTGTTCTGTAAATACTGAATCAAAATGAGGATATAAATATGTAGCAGAGGAAATTAAAGAATTTTATAGAAAGGTGTTAGCTGTGTCTTATAATCATTTAAAACACATTCAAAGCTATGGACCATAAATCATTCTACAAAATGTAACTGAATTTCATTTATGATGTATATTTTCAGACTGAAGCGATGCATAAAAATGTGTATCATGCCATCAATTCAAACCCAGGTCTCCTGCTTACTAGGCAGATGCACTAGCCACTATGTCACTCAGGGGCAGTGGCTTTGCAGAACTGCACAAATTACCCTAGCATGCCTCCGTCCTCAGTCCAAATTCCCATTCACGCTTCAGCCCTCTCAGCATTTCCCCTAAACTCGAACAGCACTGCAGAGGCTTTCCAACTGTATAGGAATAGCACCTCAGAATCAAATGAATTGTGGGTCCTCCCAGAAACCCAGGCGTAGGTCTTTAATCAAATGAAACTATATGGTATAGTCTGTCTGTAAACTCAAGAGTGAGCAGTGCTTTTGGTGGGGGAAGTGGCCTTTCCCAGAAGAATCCTGCCACTGGCCTACAGGGGCACCCAAAATCAGTTTCCTGTTACCTGTCTAGCGGTGTAGATCGGCATACAGTGACATACCTCGATTCTGTTCATGCGATTTTAGTTGCCAGTCAGCCAGTAAACTTTGTACACTTACTGATATACTTCGCTATGCGGAAGTGATGGATAATCGTCCTACATTGCAACAAAATGCACAGTATACGAAGAAGAGGAGGTATGTGTGGAGTGTTCAATCATTGTTCAATCATCTCTATTGTTATTACAGCATTTGTTAAAGAGGCAACACAGAAAGAACTGTTGGCTACTATTACCAGTCACAATCAAAGGGCTGAAATTTATGTAAACATCAGCCTCACCACAATAGGATGCATAAGAAAGGAACATGAAAATAAACAACAAAAAGCATTTAAATGTATTCTGTCAATAAATCTCTACATCAGTTACTAGTCGGGACTCTGCTTGCTCGCTCTTCAGTTTACTAGCAGACTATACCAGTGAACCCCACTCCAGAGTTCCTCATTTTGTTTGATGCTGAGGTGCTATTCCAATACAGTTGGAGAGCTTTTGCAATGTTGTTTGAGTTTTGGGGACTGAGGCATGAACATGAATTTGGACTGAGAAGGGAAGTGTACTAGAGCAGTTAATGCAGCTGTGCAAAGCCACCAGGTTTGAATCCTGGCCTTGGTACACATTGTCATTCATCGTTTCAGTCTGTATATATACTCCACAGATGTTTGAGACTTGAAAAGGTCTCTGGAACCATACAGTTTCATTTGAATTTCACTTGTGATAAAATAACAAGAGAAGTGAAATACAAGTTTTAATGCATTAAAAAACAGAGAATAAATGATGGATACTGACTTGTGACAATTCCAACTGAGCCATGAGTCACTGACCCCCATTTATACTTCGGAGTCCTGACAGACTGCTTGACTTTAACTCTATCCCCAACTTTCACTGGTGGAGGTGGCGATAGGAATGGAAGAAATCCTATAAGTTCCACGTGTATAAAACGAACCCAGTATGGGCTTCCCATATTTTGCCAATCAACCTGAAACAGAAACACGGGTAATGTAGTAAACTTCACTGATGACAAAATATTTTCTGAATAAAAATTAGAATTAGTGTTCACTATCATGAGTGCATGAACTTCATGTGTGTCAACACAAAACAAAACAAACAAATAACTGTCCTCTTCTCATTTATATTGCAAACAAATAATTATTTTAAGTGTGGTGTTATTGATGATGAATTGTGTATTTCCACTTTTTCTCACCAACTGCTGACAGCCAGTACATAAGCTGACAAATTCAAGCTGTGTACTGGACCAGGAATTGGACTTTCCTGAACAGTGGTCAAGTCTGAAAAGCTGAAGGGAGTGACTGGCACAGCTGAAGTTCTCAGTGCAGATTGTGAATCATGCCTGGATAGCTCAGTAAATAATGGCACTGCCTGTAATGAGTGAGGATCCACGTTCAAGTTAATGGTCCAGCACAAAACTTCAACCTGTCAGCTGTCAGCTGTCAGCATGCCCATCTGCCATGCAGTTTTAATGTGTTGGGAAGTTTTCATGGCAGGGAGATTCATTCTGGAACAGAGAAGCTGCTCCTGCTGCAGATTTACTGGCAAGACTGCAATGTTGAAATCTGGCTACAGGTTAACTAGCACCAGCCACTAGGCCACAAGTGCTTTGCATGGAGACTGCAGAGTGGATTTTGGTTTTGGCATTTAGAATTTGACACCAAGGACAGTAGTACCCATACTCAACTGACACATTGTAACACAGATCATACCTTTACAAAGCAAATAGAAGCACTATAAATTATACTAATATTCACAAGAAATTTTATATCTGTGGGAACATATCAATCATAAAGCTGGGGCCAATAGGAAAGTGCAGTGATACCTCTCTCTCATCAAAAAGCCAAAAAATAAACAGTTCTTCATGTAAAGAATGTGGAAAACAAATGATGAAATGTATTTCGTGTATCAAGTGCAACTACTGGTTACAGAAAAGTCCACAAAAGTGAACCCAAAATTCATCTTAGATGATTTTCCATTGACATACGATGTCTGTCTACATTTCAAAATGGCTGAGCTTGTAACTACAGTGGATTCAAAAACAGAAATTATTAATTTACTACAAAATGATGCTGAGGCATTAAAACTGAAATGCTGACTATAAATAAAGAAAATTACAGATTAATATGAGAAAGACTGTCGTATGTGTAAAATCCACCAGTCAAAAATACAAGACTGCAACAATACGTGAGTGCACACAAACTTTAAAGACAATAACATATCCAGTGTTTCCAATGATGTCATGATAAATACAAGTCATAAATCTGTAGATAAATAGAAATGGAAGTTGATGAAATACAGCAATGAAAATACAAGAGCACAGATATGCAAGGAAATAAAAATGGATTCCTAATAATTACCAACTTGCTGTAGAAAAATATTGTTGTCCCCAACTGCAAAATTGATGTGCGACCAGGAATTAGAACACAACAACTTGACATTCATTTTAAAAATATGGGAAATGCAAAACAAGTGACCATACAACCAGATTCTGAACCCAAACATAATTACAAGGGTGTCTTTGTACATGTTAGAACAAATCTGTCAAAGACCAGCAGCAGTGCAGAAGTTGTTACTAACCACGAAAGAAACATGATTCATTCAGCAAGAATGTCTATGCGTAATCCAAGTTCATGGTCAGAGAATCCTAAAAGGTCAGTGAGTGATAAATACATCTCCAAGACAAACCATGCCATCAATGAACAATATGATCATCTTCAGGTAGTTTTCACAGGTGCAAACAAATTTCTTCATGCAGATTGTCTAGGAAAGGATGGCATGCATTTAATTAGATTGGGGTCTGCAACAGTCAGCAGAAGGTTTATACAGTAGAAACAAAGGAAACTAATGTGCCCTAATGGGAGTGAAAAATCAGCTGAAAAAGCCAAATATAAGTATCAACCAAAACATGAAGCACTACAGAATATGCTTCCAGAGCAAGTCAGCAAAAGGAAATTACATAAAAGTACTATATTGGAATACACAGGAAATTGGTAACAAGAAACAAAGGAGATTGCTTACAAATCACTTCCGTGACCCATCCTAGAATATTGCTCAAGTGTGTGGGACTTGTAACAAATAGGACTAGCAGGGGACATTGAACATGTAGAGACAAGGGTACCATGAATGGTGACAGGTTTGTTTGACCAATACGAGAGTGTCACTAAGATGTTGAAAGAACTGAATTGGCAGATTCTTGAAGACAGAAGGAAACCATCCTGTGAAAGTCTACTAACAAACTTTCAAGAACTGGGCTTAAGTGATGACTACAAATATACTACAACCCACTAAATATTGTCCCTGTAGGGATCATCAGGATAAGATTAAATTAATTACAGCACACACAGAGGCATTTAAACAATGGGGAAAACACACACCGTACCTGAATGAAATAGGAAAAAGCCCCAATAACTAGTACAGTGGGATGTACCCTCTGTCATACACTTTACAGCGATTCACAGAGTATCAATGTGCACGAGCTTGAAAGTGTAGAATATACATATGTACTGTACTTCACTATGCACCATGTCTGCTCTGGGATAGAAAGATGATTAATACCAGATAACAGTCCGAGTCTTCGTACTGCAGAAAATGAAGAGAAAGAGGTGGGGTTGCTATTTTTCTTAAGAACTATGTTAAGTGTAATTCAACTGATATAAACAATTTTTGTTCAGAGCATCATTTTGAAGCATGTGCCATTGACCTGACTGTAAATAATTCTGCCTTGTTAATTGCTGCAACATATGGGGCACCTTCAGGGATTCTTAGCTTCTTTTTGAAGCAGTTTGACACACTTTTACTTCACCCATTTAAAATGTACAAGAGATATTATAGTACTTGCAGATTTAAATATCAATTTCCTATCACACAGTTGTGGGAAGATGAACCTGGAGAATTTGATGTAAATATACAACCTTTTCTCAGTGCTCAATTTTCCAACCAGAGTAACTCCAAATTCAAGTGCCCTAATTGACAAAATTTTTGTAGACCAAGGGAAAGTGGCCAATATAATTATTGGTAAAATACTGAATGATCTCTCTGACTATGATAAGAGACTTACCATTAATAATGCAAATATTTGTCAGAATAAAACTGAGTCTCAATGGAAGGTAGGCAGACCCATTAATGAATAACCAACCATGTGTTTAAATCACATCTTCAAGAAGGAAACTGGAGACACTTCTATTGTGAAGTAGGTGTCAATTTCAGATATAATCTGTTTAGCAATGAAGTTGCAGCACTATTTGAAGATTTCTTTCAAAAAAAGTTAAAGGAGTTGACCCAAAGGAACCATAAAAAAACCATGGGTAACAAAGGGAAGGATAACTAGCAAACAGCAACAAGAATTGTACATTACAATGAGAAATTCAGGAAACCCTACCCTAACAAATCATTATAAAAAATACTGTAAAATAGTAAGTGAAGTAATCAGTCAAAAGTTTATATTTTATCTCCAAAATTAACCAACCCAGTAATAAAATCAAAATAGTCTGGAACTTGGTAAAGGGGTAAGATAGGTGCCGTCTATGCCAGTAAAACCAAGGACATTGTCTTAAAAATTGATGATAAAACACATAAGCAAGCCCAAGATAATTTCAGAAATCTTCAATTACCATTTCTTAAGCACTGCTGAGAAAATAGGTTGCATTGGCTCCTTAGAAAGAGCCATGAAAGTACTGAAACACCATTTTCCTACTTTTGTAATTGAGAGAAGCATGTCCTCCATGACTAGAAATTAAGTAAAGAAAAAATTCTCTCTTTAAAAAGCAAAGTATCATCAGGTGTAGATAACATGACTAGTAAACTTCTAAAAGTCTGCTCAGACCAATTATTCAAAGTTTTGGCTCACATATTAATGCTTTTATGTATCAGGATGTCTTCCCAGATGGAATGGACCTTCCTAAGGTGAAGCTGCTTCTCAAATGGGAGATACAACATAAGCCACCAATTACTGTCTCATATCTCTTTTGGCCAGATTTATAAAAGTCCTTGTGAAAATACTGCATTGCGAATTGTGAGGCACATTAAAAACTTTGACATCTTCCGTGAAAAACAGTTTGGTTTCCAAAAAGGCTTGTACACAACTGAGGCTGTGTTCTCTTGCACAGATGATGTTCTGCTTGGGAGTGGAACAGGGAGAGAAGATGCTAGTTGTGGTATGAGGTACCCTCCGCTACGTGCCACATGGTGCATTGAGGAGTATGTATGTGGATGTAGATATAGATGTAGGAATTGCTACACCAAAAAGTGAAGCCAGTTGGTATATTTTGTGATCTTTCTAAAGCTTTTGACATTGTGAATCACAAAATACTTCTCAACAAAGCACACCACTATGGCATCAGATGGGAGGTGGGAAACTGGCTAAAACCTATCTCTATGACAGGAAGCTACCTCTTGATCTGCTGCTGTTTCTCATATATGACCAACCTCTGTCACACAAAACACTCAAGTTCACTATGTCTGCTGATAGTACTAGCACTGTGATAAACAAGAAACACTCCACCAAGCTGGAGCAGAAGAGAGGTGTCCCACCCACTCTCAGGCAGTGCACAAGGCAAAATAGCCCTGCCTTACAGGGATGAACAGAAACTACCTTTGCTGGTAAATATAACACCAGATCAGCCACTTTGGCATCGTCTACTAGCACCAGAGGTACCTTGCCAGGAAGATTAAGATGCTGCCTCAAAGCAGCCAAACTAGAGCAGTCTATGAGAAAATGGGCCACTGTCAGGCAGGCTCTGCATCGGCAGTGAGGGGGATCCTCACATCAGAGAATGTAGCCATGCGTCAGCCAAGCACGGCCAATGTGGAGTCAACAGATGATGGTGAATTCCCTGCAAGAAGCATGCAGGGAAGGCTGCCACATGATCGTAGTCTCCTTAATTGTCCTGAGTTTCTTTGGGGAGATCAGGACAGACCATTCTGAGTTCCTGACTTCCAGCAGTCAATGGCGCATAAACGATTGATTCTGGGACCCCCATTTTCCTAGCTTGATGGAAGTCACCCCCAAGATCCTGGACAGCCATAACCAGTGGGTGAGGAGAGTAGCACTGGTCTGTAGCCGGAAGGCTGCTAAGGGAGTCACTGCAGATTAGGATACTCTTGTCAGTGCAAGAACAAACTTGGCTAAGGGCTAATTTAATGGCTGTCAATTCAGAAGTGAACACACTGCAGTCATTTGGCAGAGAGTGGAGTTCAGTGCACCATACATGTGTGTATGCAAAGCCTATTTGTCTGTTGACTGTTGAATTATTGGTAAATACCACTTCCAAACACGAGTAAATCTCAAGGACAGCCAGAAACAGATGGCAAAAAATTGTGGGGTTAACGGAATCTTTTGGACAAAAGGACACTTTGAGACAAATCTGAGGTTAGGGCATAAGCCAAGGGGGCAGATGCGATGTGTCCCTGACCAGAGGCAACACTGGAAGCAGTTGCAGTTCTAAACAGAGACTCTGGAAGTAGGCAGCAATTGTAAATCCAGTTCTGGGTTGCTGTTGTGGGACGTGGAGTTCCTTCCAGATAAAAGGACATGGTAGCTGGGATGTACAGGGTTGCTACAAACGTGTATAGTGTAATTCAGAAGCTGTTGTTGGCACCTGATAGGTAATAGAGGGAGTCCAGCCTTGACTAGTAGGCTGTTCATAGAGCTAGTTTGGAAGGCTGATGACGACGACGATGATGATGATGATGATGATGATTATGATTATGATTATATATTTACGAAACTAAACTACTGGGTCACCAGTCCCATCTCATGTAACATGGTAAAAAATGGAGAAGAAGAAGAAGAAGAAAATGGAGATTTGGCTGCTCACACTATATAAGTAAGTTAAACAGTTTAAAAGGGTGTGACAGTAGTTGTAGCATCATACATAAAATAAAAGAGATAACCCAGGCAGAACACTGCACAAGGGAGTCTAAAGGCACAACAAGGTGAGAGGGGAAGCAAGTAACCTGTGGTCGCTTCGTGAGTAACCTGCTACAGGGGGAGGCTCTCACACGGACAACCAACCCTAACACTGGAAGTGGAAGAGTATTATAGGTTACAGTAAAATCTGCTCTCCCTCAGGAAATGCATTACTTTGGTTGTGACCATCATGTCACCCACAAGCAACTAAGGTGGTAAGGCAGCCAAGCTGAGTGTGTGCCACAGATCGGCCAGCAGGGCACACTCAACAAGAATGTGTGCTATCGCCAGTAGACTACCGCAGTTGCAGTGAGGAGAATCCTCCCAATGCAGAAAGAACTCATAGGTGAGTCTTGTGTGACTGATGCATAGTTGGCACAACACAATGGCATGTTTCCAAGAGGCCTGGAAAGATGTATGCCACACCTTAGTGGACCCTTTAATTGATCTCAACTTGTTTTGTGACATAACAGCCTACCATTCCAATTCCCATAGCATCAAAATGTTACAAAGAAGTCATAATCTTGAGTCTGGGTCCAGTATACCAACATCAAGTTGATCTCCTGTAGTTCTGTCTTTAGCTTCATTTCTTGAAATGCCTATGTTGCTCAGTGTCCAGATGAAGGTCACCGTCTTTCCAGAGCTGTAGAGGTCAGCCAGTATGTCCTGGATGTTGGCGACCAAACAATTCTTGGGATAGCTTTTTAGGCAACTAATGGAATAGCTATAGATCAGAAAGTTCATCGTTGCCTGGGATTTGATGAACAGCAAAGCCTGAGGGATGGCAACCAACTCTGCAGTGTATAAACTGCAAGCACTTGGCAACAGTGCCTCTCATGTCCCCTTGCATGAGTGAAACTGTAAGCAACCTTGTCATTGACTTTCGATCCACCTGTGTAGATGCATACTGAATTAGAATAATCATGGGGGATTTAAAGAAAAAGGTGTTGGAGAAGGGTAGGATCAGTATCCTTCTTGGGACCACAAAACAGTTTCATCCATATTGCAGGACAGAGTACAGTCCATGGGGAATGTCGAAAAGGAGCTCTAGGAACTCAGACTAATAGAGGCTGCTGGAGGTCCTTCAGTAGAATATCACATTGGCTACCAGCTGATCTTCCCAGTTTTGGGTGATGCACAATCAGTCTGAACTGCTGGTTGTGGAACAGAGTTGAGTGTCATGGGTGGGTAGGTATCTGACAGATAGTGACTGTGTAACTTGTCAGATACTGCTGTCACCTAACCCGCAGTGATGTGACACCAACTTCCGCAAGGAGGCTGTCAACATGGCTCGTACTGAGGGCCCCATTGCCAACCACATGCCAGTGTGGTGAACAGGGTCCAACAGACTCAGTATGGATGGTGCATAGTCCAAGCAGGATAAAATTAGTGCTTTGTAAAACCTCAGAAGAACTGTGCGGTCTGTGACCCACAAGGAGTAACTATTAAAATGGAGAGCATTCAGCTTCTTCATGCAAGTTACCTTGAGCCGATAGACATGCGGCAGCCAAGTTAACTTGTGGTCAAATAAACTACCTAAGAATTGTAAAGTTTCAATGACTTCAAGTAACTGGTCATCAAGATATATTTCTGAGTGCATGTGCACAGTCTAGGGTCGACAAAAATGCATAACTCATGATTTTTCAGTGGAACATTGATAGCCTTGATTTGGGGCCCAGTCCTGGGCTCTCCAGACACCCACCTGAAATTGAACTTAGTGGTGTGCAGTGATGCAGAAGCACAGTACAGACAAAAATCATTCATGTATAGCGATGGAGAGACTGGGGGTCCCACAGCATTTACGATACCACTGATGGTGACAGCAAATAGAGTTATGCTCAGAACCGTCCCCAGAGGACTCCAGTTTCCTGAACATATTGGTTACTAAGAGGCAAACTTACACAGACCACAAAAAAAATGTGAGAGATAAGAAATTCTGGATAAAAATGGGTAAACTGAAACCCCACTCATGCTGTGTAGAGAGGATGTGATGTCACCAGGTGGTATGGTACGCCTTCTGTAGATCAAAGAACACAGCAATCAGATATTGGTGATGCACAAACGCACTGTACATTGCCAAATGATCCAGGTTATCTGTGGTGGGCCAGAAAGCCCAAAAGCCCGAGAGCTGCTTTGGAATCATGATATATGCTGTCTGGCATTGAAGGACAGACAAAGATGGTGGTTGGCCATTCGTTCGAATAGCTTATACAGTTGATTCATTAGAGAGATTGGCTCATGGTTAGTTAGTGGGTCCTTTCCTGGTTTCAAGGCAGGAATAATAATACCTCCCCGCCATTGAGAGAGAAATGTGATTAAATAGCCCGAGGATATGTTTCATGCCATCAGCACAATGATGTTTGAAAATTTGGTTGTGGGTCTTAGACTTCACACTGTTGACTGAGATCCAGTATCCACAATGCCGAGGGTGATGCTAAAGCATTTGCAACACTCCCATAATCAAGGTGAGACAGAGCCAGGACTTTATAGAGCCAAAAAAAGAGTAGAGCAATCTGCATCCCACCTATGTTACTGAAGCAGCAAAGTGTATTGAGGTATCGCCACCACCTTTGCTTAAGTTGGCAAAGGTGGAAAGCCACATTAGACGGGAATCAAAGGCCAGTCCCAAAAAGTGGTGTCTCTCAACTACAAGAAGTAATTGATCGTCCAGGTAAAGCTGTGGGTGTGGGTGGGTAGTGTGATGGTGACATAAGTGCATGACGCAAGTCTTTGTTGCTGGAAACCAAAAGCAAGACCACACAACCACTGCTAGACCACTAATGGCCACCAGAAAGAGGAGGACACTTAGTACAGAATCCTGCGGGACCCCGCTCTCTTGGATATGCGAAGGTACCAAGTGAAGCAACCACTTGAACCCAAAACATATAGTGTCACAAGAAGTTCTTGACAAAAATTATGAGTGGACTCTGGAGACCCTACTCACATAATGTCAGCACATCATGTCATAAGCCTTCTGCAGGTCGAAAAAGACAGCAATGTGGTGCTGACAATGTGCAAGGGCCATCCGAATGGTGGGCTCCAGGTGAACCGAATTATCAGCAGCACACTGGCCTTTGAGAAAACCGCCTCTGAGATGCAGCCAAAAGGCCCCAAGACTCAAGGAACCAACATAGCCACTTGCTCAGCATACGTTTGAGCAACTTACATAGAATGTCAATATGGCTGATTGGGCAATAATTGGCCACCTCAAGGCAGTTCTTACCAGGTTTCAGTAGCTGAACTATCACACTTTTTCGGCACTGAGATAGAAACTATCTCTCATTTCAGATCTGATTAAAGAGAGCAAGGATGTGATGCTGACAATCCACTGAGAGATGATTCAGAATTTGGTTGTGGATGTGATGTGGGCCTCAAGCCACATCAGGGCAATAGGGCTAGGGCACTGGAGAGTTCCCATTCACTGAATGGAGTATTATATGGCTCCAGGGAGTGGGTAGTAAAAGATAACAAGATTTGATTCACCTGCTGTTTTAAGAGCTGAAAGGTGGGATGATAGTTCTGAGACGCACATGCGCGAGCATAATGCTTAGCAAAATGATCGGTGACAGAATTTTTATTTTTTGCCCATACCAGCGAAGCAGAGGTACATGATCCAATGGTGGATACATACTGTTCCCAGGATTCTTGCTTTTGTCATTTTATGAGGTAATGGACGTGGGCACGGAGCCATTGAAAAGCAGTAAAGTGCTCCAGTAAAGGGTTCCGCTTATGTCGTTGGAGAGCCAATGGCCTCAGCGATCTCTGGGGTCCACCTAGATATGGTCTTCTCATGGGGAGATCCCAAGGAAGAGGAGAAGGCCTGGTTGGCTGCCAAAAGAATGGCTGCCATTTACTGCTGAACAGCCACATTGATACTGCCTTGTGATGGGAGCTAAGAATGACAGCAGAGGTGAACCCATCCCAGTCAGCATTACAGAGAACCCATAGGGGCAGGTGTCCAGGGGAGCAATGCTGAGGAAGTGACACGAAGACTGGGAAATGTTCACTACCACACAGGTCATCGTGAATCCTCCAGTGGATAGATGGTAGAAGACCAGGGCTGTAAATGGAGAGATCAATGGCACAATAAGTTTGGTGTGCCACACTTTTGGCATCAGAGTTCAAGAGGCAAAGACTGAGCTGTGCCACAACATTCTCGGACATAACATTATCTACATTTACATACATATTCTGCAAGCCACCATACGGTATTTGGCGAAGGGTACCCTGTACTACTCCTTGTCATTTCCTCTCCTGTTCTGCTCACAAATAGAGCGAGGGAAGAACAACTGTCTGTATGCCTCCACATGAGCCCTAATTTCTTGAATATTATCTTTATAGTCCTTTCGCGCAATGTATGTTGGCGGCAGTAAAATTGTTTAACAGTCAGCTTCAAATTCTGGTTCTCTAAATTTTCTCACTAATGTTTCTCAAAAGAATGTCGCCCTCTCTCCAGAGATTCTGATTTTAGCTCCTGAAGCATCTCTGTAACACATGTGTTGTTCAAACCTAGTGGTAGCAAATCTAGCAGCTCACTTCTGAATTGCCTCGATGTCTTCCTTCAGTCCAACCTGGTACCAATCCCAAACATTTGAGCAGTACCTTTACAGGTGAACCGCTCTTTCCTAAAATTCTCCCAATAAATCAAAGCTGACCATTTCCCTTCCCTACCACAGTCTTCATATGCTTGTTCCATTTCATATTGCATTGCAATGTTATGCCAAGATATTTAAACGACTTGACTGTCAAGCAGGACACTAGTAATGCTGTAACCAAACATTACAGGTTTATTCTTCCTACTCATCCACATTTACTTATATTTTTTCACATTTAGAGCTAGCTGCAATTCATCACACCAACTGGAAACTTTGTCTGTGTCATACTGTATCTTCCTACAATACTCGACTTCAACACCTTACCATACACCACGGCGTCGTCATCAAACAGCAGCAGATTGCTGCCCACAAAACCATTTATGTATACAGAGAACAACAGTCATCCTATCACAGTTCCCTGGGGCACTCCTGACAATAACCCTGTTTTTGATGAACACTCGCCACTGAGGACAACATACTAGGTTCTATTATTTAAGAAGTCTTTAAGCCAGTCACATATCTGTGAAATTATTTGATATCCTCGTACCTTCGTTAACAGCTGGCAGTGGGGCACCATGTCAAATGCTTCTACATCTACATGGATACTCTGCAAATCACATTTAAGTGCCTGACAGAGGGTTCACAAAACCACCTTCACAATTCTCTATTATTCCAATCTAATATAGTGCACGGAAAGAACAAACACCTATATCTTTCCGTATGAGCTCCAATTTCCCTTATTTTATCGTGGTGATTGTTTCTCCCTATTTAGGGTGGTGTCAAAAAAATATTTTCACTTTCGGAGGAGAAAGATGGTGATTGGAATTTCATGAGAAGATACTGTCGCAAGGAAAAATGCCTTTCTTTTAATGATGTCCAGCCTAAATCCTGTATCATTTCTGTGACACTCTCTCCCATATTTTGTGATAATACAAAATGTACTGCCCTTCTTTGAACTTTTTCGATGTATTCCATCAGTCCTATCTGGTAAGGATCCCACACCATGCAGCAGTGTGGCAATCTAAAAATATGGAATTTGCCTGTTGCCCTTCATCCATAGTTCTCAGTATATCATGAGAGAAAAAGGTAAGCTGAGTTTCACATGAATGATGCTTCCTAAAACCATGCTGATTCGTGGACATAAGTTTCTCAGTCTCAAGAATATTTGTTATATTCAACCTGAGAATATGTTCAAGGATTCTGCAGCAAACAGAAATCAGAGATACTGGTCTGTAATTTTGTGGGTCTGTTTTCCTACCTTTCTTATATACTGGAGTCACCTGTGCTTTTTTCCAATCACTTGGAACTTTGTGCTGGGCAAGAGATACATGATAAATGCAAGCTAAATAAGGGGCCAATGCAGAAGAGTACACTTTCTAAAAATGAACTGAGATTCCATCGCAGCCTGGTGATTTATTTGTTTCCAAATCTTTCAAATGTTTCTTTGTGCCAGGAGTGCATATTTCTATGGGAGTCTGACCGATGGTCAAATGACAATATTTTTGTATTGTTCTGCTATGTAAACAATTTCTTTAATGTGAAATTTAAAACTTAGGCTTTTGTTTTGCTACCAGTAAGACTTAATGGAAGCTTTAGAACGGCTTAGTGATTTTACACATGACCCAAATTTTCTCAGGTACTCTGCCAGATCTTTTGATAAGGTGTGACAGTGGTAGTTGTTGTATGCTTCATGACCAGATCTTTTCATAGACGCACAAATCTCTGCTAACCTTCACTGGTCATGATTTGTGCACCAACTTATAAACCTAGAGGGCAACTGCCTCTGCTTCCTCAGCATTCACCAAATTTTGTTATTAAAGCATGGTTGGTCTTTTCCATCCTTTATCCACCTACTATGCATGAAACCCTCCAGACCACAATTTACAATGTGCTTAAACTTTGCCCATAGTTCTTCTATATCCAGCTTACTGGAACTAAGTGATACCAAATCACTGCCTATGTGAGATGTTAATAACTGCTTATATGCTCTATCTGACAGAAACACTCCCCTAGCGTTCTCGACTGATTTATTAGCTTTTTTAATCATAGTTGCTATATGGCATCATGATCGCTAATCTTCATTTCTATACTGACGTTGATGATAAGGTCCGGCCCATTTGTATTTACGAGGTCTAAGAATCTCAACTGCGTGTGGGCTGCCGAGCCAGCTGCTCAAGACATACGCACCACTGACCATAGACTATTTTTGAATGACTATAGAACTGCCACAGCAGAATCATGTGGCTGGTAAAAACATCTAACAACTAACTTGGTTTCACATACAACTGTTATACGCTACCAGATAACTTCACTGTCACACTCAACATCGACCTCAATATTTTTGTCAACTGCAGTGAACACTCCTCCCCCTATGGTCTCTAATCTGTCTTTCCTATATACATTCCATGACTCGCTAACTATCTCAGAGCTTTCCACCCCATGTTTCAGCCAACTCGCAGTCCCAAGAATAATTTGAGCATAAGAACTTTCCTGGAGGGCAGTAAATTTGGAAACTTTATTACAAATATTTTGAACAGTCTACTGATAAAATTGTGGCAGGCAAAGTGTCTTTATTTTGAATGCCATTTGACTTCTCTTGCTGTGAATCGACTGGCGAGTGTTCATTACGTTCATTAGAGCACCTCAAACTACCGCCCAGCATAAAAAACCCTAATGTGCAATCCACAAGTACTCTGCTCCCCAAATAGCTGCTTCCTTTGTGTAGTGTACCCATGACCTATCAATCAGAGTCCTACAAATCCCCACACAATAACGCAGGTCTAGATATCTGCAGCCAAGGCCATCACAGAGTCAACGAAGCCTTTGGTTGAGACCATCCACTCAGCTCCAAACCAAAGAACCCTGATTAACTCTGGAAAATATTTCAAGCCCTGCTTGCACCCTATGCTTTAGGCCAGCAGTTTAAACAACCTCTGCTAGGAGCCTGTACAAACTGAGGATCATCTCAGAACCCATGCAACAAGCATCGTTCGTGCTGATGTGAGCCACAACAGAGCCCATGGGCAAAACAAGGGACACCTGAGGTATCCGAAGCAGTGTGCCAGATTTTCTGCCACTGCTATATCCTGAGGAAGCAGCTTGAAGGTGACTGACCATAGGCCACAGCAAGTTCAGATGTTTGTGAACTGTTGGACAGTTCCTCCTGCATCTGCACCTATGTCTGCACACAGCATGCACACATCCTATCCATCCTAGCAAGACTAACTGAAGAAGTGAACTATAAAAGCAGACAATCCCAGATATGTGACTTGCTACCCTACTGACATGTCACCAATGGACGCCAAAGCGTTAAAGAGCTATGTATGTGGGTGTTCAGTGAGCAACTACTTTGCTAAAAACTCAATGATTTTACACTTACAAAGAGACAAGATTAACCCTCTTAGACAGATAAACATGCCCAAAATTGAATAAATATACTACGCTGAAAACACAGAAAAGGATAAAAACTTAACTTGCCACTCTGTAGATGTACCCGTATCACAGCCGAGAGCTGGAGCCTGACTGACTGGTTTACTAAATGGACAGACGTTTGCTTTGAAGAAAAAAAAATGGACTAAAGACTGAATGAATTTACTCTTACAAAAATGCGAGATGAACCCTCTTAAACAGAGAAACACACACAAAATTTAATAAATGTACTACATGAAAACCGCAGAAAAGGGTAAGCATTTACCTTGCTACTGTGCAGACATACTCATATTATCACAGCTGAGAGCCGGGAGGGAGATAAACATTACACATGTTAAAATCCTGATGTGCCCTTACGCAAACATCCACAAACTCCAAAGGTGAATCACGAGGCACAAGCTCACTATATACAAAGTCCAGCACATAAGTACTGGCAGTGGACCAGCAGGAACCATGGAAGGATGAGTCCCAATGGACCTCTTCCTAGCTAGAGAAGCTGGAGGAGGATGAGGCACCTCTGGTTGGGGGATGGGGACCAGTGTCCACAGCAGGTGGGGTGATGAAAGGATCAGAAGGGGCCCCAACCATCTGGGGTGCCAGGTATCGGCAGGAGGCTCTGAGGGTCCATGGTATGAGGCACAACAGAGGAAAGCACTGTCAACAGAAAAAGCAACTACGATGTGGTTGCAGTGTAAGATTGTGTCATTTGTATGGGATTTAGACACTCATACTTTTTTCTGGCCTCTTGATATATGAGCTTGCCCACATCTTATACTCCTGGATTTTCTTCTCATGCTTAAAAATGGAGCAATCTGCTGATCAGGAAGAGTGGGGCTCACCACAGTTTACAAGATAGGTGGAGGGACAAAAGAAACGTTTGTGTGCAATCGACGTCCACAATCCCTCCAGACAGTGGTAGCGGTGCACTGGGAAGACATATGTCCGAACTTCATACACCTGAATCATCTCATAGGAGGAGGCAGGAGACGATGTTTCAATTGGGGAGGGAACTGCTCTTCACCTTACACATGGCTGCAACTTAGCCATATTTGTCTTCAATGTGTGAGGCAAAAAATGAAGGTTTTGTGGGCAAAAAACCGTCCCTGTCAGTCCCGGCACAGACCAGGTACTGGGAGGGGGGGGGGGGGGGGGGGTTTCTCCTCGTCATCTAGTCCTGCATTCCTCCCATGGCATGGCCAGGGAAGAGAACACATTGGGATCATACTTAACTGAATCATGCAAGGCCTCTCCATTCAGAGATACTGCTGGAGTCATGTGACAACCAGCAGAAGAAAATTTAAGTCACTCCATGTGCGAACTATCCACTATGGTGCCACCCGCTCCGTACGGGGACTCTCCCCATGGGCATCCCCTGACCACAGGAATGGCTATCTGGCCAGTGGCCAGTAATCCATTATTGGGAGTCCCCATGCCCCTGTCATGATGGGTACATACTCCATGGTATACAGATGGAGTGTTCAGTGCAGGCACCAACCATGCGATCCCTGTGGGGTCAGGGGCTGCCACTGTACAGGTTCTTGGGGGGCTGCCACTGGACAGGTTCTTCATGACTTCCCCCTCCCCCTCCCCAACACCAGCAGGATGGCTACAGTGCTTGGTTTTGGGCGTACTATGACAACAGGAATGAAGGGTACCAGGGAGGAAGGGCACAGAGGCAGAGCATACACCATAGTGCATGACCTTTCCTGCATGGCATGTACTTCTGTAAAATTTGGAAAAGATGGCAGGTGAAACCCAATAATGGGGACCATATTATCATTAATGGAAGCTGAAGGCAGTGCCAGGAGTGAAACTGAAAATCGAGACTAAAATCATGAACCAAGTCCAGGCAGGGCCTGCATCAAAAGGATCATCCAATGTAAAGTCAGTGGAGGGAAGAGATAGTCGAAGTCTTGGTTTGCAGCACAGAAAGAAGTGTAATGTTGTAAAAGCTGGTGCCTCATGGTAGCCAAGTACATACTCACCAAAGAGTGGTGAATCTCCTGGGTGGGAATGGGGATGGGTGAAGGAGAGCAGTAGTGGTAGGGGTTGGGACAGGTGGTCAGCATGCTGTAGACGAAATGCCAAGTATTGAAAGGGAAATGCCATTCTAAACTGAAGCCTATGGTCTAATTTTTTGTAAATATTAAGTGTAGACCATCCACGACCACACTTGCATCATGACCGCCCAAAAAGATCTAATGTCAATTCTAATTTGGTTAGCATCTAAAAAGAATTTCACTGAACATGGAATTAAAGCAGCAATTTATGTTCACCTGACTTGTTCACCATTTGTAACTTTCAGAAATGTGTCACGAGTTGTGAATTTTGATCAAAACACCATGTTAAAACTTACTTCTTTTGCCAAAACACAGTGGAGTTTACATAATGTCATGTCACTAACATGTTGTGCAGACAAAACTGGAAGAGAATGAAGAGACAGTGGTTTATTAAGTTTCTTAAGTGAGAAACTGTGGACAAGTACAGCCAATAGCTTATGAAAGAGCACATCATCGATACAAAAATAAACATGTAATATCTTCACTTATGTTGTTCCAAAACCTAAACCATCTCTCATTTCACTGACTACTGATGGCCCTTAACTATATTCTTTCATTGGAAAAGTCTCTGGTTAGCGGAATAACATGGTTGATAAAGAAGTTTTGCATAATAATCATATGGCAAAATACTCTCCCCCTTGCTTGCTATCATTTGCTAAAATCTATTTTTGATATCACAAACCATTTATGAAATATGAGGAATGTTATGATAATTCTTTCCGGCTTTATTGCTTGTACGAGCATTCGCAAATGACAGTGTTACCTGAGATCAGTTTTCTTGAGACTGGTGACAGATAGAGACCTCCACTGAAGCTTAAAAAAGTTCAATATGTTAGCTAAATTTTATATGCAGCAACACATTATGTAATGTGCACCAAATGCAAAATCATTGCGAGCACCTCTTTTCATTGCAAACTGTATCAAATTTCATGCAGTGTCCTACTTAATTTCAAATATCACAACAACTATAACCATTAACGAAATGATGGGCAATCATGAAGTTGACATTTAAATCTACAAGTAATGAAAAAATGAAATATTTTTACTGAATACATCCGCAAAATCATTTGAGAAAGATTGCAGGTCATGTGCCTCGATTCTGCCATTGCAACATGTTGTTAGCTGACTAAAAGCAGGCAAACAACATTGGCCTCCATTTGAATGAATGAACTCGCCCAGAGCTTCAGACAAAAAAAAAAAGGTCATGATGCATCAACAACTATACCCTGCGCAGACTCTAAGTGAGTGAATTGTGAGAACCACACACACAGCCACAATGACAAAGTCCACATGATGGTATGCTTCACACTTCTATGCTGTTATTTATGACACAGAGGTGCCTGCTAGTGCTAGATAATTTCAGTTAGCTCATCATCTGAATTTATATGCATAAATACTGCATTAAATCCAATGAACCACCAACAATAAAAATAAGTTCTCTACCTTAGTAGTTTACAGGGCACCCCTGACATCAAATGAAACATTAAAATACATCTCACAATCTACATCTACATACATACTCCACAAGCCACCATATGGTGCATGGTAGAGGGCATCCTGTACCACCACTAGTAATTTCCTTTTCTGTTTCATTCACACATATAGTGAGGTAAAGCAACAGTCTACATGCCTCTGTACGAGGCCTAATCTCTCTAATCTTATCTTCATGGTTCTTACATGAAATGTACATTGATGGCACATTCTGCAGTCATCCTAAATGCCAGTTCCCTAAGTTTTCTCAATAGTTTGCCTCACAAAGAATGTTGCTTTCTCTCCAGTGATTCCTATTTGAGTTCCTGAAGCATCTATATAATACTTGCATGTTGTTCAAACTTACTGGTAAAAAATCTAGCATCCTGCCTCTAAACTGCTTTATTGTTTTCCTTAATCCAACCTGGTGTGGATCCCAGTCACAGACTGCTGTTTAGCCTGTACACCACATCATTTAAGTATATATAAAATAACAGTGGTCCTACCACACTTTCCTGCAGCACACCTGACGATACTGTTGTCTCTGATGAACACTCACCATCAAGGAAAAAATAGTGGGGTCTGTTACTTAAGAAGTCTTCGAGCTACTCACATAGCTGAGAACCTAATCCATATGTTTGTACCTTCATTAACAGTCGGCAGTGTGGTACTGCTTCAGTTGCTTTACAGAAATCATCAAAAATAGAAGACAGGTTTGCAGCTAAGTGGGTAAGTGCTCACTTTTCAGTAAGTATGGCACAACAGCAACAATACTGCATGAATGGAGATATCACAATAAGTCTCTTTACCTAGATAACATGTTTCCTTGGTTGCTGTATCTGCTAATGCATTCACCTGAACTGGCACAATGCCTTGGTACCCAACAAAATGACTATCAAGTCGTTTTGAAAGTTAAGAAATTTATCTTTGATATTGCAATACTATTATCTTCTGACGACATGTGCAAACACAAACATCATGCACAGCTCTCAGAGAATTGAGACAGATGTGGAATTCAATTCCCAGATCATGTCTCACACACTCCAGTGCTGTCAGAATTTAACAGAATAAAACATAGTAAACTCTTTTGGAAGCCACATTCTGAAGATACAGCCGGTTGGTTGTTTGGTTGGTTGATTTGGGGTAGGGGACCAAATGGCGAGGTCATCGGTCCCATCGGATTGGGGAAGGAAGTCATCCATGCCCTTTCAAAGGAACCATCCCAGCATTTACCCAAAGCAATTTAGTTATTATCACAGAAATCTTAAGTCTGGGCGGACAGATGCAGGTTTGAACCATCGTCCTCCAGAATACGAGTCCATTGTGCTAACTACTGCAGCACTTTGCTCAGTGAAGATACAGCTGGAGAAAATGATGGTGCAGCTAACGCCATCCCCCTGCTTTTACATAGTAAGTGCACCACTGTAAAATCTTGACACACTTAAATATTTACATACCTTATCTTAAATATGTAGTCTGGAATGTAAAATTTAGTGATCTCCATTAAATTTAAAATTTTCCTTGGTTTCACTAGCAACCAGGATGCAATCCTGTTCCAGCCCCACACCAAAACATTTACATTTGCCACATTCATGCTTTGTTCCAATTTCAAATGGCATTGTTGTTCACAGGTGCCTTCTGTCTAAGACATCCATGACTGTGTGAGTAGTGGTATTCTTATTGAAGGCAGGCAACTATTTGTCATGCCAGTAAGACAATTTATTTTAGAACTACTGGTCTAAACAGAAGCCTTTGGTGTAGCTAGAGTGCCTGATTGGGACATTTCAAACTGGAAATGAAAGGTATGGGTGCATAAATCTCATTAATAAGTGTGGTCAGACCTGGATGTGCATTGCACTTTGTCTAATTTTTTGTTATCTGATGTAATGATCCCTGTAACACCTAATAATGTGTTCCAGTGTTTCATAACTGGCCATGTGAATAAATAAAGACAAAATGTCCTGAAAGTGGTTATGGAAGTCTCAGTCATTGTCTTCTGCATATATTGAGTTGTAGACCCTAATAAACTTTTTTAAGATGAATGAAACCTTGCCATAAGGTATTTAGGAGTACTGGAGGAGTGTCATTTCAAGTGAAATGGCCACATAAATTGCCCGATTGGAAATAACTAATAGAAATTTATCCATAGAATTCCAAAGCTACGTTCACTCTGTGGGATTTGTCATGTTGATTTGTGACTGGCACATGTAGCCAATGAGGAGTGGCAAAAGTTGCAAATTCATACAACACGTGCCTGCATCAAAGATGTTATAATTCCGAGAAATACTCTGTCCTGGAAGATGTAACTGTATCTTTTCAATTGTCCAAAACACAGCACAAATCCCAGATAGATTTTCTACTGTGCATGTGTATCCACTGCATCGTCAAATGCAAGGCATTTCAACAACTCACATCTTTATTTTGGATAAAGAATTAGATAGTAAAATTCACAAACTGAGGTCACAATTCCTCTGTGACTTTAACAGATGTTCATTCTTGAAGATACCAGATTTGGACAGAGATGAACTGTTTGTTGATATATCTACAATTCACTGATCTTCCTGAAGAATGTAATAAACCAACATTTTTGCTTTATTTCACTGATTTTGGATTTTGAAATCCTATGCGTGTACATCAAGGAGCTTTACGAATCTCCAGTATCTAAAATGCTTAATGTAATGGGAAGTTTTTCAGCAGCGGTTACAGCTTCTCAAAAAATTATATCTTTTAATGTGTAGTATTGAGATATAAAAAGTCCATCATAGACATAAAAATAAAATTTTTGAAAATCCTGTATGTCTTGAACTTTCAGGTCACTCATCACTGAACTGTAAGCTCTATGACAACACTGTTTACGGAGAAAATTACACACCTATTACCTACATTGCTTTCTCTGATTATTCTTCATTTTTACAATTATATTCACAGTGCAAGCACAAAGAACTAGAAGTTCTGCATCCGATGCCATGTTCCATGCAATTGACCAGCTACATGTCACCAGCGAGAATGCTCAGTTTGGCTACTTCTGCTGGGCACGTGTCCCTGAGCTAAGTTTTGATATACATGTGTCGAGATACTTTTCTCCGCGGTGCCGGGTACAAGTCTCTGTGACAAACCCATCAGTGTGAACATAGTTTAAGAAAGTGTCCCCCCCCCCCCCCCCCCCCCGCCCCAATGAAGAAGCTCACATATAAAAATCTTATTTCATCAGTTCTTAGGTATTGTTCAGCAATTCAAGAACATTATCATGTTGGATTAATGGAAGAGGTGGAAAAGATTCAAACTAGAACTGTGCAATTCACCAAGTGTTCATTCAACTAACAACAGTGTGCTAAAGATATTATTCATTAATTCCAGCAGGAGAAACTACAAGAATGCATTATGCACTACAGAGAGCTTACTCTCAAAAATCCAAGAGCCCACAACCTACCCAAGTCAAGAAACTTATTACTTCTTCCAACGTGCATCTTGTTAATGGCCAAAATTAGAGAAATTTCATCTTACAGATAAGGGTACCAACAATTTATATTCCTGCATATTACACACAAATCGAATAGGAAAGTCAGGCAACGTTTCTGGTACACTACATACCCTGTGCCACACCGTTTGGCTGCTGATAGATTACGAATAGAAATGTAGATGTATGCCCTTGACATATTATTCAGTTACTTAAATAGTCTTCCTCTGCACTGCACTAGCTCTCAAGGTCCATCCCACCATCCCGTTCTGAGATTAGAATATGGAAGTTAAAGGCAATTTCAGGAAGATAAAGTATTCCTGGGAGATAGTAGCCAATGCTAAACTGTAGCCTTCAGTTACAGGCTACGCTATACAAGGAGCATGACATTACCAAAAGTTTCAAATCTAGTACACGACTTAGTCAACAGATGAAGGACTGAGAGAATTTATGTATAGATTTCAGAAAAGCAGGCCAAGCAGTAATAGCACATGTGGCAAATAACACAATGAATAAGAATTTCTAATATTACAAGGCATTGACCTGGACCTAATGACCTAATTTACTTGCAAAACTAATGTGTACATCACTGAGCTCTATCGTATCACAACTGCCCGTGTCTAAATAATGCTGAGAGGCAGGAAGACCTTTTTGAACACAGCTGCAGAGGGTACTGGTGACAGTTCACATGGCATAGGTTGCTCTGGTACATTTTGAAATCATTGTCTGTATCTACTAGACACAACATATGTTTCTACAGGAAAAAAGAATACTGGGGATGGGTTCTCATGTTACTCATAGTTGAATTCCTTTTGTAACAGTGGGACTCTTTTAAGCACAAAGCCAGACACCAGTAACAGCAAAACAGGCATTAGCATGCCTGGCATCAACAGGTTCAACTACAACCACTCATCCCATAAAAAAGGATAAGAGCAAAATCAGTTGCCAAGTATGAAGGATTTTCTTTTTACTGTCAAACATTAGAAGAAAAATATTAAAGTACATAGGCATACTGGTATAGTAATTGCAAGTAACAGCTGTGCGCATTAGAAGGCTTCCTAAGTGGTGATATTACAGAAGTTTCAGTACTATGCATTAGTGAGCACTGGTTACAAGATGCACAAACATGCACTACTGGCAAATCTGAGTTTTGTCTGTAGTTAGAATACAGACATTTTTGAGTGTTGACTTTTGCTAGTAAGGACTTTAAATTGAAAGAAATAAGTCCCCAAAACGTGAAATACACAGAAAAAGATTCATTCTCTCTCTCTCTCTCTCTCTCTCTCTCTCTCTCTCTCTCTCTCTCTCTCTCTGTGTGTGTGTGTGTGTGTGTGTGTGTGTGTGTGAATTAACAGAAAAAAGTAGTTATATTGCACACATAGTCAGGACACAAAGAGCCCTTACAGTGGGGGAAATGGATTTTCACAGAAGAATGTCCTACCTGCAGTACAGGATGGAGAAGAATCAGTTTTCCTGTCTAGAAGTGAAGGGCAGGGTGTGGTGGTTTATGTAGTTTCTGATTATGAGAATTTCTTGTGTTAGTTATATTAGTTACTAATATCTGTGTTCCATATGTTGTTAACACATTTAGTGGAAAATACACAATCCCAACCACGTCTGAGCAATGTGTTGCCATTCATTTAAAAGGTATGCTACAAAGAGGCCAATCCAAAACTGGGAAACAGCCTTCAGGTGCTCCTTGTGATGTAGTTTGGTAGACAGAGTGGTGACTCGCCAGCTTGCTCTTCAAATTACTGACAGACTACATCTAAGGATCACTGGTAAGAAAGTTTTATTAGCTTCTCGATAATTTAGAAAAAAAATTAAAAGTATGATTCTACTTGATAACTTCTATGACAAGATAAAAAGCAAAAATGGAAAAAAACAATCAATATATCAAGATGTTAATCTCTTGACTAAAAATCTCTCTAACTGCCTTGGGAGGGTGTGAGAAGGGGGGGTGGGGGAGAGAACTAAGTCACCAAGAAGGGGAGGACAAAACAAAAACTAAACTCCACAGGCTGAGAGGGCATGTGATGACACTTCAATGAATACAAAATCAGTTTAAATTGACAAAGTGCTCGGCCATATGAGCCCACTTATCAGTTTGACATTGCACCTCTCTGGACTGGATGTGTGCTCTGGTAAGGGTGTTATATGATGAGGTGACAAAAGTCATGGAATACCTCCTAATATCACGCCAGACCTCCTTTCACCCAGCAAAGTGCAGGGCAAGGACTCAACAAGTTGAAAGCCCCATGCAGAAATATTGAGCCATGCTGCCTAAATAGCCACCCATAATTGCAAAAACGTTGCTGGTGCAGGATTACGTACATGAACTGACCTGTAGACTATGCCCCATAATTGTTTCATGTCCTTCATGTCCAGTGATCTGCATAGGCAAATCATTTGTTCGGACTGTCCAGAATGTTGTGAACAATTGTAGCCCAGTGACATAGCACACTGTCATCCATAAAAATTCCATCATCTTTTGGGAACATGAAGAAAATGAATGGCTGCAAATGGTCTCCAAGTAGCCAATCCTAACCATTTCCAGTCAATGATTGGTTCAGTTGGATCAGAGGACCTAGTCTATTCCACGTAATCATAGCACACATCATTATGGAAGCCACCAGCAGCTCACACAGTAACTTATTGGCAACCTGGATCCATTGCTTTCTGGGGTCTACACCACACTTGAACCCGACCATTAGGTCTTATCAACTGAAATTCAGACTCATCTGACCTGGCGATGGTTTTCCAGTCATCTAGGGTCCAACTGAAATGCTCATGAGCCAATGAGAGGTGGTGCAGGCGATATTGTGCTGTTAGTAAAGGCACTCACATCGGTGGTCTGCTGCCGTAGCCCACTAATGCCACATTCTGCCATGCTGTCCCAACAGATACATTCATTGTACATCCCACACTAATTTCTGTAGTTATTTCATGCAGCGTTGCTTATCTATTAGCACAGACAACTCTACAAATTCTGCTCCTCTCAGTCATTAATTGAAGGTAGTCGACCACTGCATCATCCACATGGGAGCCCATTCACGTGGGAGGTAATGCATGAAATATGGTATTATCAGCACACTCTTGACTCTGTAGATATTGGAATATTGAATTCCCAAATGATTTCCAAAATGCAATGTCCCATGTTTCTAATTCCAACTACCATTCCATGTTCAAAGTCTGTTAATTCACAATGTGCAGCCGTAATCACTGTGGAAACCTTTTCACATGAATCACCTGAGTATAAATGAAGCTTTGCCAATGCACTGCCCTTTTATACCTTGTGTATGTAATGCTACCAATATTTGTATATGTGCATATCGCTACCTCATGATTTTTGTCACCTCAGTGTAAAGTCACTGTATCACCACCTGAGGCAAGTTGGCCACAACTGTTGTAACTAAATCTTTATATACTGGATACTCACACTGGGCTGGCATTGAAGTCTGAGCTGGTTCACGCACGTTCTATCGGGGACAGATCTGGGGATCTTGCTGGGCATGGGAGCACAGCAATATTATGCAGACAGTTGATAGAGACCCATGGCATGTGTGGACCAGCACTATTCTTTTGAAAACTGGTCAAGGTTGTCCATGATGTAATGTTGTGCTGTCAGAGACCCTCAATCACTACCTGCTGTGGCATGAAGTCATGCCTGATGGCTCCTCATATCATGATGCCGGGAGTAACAGCACCATGCCATTCCAAATCATTGGAAGAATGGATCTCCTCCCCATCTCACCCCACCTCCTTGCGGACAGTGGTCATCCAGGGTCGTGCAAAATCATGATTCATCACTGAATACAATGCAATGCCAGTCATCATCAGTCTATGTTTCCTTGTCATAGCACCATACAAACACAGCTGTTTATGATGTGGTGTTAATGTCAGCCCATGTATTGGAAAGTAATTCCCTAGTCCAGTTGCTACTGGTCTCTGCCCAATGGTGCTAGACTACAAAGAATGTTGCATACAGTCTGTTACTTGTTTTTGGATGACACATATGTGAAGGGGTTCAATATGTTTGGTGCACAATACACAGATTCCTGCTTGTGGTGGTCAGACATGGTCAACCAGAAACTTGATGACAAATATGCTTGCCTTCACATTCCCATACAGTCTAACAATGGAACACAGCCACATCTGGATGTTCCAATAATCTGGATATTCCACAATTTGACCAACCAGCGAAATGGAGACCCAGAAAGAGGTCACTTTCAAACTCTGTCAGGTGATGTTAATGCTACACAAGCACACAGCATCTCCTTGTCCTTCACAGTGGTCTGATGCTGTTCACGTCCCTTATACACCCTAGTGGGCCTGGTAGTAACCATAAACACGAACAGCACTCATTCACTCTGGTGGACAGTGTATCTGGTACAGAGTACTGCAGCTCTAGTCATTTACACACACTGATGGTGAGTAAGTGTTTGAAGATACATTGACATACTATGCCTGACATTCTGGGAAAAGAAATTCAGGTACTGCACTCAGATAACTGCATGAATACTTATGAGGCTATGGAGTAAAGCAAATGGTTTGATAGGGTTTTGACTTATTATGGTTTCAAAACTGGTTGTAAATAAGATATATTCCTTTACACTGTGACTGTGGAGATAGCAACAAAAATAATTATGCAACAGGCTAAATTATTTCAAAAGATAGGACAAAGGTTCCTTTTTTTCTTTCTTTGCACTTTTGAAAGATTTGTACCCAAACATTATCTCACCTGAACATTTAAATCATGGAGGCCATCATATGCTACCTTCAAAACAGTCCCCACATCACCTTCATGGACCTCCTCATAACTTTTACAGCAACGCACAAGCATGCCTTCTGTTATGTTATCACGTACATACATGGCATACTCATCATTTGTTAGAAAATCTGCTCGTTGATTATAGCCAGTTGTTGATGTGACCTAAAAAAAAATTAAATATTCCAAGATAAAATAAAACTCTTGAAAACTTTTTATTCCACAAATTTCAAAATCTTAAGTACATCATAAACTGAAACAAGCTGATGCCAATACAGACTCCTTCGTTATTTTGAACATATTACCATTTGATAATACACAGCACTGCCAACAACAGTTTATGAGTTTAATGGAGTTATCTGGAATGTGAGTCTAAAAATGAATTAAAACAAGACTAACATAATGCACAGTCAACACACTGAGCAATTTATTTTATTTTATTTTATTTAAATGTCAAGTTCCGTAGGACCATATTGAGGAGCAAATCTCCAAGGTCATGGAACTTGTCAATACATGAAATTACAACATAAAAAGTAATTACAGATAAAAATAAATGTTCATGAACCTGAAAGAAAATCAGTCCATAAGTTTAAGCAAATGCTATCAGCAATACAATGAGAATCATCTTAATTTTTCAAGGGACTCCTCGACAGAATAAAAGGAGTGACCCATGAGGAAACTCTTCAGTTTCGATTTGAAAGCGCGTGGATTACTGCTAAGATTTTTAAATTCGAGTGGCAGCTTACTGAAAATGGATGCATCAGTATACTGCACACCTTTTTGCACAAGAGTTAAGGAAGTCCAATCCAAATGGAGGTTTGATTTCTGCTGAGTATTAACCGAGTGAAAGCTGCCTATTGTTGGAAATAAACTAATATTGGTAACAAGAAACGACAATAAGGAATATACATATTGAGAGGCCAATGCCAAAATACCCAGACTCGTGAAAAGAGGTTGACAAGAGGTTCGTGAACTCACACCACTTATTGCCCGAACCGCCCGTTTCTGAGCCAAAAATATCCTTCTAGAATGGGAAGAGTTACCCCAAAACATAACACCATACGACATAAGTGAATGAAATTAAGCAAAGTAGACTAATTTACGTGTCGAAATATCACTCACTTTCCATACCGTTCGAATAGTGAAAATGGCAGTATTAAGTCTTTGAACAAGATCCTGAACGTGGGCTTTCCACGAAAGCTTACTATCTATCTGAACACCTAGGAATTTGAACTGTTCAGTTTCACTAATCATATGCCCGTTCTGTGAGATTAAAACATCAGGTTTTGTTGAATTGTATGTTAGGAACTGTAAAAACTGAGTCTTACTGTGATTTAACGTTAGTTTATTTGCTACAAGCCATGAACTGAGGTCATGTACGGCACTACTTGAAACCGAGTCAATGTTGCACACAACATCCTTTACTACCAAGCTAGTGTCATCAGCAAACAGAAATATTTTAGAGTTACTCATAATACTAGAGGGCATATCATTTATATAAATGAGGAGCAGGAGCGGCCCCAACACTGATCCCTGGGGCACCCCCTACTTCACAGTACCCCACTCAGATCCCACATCACAGCCGTTATCAACATTGTGAATAATGACCTTTTGCTGCCTGTTGCTAAAGTAAGAGGTGAACCGATTGTGAGCTACTCCCCTTATTCTGTAATGGTCCAACTTCTGAAGCAATATTGTGTGATCAACACAGTCAAATGCCTTTGTTAAATCAAAAAATATGCCAAGCGTTCAAAACTTTTTGTTTAGCCCATCCAGTACCTCACAGAGAAACGAGAATATAGCATTTTCAGTTGTCAAACGACTTCTAAAGCCGAACTGTACATTTGATAGCAAATCGTGTGATATAAAATCATCAGTTAACCTTACATACACAGCCTTTTCGATAACTTTTGCAAACACTGATGGCATAGAAATAGGTCTAAAATTATCTACATTATCCCTTTCTCCCTTTTTATAAAGCGGCTTTACTACTTAGTACTTTAATCGCTCAGGAAACTGATCATTCCTAAAGGAAAAATTACAAATATGGCTAAATACAGGGCTAACATGTGCAGCACAGTTCTTTAATATTCTACTAGACACTCCATCATAACAATGAGAGTCCTTAGTCTTCAGTGATTTGATTATTGTCTCAATCTCCCTCTTCTCTGTATCACAGAGGAGTATTTCAGACGTCAATCTCAGAAAGGCATTTGCTAAGAAATTTATATGATTCCCAGTAGATACTAAATTTTTATTTAATTCACCAGCAATGCTCAGATTATGGTTGTTAAATACTGTACATATATCTGATTTATCAGTAACAGAAATATTATTACTACAAACTGACTTTATATCGTCAACCTTGTGCTGCTGACCAGACACTTCCTTCACAACTGACCATATGGCTTTAATTTTATCCTGTGAATTAGCTATTCTATTTGCTTTACACATACTTTTTGCCTTGCTAATAACATTTTTAAGCACCTTACAGTACTGTTTGTAATGGGCTACTGTAGCTTGATTGTGACTACTTCTAACATTTTGATATAATTCCCACTTTGTTCTACATGATATCCTTATCCCACTAGTCAGCCAACCGGGCTGTCCATTACTGCTAGTACCCCGTTTAGAATGTTCTAATGGAAAGCAACTCTCAAAGAGCATAAGAACTGTGTTACGGAAAGCATTGTACTTATCATCTATATTATCGGCACTATAAACATCTTGCCACTCTTGTTCCTTGACAAGTTTTGAAAAACTCTCTATTGCTGTTGGATTAACTTTCCTATGTAATTTGTAATTAAATACGACATTGGGTAGAGTACAAAAACCTTTTAGTGTTAAAATTTGTGTATCATGGTCTGAAAGGCCATTCACCCTTTTACTAACAGAACGCCCATCTAGTAACGAAGAATGAATAAAAATATTGTCTATGACTGTGCTACTGTTCCCCTGCACCCCAGTTGGAAAAACACAGTTTGCATCAGATCATATGAATTTAGGAGATCTACCAACATCCTTTTTCTTGCACAATCATGTACAAAATTAATATTGAAGCCACCACATAGAACTACTTTCTGGTACTTCCTAGAAAGTGAATCAAGAACCCTCTCTAGCTTAAGCAAAAATGCTCTGAACTCGGAGTTAGGGGACCTATAAACAACAGCAATTAGAAGTTTAGTTTCACTAAATCAACTAATGCTGCACAACTTTCAAATATCTGTTCAGTGCAGTGTCATGATACGTCTATGGACTCAAATGAAATACTGTTTTTTACGTACAGAGCCACTCCCCCACCCCGCAAGGAACTCCCTGAGAAAGCTAATCTGTAGCCTGGTAATAAACAGCACAACATAACAATGACAACGATTTACCAAGGTGTCTCAACTATTTAAAACTGTAGAATACTATATTTTTAAGTACAGTTTTCTCTACATGTAAAGTGAAATTATACTCACATCTGGTGCACCAGACACCACACATGATCCTAAATTTTCTGATGCAGTGTCAGAATCTGATGACACCTCATTAAAAGAAGAGTCAGAATCCGATTCAACCAATGTGTGAGATGGATGTTCAAGAAGCCAGCCAACAACTGTTTCAGGACTTGGAGGGACTTCACTGGTCAAACCTGAAATTAAACACAGCTTGCCATAATATTTAGCATTAACAGAAAGAATGTAACAACTCAAAGCACCAGATAACATGAAAGTAATCTAGTGAGCAAACCTAAGAAAATACGAGACATACCAAAATTTAAAAATTCATACTACATCCAACAATGTTACATAGTGACAAGCATTCTGTCTGCATATTGTTATTATAAGAGGGTAATGAGAAAATGTACTTCAAAACATATTCCTGTACATTAAAAGTAAGAGACTGGTCAATAATGCATGGTTCACAAACCCATATGAAAGATCAGAGCAATTTCTTTAATTGTTACATGGCAAACTTCAATTAATTATTTTAAGTGCTACTTAAGCAATGGTATTATTCTTTGTAAACTTGTATTTCAATAGTGTATAACAACAACAGTACTTTTAAATTTAATTATCATATTTTGTTGTCTGTCAATAAAATCAACAGTGGTAAAATAAGTTGTTAATTATGTGTTCCATAGATCACTGGCATAATTTTTACAGTAATAATATGAAAAAAGTCAGTTTACCAGCTGTGCATACATCACTCGTTTATACGACTTCATGGAAGTGCGGCTGAATGCTGATTCTACGCAGATGAGTTTACATAAAGTAAAAGCTTTTAATTTCATAACACAACTAAGTACGTAATTCCTTTCACACTGCATAATCTACAAGCTTTGAAATGCATTAATATTTGTGAAAACTAAAACACAATTTTTTTGAAAATTTTTTACTCTACACGCTTTAATTAGAACTTCAAAACATTTTAGCATCGAATCTGAGAGCCTGATTGTTTCTCAAGATATTTCCCTTCACAGTGTTTGTCTACAATCCCACAATGTGTCACAGTGTTTCTAGACTGTAATACAAAAGTTGCAACCCAGACACTCTCTAAGCAATGTTTTACAAGTATATCTCAGTCGAATGTGTAGGCTATGGAAGCAGTGGTACCTAGAGAGCCTATACACAGGGAGAGAGTGGCCGTAGGTAAAATCACACGTGACTGGCTGAGCCGCTGTGACACCATGTTTATGCCACAGGTATCTATGTTTGCAATGCTTTTCAGAGTTAGATTACTGTTTTGAAGACTTTTGGAAACAATTAGAAGGTAATTTGAGTTATTTACTGATTTGTTGTGCACTTTGTATGTGTTTGCACCCTACTTAGACAGCTTTTTGCATGAAATTTACATGTGTGAGCTTAAATATGAGCTCAAATAAGAAAGTATTTTGTTATGAAATCACTACTGTCTTGAAGTAAGCATGATAGCAGTGGTACCATATGTAGCAGACCACCTTTAATTCACTCTGCAGACATTCAGAAACGGTGGCCGATTGTGCTGCTTTCAGATGTACCAACAGAGATGGAGGTGAATTTCGTTTGCTTGTATTTCCGCAGAATGAGGAAAGAAGAAAGCAATGGGCTGTTGCAGTTAACAGGGGTGATGTAAATCACACAGGAGCCTTGTGGAAACTGACGAACTACTCTTATCTACGTGGAGTAAGTGGTTTTAACTTTCCAACTGCATACAACATGAGTTGTAAGTTAGATGTTATTGTGAGATGTGTATTGACTGTGTGCAATTTTTCATAGCACATCTAATTCTTATAAGCATAGAATTAAAATGTAGTTATGTAGCAGATGTCAACAAATTCTTGTCATTCCAGATGACTAGACTATTTGTTTATCAATTTATCATTGCTTCTGTTTGGGCAGGAAGCTTCACACATTTTTTTTCAGAGCTTGTCTCTCTTTTTTCCCTGAGTATATTTGGTAAACATGTTTTTCAGATATCAATAGAAACATTTCACTGATGACCAGTGGGAGAAAGTGAGGGTCGATGGCAAGAGCAAGATCAAATCCAATGCCATACCAACAGTTTTTTCTCACATAGTACTAAAGGTTACAAGAAGGAAAATTAAACTAGGCCATCAGCATCCAACTCAAGAAAATTAAAGCAGCAGTCCCACAGCATAGACTGTTGCAGAAATCTAGCAGCAGTGTGATGAATATCTCATGTGTAGTGTGCAAGACAGTGATATAAGTGAACCAGTAGAATGTGAACTCACAGAAAAATTACATAAACTAGAAGGTTACATTCATGTTCAAAAGACAGATTTCAGCTCTCAAGGAGGTCAGTTGTCTTACTTTGAGGAATACATTACTAAAAAGTAGACTCAACAGAGTGTGTCACTCAGTTCCACACAAACTAAAAACCCTGTTTAATGACATTCAACTGGAGAGTTTAAATAAGAAACAAACTGAAATGGACAGCAAGTAGTGTGAAAAAAGCTCTCCACTTGAAATTTGCATATGGTAGCAAAGGATTTGATTATTTAATTAGTTCAGGTTTCCCATTGGCATCGCCGCGTACACTAAGGAGGAGACTTCAAGATTTGAACCTCAGTTCTGGTAATCTAGAAAAAGTCTTCACGCTTCTCACAGAAAAGGTTGAAAGTATGAATGAAAAATAATGTGACTGTGTTCTACTGCTTGGTGAAATGGCAATTACTACAAGCAGGGAAGTTGATGTGGGAACAGGTGAGTATACTGGCCTTGTTACCCTTCTAAGCCATGAAGGTGTTGTCACACATGCTTGTGTTTTTATTTTGGGTGGTATCTCTTCCAGTTGGGAGCAAGTAGTGGCGTATCATTTTACTGGAAATAATGTAAATGGTAAAGCTTAGTGTGGCATTGTTTCACAAATAATTAAATGCAGTGAACATATAGGACTAAGTGTATAGTGTGCGACATCAGATATGGGTACTGCAAATCAAAGTATGTGGAGACATTTTGGAATTGTTCCTGGAAAAAATTCTGTCTTTCAGAATTAAATTTTAAATCCTGAAGATGCAGGTAGAAGAATATAATTAATTGCAGATGTGCCCCACCTTTTTTAAAAATGTTAGACAATGTTTACTGTCCAACACGGTTGTAAACATTCCTGAGAGGATAAGGGACAAGTATAAGTTGCCATCCACAATTGTTGACTGTAATCATATTAAGGGACTACATTACTTTGATCAGGATAATGATTTGAAACTTGTTCTCAAGCTAACAACAGATGTAATAGAACCAAATAAGTTCATCAACATGAAAGTTTCTGGGGCACGTTCTTTTCTCTGCCACGAAACTAGTTGTGGTCTAAATTTTATGTCTTCTGAAACTGATACTGCTGAATACACAATGACAGGGTGGTTTGTTGAGATATTTAACAAATGGTTTTCAACAATGACTTCTAGGCATCCATCAGCACCTTCAACCAAGAAAGGAGGAAGCTATCACATTGCTGAACAATGTTATGATGGTATTTGAGTAGATTGAAATTGGAAAATTCGGTCACTGGAAACCAATTCAAAGTGGTGTCTACACAAAGTGTACTTGATCTGCAGGAAATCTTTTTACACAAGAATAATTACAAATTTTTGCTGACAGCTAGGTTAACATCACTGTAAATGTTTTGTTTTTGGGCAATAAAAATCAATCAATCACAAGATTGCCTATAAAATATGTTCTCCTGTGTTAGAAGTATTCAGAAGGTTCCCACAGCACTGCAGTTAAAAAACAATTTGAAAACTATTTGTGTTGCTCATTATATCACAGATGTATGAAAAGGATCCTATGACAATAGTGATTCTGTCTACCTTTCAAGTTTTCTTGACCAACATTCCATTACACACCCCACATCATCTGTAACTCAGCCTGTTTTTAAGCTTCCAAAAGGTTGGAAAGAGCATGAAATCAGTGGTGAGGATGACTTAAGTAACATCGAAAGAAATGCATTATATCATATTGCCAGATATGTTATGGGGAGTGCAATGAAATTTTACAAGCTATTAACTGGAAGTGATTTTTAGGACTATTGCTCCTACACTTGAAAACTCACAGAATTTGAACTGTTTTCAGTTTGTTATTGATAAATTGCATGGTGATGATCAAATCCAAGGAGTTCAGTTTCCTGATTGCCACAAAATTAAGTTGAAACTGGTGAAATGATTTGTAAGATTTCGCCTGAAGATATTCTGACTGAAAATGAAGAATATGTGCTTGAAATTTGGCCAAGCTATGGCCAGCAAAACCTCTGCTATGCATGGACTAGCTCAAAATGTGAGGTAGTTGTAGTGAAACTGATCTGTATTATGTGACAGTTATAAGAGATTGTTTCTTGTGCTTGAGCTCTGAAATTTTTCTGTGCTGAAGGACTGTGTTTCAGTTGTATCTAATGACCAATACAAGTTTCATGTCACCAACAGATCTCAGAATAACACCACCATTTTAACCAAACAAGTAAATTTTTTTAAACCATGAGCAGTCACATAGATGGTCCAGTATTTGTAGTGCATATTTTATAATTTCAAGGTATTTGATGCGCTGGTCCTACATCAGTTGGTCAACAACGTACACAGTAAAGAATTTAATGTTTGGGACTCAGATCATTTATGATCAGATTTACATAATCAGATTTCTTTGGTATCCTAAGTTCGTTTTTTCAGTTTATCTGTGTAGTTCTGTTATTTATTGCCTATGTTTGTGCTACAATAGGTACAATTATTACTTCAGTATTTCTGGTGACTGAGCAGTAAACAAAAAGTTCCTGCCATCTGTGAACAGTATTGTTTCTGTTAGTGTGGAACATTATGTGTAATTGTTAATGTAAGCTTAGAATAGTACTGTGCCCGATGCATAGCATCCTCCATAGTTACATACTCTTCTGAGACATGCTTGCCAATACAGTTAAATGTTTCAGTAATCCATTCCATTCTGTTTTCTAGGTAGTGTAGAAACCATTTCCTCACTACCCTCAGCATTTTAAGCATGTCAAGTTTCTTTAACAAAATTTGTCGGTCTAGCGGCTAAAAGGTTAAATGGTGCCACCACATATGTTTTACATGTTCTAAATCTGAAATCAAATCGTTCTTTACTGAGAAGTCTGCTCTAAGTAATTCATAAGCCTGTTTTTTTGAATAGTTTTTACTACCTTTGTGAGAGATGACAGTGCTGTGAATTATTGTAATGTCCTACATTTTGACTGCCACCTAATCTGTGTGGACAGGAAGAAACTTAGTGTGTTTGAAATGTAGAGGGTTTGTATTTGGGTATCAGTGGTATAGTAACACTGTCAAATAAAGCCCTTTCATCCTATTAATGCATTCTCTTGGCAAGTACACTGTTGTTTAAAACTCTGGGAGTTTTATTTTTTATACTGAACACTAAATTAACGACTGTGTATCGCTAGACAATAGCACAAACACTAGCAGTAGCATACAGTTATATGGTGTACAGTGACTTGTATTAGTAAATTCTGTAGTAGGTAAGTGTCACCACTGCTAAAGCATTTGTTTATAAAATCTACCAAGTTCTTAGGATTAAGTATCCCACTAAACTTTTTTTAAATATTTAGCTACATTTTAGCTTCTTGTTATGAGTGTCCTGCTGGACATTATTCCACAGTATTAATTGATATGTGTATAATGAAAACGAATTTCAATTACTGTGCCAAAAAAATCGGTATGTTTATATTGTTCATGCACTGTGTGATGAGTTTCGTTTCTGCTGTTTAATTAAAGCCTTAATAAGGGTAATGGTTTTTGGAGATAAGAGAACCACTTGTATGAACATCAAGAGCTCAGATGGAAACCCAGTTCTAAGCAAAGAAGAGAAAGCAGAAAGGTGGAAGGAGTATATAGAGGGTCTATACAAGGGCGATGTACTTGAGGACAATATTATGAAATTGGAAGAGGATGTAGATGAAGATGAAATGGGAGATACGGTACTGCGTGTAGAGTTTGACAGAGCACTGAAAGACCTGAGTTGAAACAAGGCCCCCGGAGTAGACAACATTCCATTGGAACTACTGACGGCCTTGGGAGAGCCAGTCCTGACAAAAACAATACCATCTGGTGAGCAAGATGAATGAAACGGGCGAAATACCCTCAGACTTCACGAAGAATGTAATAATTCCAATCCCAAAGAAAGCAGGTGTTGACAGATGTGAAAATTACCGAACAATCAGTTTAATAAGCAACAGCTGCAAAATACTAACACGAATTCTTTACAGACGAATGGAAAAACAAGCAGAATCTGACCTCGGGGAAGATCAGTTTGGATTCCGTAGAAATACTGGAACACGTCGGGAATACTGACCCTACAACTTATCTTAGAAGAAAGATTAAGGAAAGGCAAACCTACATTTCTAGCATTTGTAGACTTAGAGAAAGCTTTTGACAATGTCGACTGGAATACTCTCTTTCAAATTCTGAAGGTGGCAGGGGTAAAATACAGGGAGCGAAAGACTATTTACAATTTGTACAGAAACAAGATGGCAGTTATAAGAGTTGAGGGACATGAAAGAGAAGCAGTGGTTGGGAAGGGAGTAAGACAGGGTTGTAGCCTCTCCCCGATGTTATTCAATCTGTATATTGAGCAAGCAGTAAAGGAAACAAAAGAAAAATTTGGAGTAGGTATTAAAATCCATGGAGAAGAAATAAAAACTTTGAGGTTCGCCGATGACATTGTAATTCTGTCAGAGACAGCAAAGGACTTGGAAGAGCAGTTGAACAGAATGGATAGTGTCTTGAAAGGAGGATATAAAATGAACATCAGCAAAAGCAAAACGAGGATAATGGAATGTAGTCGAATTAAGTCGGGTGATGCTGAAGGAATTAGATTAGGAAATGAGACACTTAAAGTAGTAAAGGAGTTTTGCTATTTGGGGAGCAAAATAACTGATGATGGTCGAAGTAGAGAGGATATAAAATGTAGACTGGCAATGGCAAGGAAAGCGTTTCTGAAGAGGAGAAATTTGTTAACATCGAGTATAGATTTAAGTATCAGGAAGTCATTTCTGAAAGTATTTGTATAGAGTGTAGCCATGTATGGAAATGAAACATGGACGATAAATAGTTTGGACAAGAAGAGAATAGAAGCTTTCGAAATGTGGTGCTACAGAAGAATGCTGAAGATTAGATGGGAAGATCACATAACTAATGAGGAAGTATTGAATAGGATTGGGGAGGGGAGAAGTTTGTGGCACAGCTTGACCGGAAGAAGAGATCGGTTGGTAGGACATGTTATGAGGCATCAAAAGGTCACCAATTTAGTATTGGAGGGCAGCGTGGAGGGTAAAAATCGTAGAGGGAGACCAAGAGATGAATACACTAAGCAGATTCAGAAGGATGTAGGTTGCAGTAGGTACTGGGAGATGATGAAGCTTGCACAGGATAGAGTAGCATGGAGAGCTGCATCAAACCAGTCTCAGGACTGAAGACCACAACAACAACAAGGGTAATGGTGTCTGTTGTTAATTACTGACAAACAGAGATATTGCATTCTATTTTACTCACTACCTTTAATTTCCTACATTCGTATTGATCTACATTTTGTTCTATATCTGTTTGTTATTGTAAAAATAAAGTAATGAGTTTGGGTAATTCTGTGTGTTCATAATACATCTGAAGATACTTGAAATTTCCAGAGGATTTCCTGTTGCCAATAGTCACACTACTCGTGGACAACATAATTAAATATTTCAGGAAATACTTCATCAAATAATTTTTTGAAAAATGTCATGTACTTCCACATTTATACATTCATGTCTCATTATGTTCTACACTTCCTCTTCTTTCTGCCTTTGACTAAAATATCTGTAAGGTGGAGGTAGTGTTTTCTGTCTGCCCATAATATTAGACTCCATTATATGAATAAAATAAAACAACCAGTGCTAAATTATGCTAAATCTGCCTCACCTTATGAAAATGAGGATAGATTGTTATGAGTGTCCTGCTGGACATTATTCCATAGCGTGAACTGACGCAGTGCAATGCAAACGAATTTCAATTTTTGTACTTCGAGAAAGAAGCAGTGAGCAGTTCACAAGTACCCCCCCCCCCCCCCCCCTCTCTCTCTCTCTCTCTCTCTCTCTCTCTCTCTCTCTCTCTCTCTCTCTCTCTCTCTCTCTCTCTCTCTCTCTCCTTTCTGTGTGCCAGACTGTCCCTCATGTGCATTTTTTCCTTACTGTGGGGTCTATGGACCGATGCATCAATGCATATAATCTAATTCAGTACTGTTGATAATGTCACCATGTTGATAGGAAAGTATGTAGGATGGCAATTAGAACAGCTTATGAAAATTCCAGGCCACCTCAAAGCTATGCACTGCATAGGTCAGTTGGGAGGTGCAATTCTTCACTGATGACTGCAACCTGAATATTCATATTCTGTGGAAAAAGGGAATCTATGGCCATTATTTGTAGTAGACCCAATTGAAATTTGTCTATATAGATCTCTTGTTTCAAATTTATTCCCCCTTGTTCCATTCTGTAATGTCCGGTCAAGAGGAAGTGACCTAAAACTTGATGTAATTGACTGCAGGACACAGCCATACTGAGTTAAGTCCAGGCAGATATAAGTGCATGGTATATTATAGGTTTTTACACAATCTGAAAGTTTAAAGACACCTGAAAAGTCTGAGCAGCACTTTAAGATGCTAAAAACTTGAGCAATACTCATGCTTTACTACTGTCGTCTTTGTAGTGACAAATGGCTGAAAATATATTCTGCATCATCTAATGTAGAAAAAGGCTGAGGAATTATGACCAAACGACAAAAATTCACAATCGCAATAAGTTGTAACAGGAGAGGAACATGAATTAACACACATTTGTGTTGTTAACATCTTATCTCTTACAGAATCTCATAATGTAGGGTAGCTACTAATTCCTTAATTGCATATGTTCATAGATTTTTTTAAAGGTTTTTTTAAAGGTATAACCAAAATTGTTTGCTTCTTTACTTCAATGAAGTAACCCTCAGTTTCAGGCACTTGTTCTTGTTTCCTTGTAAAACCGTGGCACCAACAAGCATTGCAATGTACTGATTTTTTATGTACATTTCTTTAAATTTTCGTGCCACAAGTTTTTATGACGTCTTACTGATAACAGAAAATTTGTGACGTCAATTTCAGGTTATTTGTGGACCAGAACACAAGGAATTTTTGTGTTTCACTATTATCATCGCCTGAGTTTTGGCACAGATAAATTATTAACACGTTTTTCACATTTATAGTTGGATGCAACAGCACTATTAACTTGCAACTTTTTGCTGAGCAAATCGTCTTTGAAAACTTTTCCGTTCTGTGGCGTACCACGTCTGCAAATTTACTGTCTGAATTGAGATAGTAGTATTTGTTAGAATTAGTTTTCTTGTTACATTAGTTCGTTACTGCAGTGCATCTTACATTGCCTGATATCAATAATGTTTATTAATGGTGAAGTTACTCATCAGAAGCGTTCAGCCTGTGAGAATGTTTTGTGAATACTTTTTGTCATGTCTTCAAACATTTTTGCATGTCACATGTGGTACACCGCTTATGATTTTATCAGATGTAATGTGCACTATATTTTTAACGTTTTTTGCTTGAGATGGAAAACAAATCCCACAGGGCCTATATTTGTTGTTTAGGTTCTTGTTATTGCGGTGCTCTGTCTTCCAAATGAGCTTCAAAACAGAAATATCTATGTCCCGAATGGTTTTCACATTCACTGCAGGAAATTGTACTATTAGGGATGTGTATTACTGATCCAGTAAGCATTCAATCATTCGAAAAACGTTTACTTGAGTATGTCTCGCAATTTCATTTCGTGTTTTTGTCTCGGGGACAGAGGTATTTCCGCGGATTTAACACTCCATTACCGCCCATTCAAACGTTCCACTGAAGTCTGGCAGAAACATGGCCACCGTAGCGGCGTTGGCCACTCTCTAGCGGTACCCATTGTTCATCTTGCACATTCCTCCCCAACCCTTGCTTAGTCCAATCTCACCACTTTCATGAATGATGATGAAATAATGAGGACAACACAAACACCCAGTCATCGTTACCAGAAGGAGGGGAACTACATATTTCTCTAAGAGCTATGTGATATTCTAATTGTCATTTCTTTTACTGTAAACACATAGGAGCTGATATCATATTTATACCTAAAGTCGACTCCGACCACTTGGCATTTGGCCCTATGTTCTTCAAAAGACTGTTCCAGGTTTTCTTCCATTTTCACATGCAGCTTGGGAGCTAAATTACAATCTGTAATCTTTCATACATAACCTTGTGATATATCAAGTAATCATGTTCCCTCGTGTCCATAAGATTAAGAGTGTGACATGCTCCTGAGTGGAGGTCTGCATCATTTGTGGTAGTGAAGAATGTCAGAATGAATGTGCAAGAGACATCTGTATTTGATGCAGCATAACTGCCTCACTAACTGGGTAATGCTGCCATCTGCTAGGTGGCATGGCTAGTAAGCATTATCACTATATGAGATTAACTGTCACCCAGAAATAGAATTTCCATAACTGTATACACTAGTTAATTACTCATATATTTTGCAAATTTGAACTGCAAACATGACCATACTGTTATTAACTTCGTAATCTCATATTGTAAACTATTCCTGATTTAGAGAGAGAGAGAGAGAGAGAGAGAGAGAGAGAGAGTCATTCAATATATTGTTGTTTTGTAGAACTGGCATTGGAACAAACGTATAGTGCACATTTTTACAGGTAAAATTTGGCGGTACTATCGGAAAAGTAAGAGCTTTGGAGATTTTGTTGCAAGATCATTTCAATATGTCTATCATATAATGGCGTGAAGTTTAAGTTTTACCAGTTGAAGTGTGTGGTGAACAAGTGGACACTGGAAAACTAGAAATGAATAGCTTGGTCATAAAGAACAGGACAGAAGTTGTACATGTGGAATCTGACCAAGCAATCCAATTACAGCAACAGAGGCTTGGAAAAGGACTGTTAAAAATCACATACCACATTGAAAGAACTGCACAATGTGTGATGCCATTATTCATAAGTGGAAGAAATCACCAGTAGTGCACTAGTTCACCCAAAAGGATTTGTTTCATATTACGATTTTCTAAACTTTAATTTCGGAATCTCTCTTTTAAGTGTATTAAAAGTAAAAGTATAAATAATGTTCCAGTGCTTAAGGCTTTGGTACTTTATCTGTCAATTAGTAACTGAAAGCATTTCCAATTAACCTACCTACATTAAAGCTTTGTTATTAAATGAAATGAAAGGAAAGTAATAGTGGTAAAGAAAAAAGAGAGAGAATGGAGTATGCTCACATTCCAAACAGACATATTGTGTCACTCACTTTACAAAATACAAAACTGTTGCTGGTTCTTGTCTCACAGTGGATATAGAGCAAACTTAAAAGTGATCATAGAAGAAGAGTTAGTTATAGTTAATATTTTAATGTTTTGTTAGGTAAACGAAACAAGTGATCTCCATAATGAGGCTAAAACCAAGTCTAACTGTGAAGTTACCTGGGTGTGAGTAACAGATGTAGTTGAACTCGTGTTAAACACTGTATGTTTTTGCCGGCCATCCATTTCTGCTGTGAAAGTTTTAGAATCATTCAAATAAAGGCTATGCTCAGTAGAACGGAAGTACCAAGCTTGTGCAACAACCCCCCCCCCCCCCCCCCCCCCCCACTACACATTAGCAGCCAGTAATATTCATTCTCTTTCTGAGCAAGGAGCAGCGAGTTACAGCTAGACAGCGAGAACCTTGCTCCTACATGCTGCACTGTTGCTGTACTTCACGACAGCCAAATTATTCATTCAACTGTCAACCTTTTTTGTATTTTTTTTTTTCTTGTAGCAGTATAGGTGTGAATGTGTATCTGTAAATGTTTAAGCGGGATTAAAAATAAGAGCCAGGCAATGGTAATAAATGTGAAGTGCTGCACAAGCAGGTGAGGGACATTATTTACTGCACTTATAACTTTTTCAAACATGAATATGAAAGCTGGTGTTGACATTTGAAGACACGAGAATGGACTCCAGAACCATGTGATATGGTCTGCATCTACATCTACATTTATACTCCGCAATCCACCCTACGGTGTGTGGCGCAGGCACTTTACGTGCCACTCTCATTACCTCCCTTCCTGTTCCAGTCGCATATGGTTCGCGGGAAGAACGACTGCCGGAAAGCCTCCGTGCGTGCTCGAATCTCTCTAATTTTACATTTGTGATCTCCTTGGGAGGTATACGTAGGGAGAAGCAATATATTCAATTCCTCATCCAGAAATGCATCTGGACAACAAGCTACACCGCGATGCACAGCGCCTCTCCTCCAGAGTCTGCCACTTGAGTTTGCTAAACATCTCCGTAACGCTATCATGCATACCAAATGACCCTGAGACGAAACGCGCCGCTCTTCTTTGGATCTTCTCTATCTCCTCCGTCAACCCGACCTGGTACGGATCCAACACTGATGAGCAATACTCAAGTATAGGTCGAACGAGTGTTTTGTAAGCCACCTCCTTAATTGATGGACTACATTTTCTAAGGTCTCTCCCAATTAAACTCAACCTGGCACCCGCCTTGCCGACAATTAATTTTATATGATCATTCCACTTCAAATCGTTCTGTACGCATACTCTCCGATATTTTACAGACGTAACTGCTACCAGTGTTTGTTCCGCTATCATATAATCATACAATAAAGTATCCTTCTTTCTATGTATTCGCAATACATTACATTTGTCTATGTTAAGGGTCAATTGCCACTCCCTGCACCAAGTGTCCATCCGCTGCAGATCTTCCTGCATTTTGCTGCAACTTTCTAATACTGCAACTTCTCTGTATACTACAGCACCATCCGCAAAAAGCTGCATGGAACTTCCGACACTATCTACTAGGTCATTTACACATACTGTGAAAAGCGATGGTCCCATAACACTCCCCTGTGGTATGCCAGAGGTTACTTTAACGTCTGTAGACGTCTCTCTATTGAGAACAACATGCTGTGTTCTGTTTGCTAAAAACTCTTCAATCCAGCCACACAGCTGGTCTGATATTCCGAAGGCTCTTACTTTGTTTATCAGGCGACAGTGTGGAACTGTATCGAACGTCTTCCGGAAGTCAAGGAAAATGGCATCTACCTGGGAGCCAGTATCTAATATTTTCTGGGTCTCATGAACAAATAAAGTGAGCTGGGTCTCACATGATTGCTGTTTCCGGAATCCATGTTGATTCCTACAGAGTAGATTCTGGGTTTCCAGAAATGACATGATACACGAGCAAAAAACATGTTCCAAAATTCTACAACAGATTGATGTCAGAGATATAGGCCTATAGTTTTGCGCATCTGCTCGACGACCCTTCTTGAAAACTGGGACTACCTGTGCTCTTTTCCAATCATTTGGAACCTTCCTTTCCTCTAGTGACTTGCAGTACACGGCTGTTAGAAGGGGGGCAAGTTCTTTAGCGTACTCTGTGTAGAATCCAATTGGTATCCCATCAGGTCCAGGGGACTATCCTCTGATGATTGATTTAAGTTGCTTTTCTAGTCCTTGGACACTTATTTCAATGTCGGCCATTTTTTCATTCGTGTAGTGATTTAGGGAAGGAACTACAGTGCAGTCTTCCTCTGTGAAACAGCTTTGGAAAAAGGTGTTTAGTATTTCAGCTTTACACGTGTCATCCTCTGTTTCAATGCCATCATCATCCCGAGCGTCTGGATATGCTGTTTCGATTCACTTACTGATTTAACGTAAGACCCTAACTTCCTAGGATTTTCTGTCAAGTCGGTACATAGAATTTTACTTTTGAATTCACTGAACGCTTCACACATAGACATCGTTTAGCTTCTGTTCGTCTGAGAGGTTTTGGCTGCATTTAAACTTGCAGTAAAGCTCTCTTTGCTTTCGCAGTAGTTTCCTAACTTTGTTGTTGAACCACGGTGGGTTTTTCCCATCCCTCACAGTTTTACTCGGCACATACCTGTCTAAAACACATTTTACGATTGCCCTGAACTTTTTCCATAAACATTTAACATTGTCAGTATTGCAACAGAAAATTTTCGTTTTGATCTGTTAGGCAGTCTGAAAACTGCCTCCTATTACTCTTGCTAAACAGATAAACCTTCCTCCCTTCTTTTATAATCCGATTTACTTCCATATTCAGGTATGCTGCAACGGCCTTATGATCACTGATTCCCTGTTCTGTGCTTACAGAGTCTGTTTGTTATCAGTAGGTCCAAGATGTTATCTGCACGAGTCGGTTCTCTGTTTAATTGCTCAAGGTAATTTTCAGATAGTGAACTCAGTATAATGTCACTTGAAGCTCTGTCCCTACCACCCATCCTAAACATCTGAGTGTCCCAGTCTATATCTGGTAAATTGAAATCTCCACCTAAGACTATAACATGCTGAGGAAATTTATGTGAAATGTATTCCAGATTCTCTCTCAGTTATTCTGCCACTAATGACGCTGAGTCGGGAGGTCGGTAAAAGGAGCCAATTATTAACCTAGCTCAGTTGTTGAGTATAACCTCCACCCATAATAATTCATACTTCTATTTAATTACAGGATAAACTACTACTAACAGCGACAAACACGCCACAACCGGTTGAATGCAAACTATCCTTTCTAAACACCGTCTGTGTCTTTGTAAAAATTTCAGCAGAATTTATCTCTGGCTTCAGCCAGCTTTCCATACCTATAACTATTTTAGCTTCGGTGCTTTCTATCAGCGCTTGAAGTTCCGGAACTTTACCAATGCAGCTTCGACAGTTTACAATTACAATACCGACTGCTGCTTGGTCCCTGCATGTCCTGACTTTGCCCCGCACCCTTTGAGGCTGTTGCCCTTTCTGTACTTGCCCGAAACCATCTAACCTAAAAAAAATCACCCAGTCCATGGCACACAACTCCTGCTACACCTTTTGGGTGTAGTGGACTCCTGACCTATCCAGCAGAACCTGAAACCCAACCACCCTATGGCGCAAGTCGAGGAACCTGCAGCCCACATGGTCGCAGAACCATCTCAGCCTCTGATTTAGGCCCTCCATTCGGCTCTGTACCAAAGGTCCGCAGTCAGTCCTGTCAACGATGCTGCAGATGGTGAGCTCTGCTTTCGTCCCGCTAGTGAGACTGGCAGTCTTCACCAAATCAGATAGCTGCCGGAAGCTAGAGAGGATTTTCTCCGATCCATAGCGACACACATCATTGGTGCCGACATGAGCGACCACCTGCAGATGGGTGCAACCTGTACCCTTCATGGCATCCAGAAGGACCCTTTCCACATCTGAAATGACTCCCCCTGGTATGCACACGGGGTGCACATTTGCTTTCTTCCCCTCTCTTGCAGCCTAATTTTGGAGCTCCCAACTACCAGTAAGCCCACCCTCTGCGACCACCCGGATCTTGCAGACTGAGGGGCAACCTCTGGAAAAGGACAAGCAGCCATGTCCGGCCAAAGATCAGTATCAGCCGGAGACAGAGCCTGAAACCGGTTCATCAGACAAACTGAAGAGGCATTCTGTTCAGCCCTCCGGAATGTCTTTCGCCCCCTGCCACACCTCAAGACGACCTCCCACTCTACCACGGGTGAGGGGTCAGCCACAATGTGGGCAGTATCCCGGGCAGCCACAGCCGAAGTCTGATCGGGGGGTGTGTGGGACGAGCTGGCTGTCCCCGACAAACCCCCATCTGGACCCCCACAGTGATGCCTATTGGCAACAGCCTCAAGCTGTGTGACCGAAGCCAACACTGCCTGAAGCTGGGAGCAAAGGGATGCCAATTCAGCCTGCATCTGAACACAGCAGTCGCAGTCCCTATCCATGCTAAATACTGTTGTGCAAAGAATGTCTGAACTAATCTACAGAGAGCACAAACAATTCGACACAAAATTTAAATGTTATTAAAATACAAGATTGCCTAGTAAATGCACTAATACTGCTACTTACGCACTGTTGACACACTGCTCGGCGGCAGAAGGAGACTATGTGATTTTACACTATTCAGGTACTAAAACGCGATGCTACAGCTCTCAAATACTACAATATACCCGAAATTTATGAATTAAACTATGCAAGTGCCCAAAAACACGCAAAGAAATTAAGAATTAAACCGTGTAACAAATAAGTGAGCTAAGAGTATACGACTTGCTGCTGGCAGCTGCTTATCCAACGGCGGCAGGGAGCACACTGGCTATGACCAACTGACACTGGCTGTTCACAACAAAAACAGAAGACAGACCACTACACAAATTTACACTATTCAGCAAGAGAACTATAAAGAGAATTGTAAATGAAAGTGTCAGCACTGTAGGACCTGTAGAAAATGTTGGTTTTGTGTCGTCTAGAATGCATCTACATCGCAAGGAACCTGTAACACAAATGGATGGTTTTAACAATGATGTTTCAAAGTGCTGCATGTGAATGATGAATGCCCGACATCATAAAAGCATGTTATAGTTATGCAGGAGAAGATTAGTTTCAATGGTATGTGCTTCATCAATGTAAAGAATTTTAAAACACATTGGTTCCTGATATGTTAAGATGAGAGTTTTTAGTTCAAAGGAGTGACATAGGTACAGCACGAACTATATCGAATATAAAGAATCATGATACAAGAGAAGAAAGTAGTACAACAGTGCATCACCTTGATGAAACATGGTCAATTACCATGATTCCAGGAAGATTTGATGGAAAATGAGTGATGCTACTGTCGGTTTTAAAGTTTTCATAGGAATAGGATCTCGGATAATTATTCTGCATGCTGATCCTTTGTCTGGTTTTGTCTCTGAGAGTAAACTTGTATTTACATGTAAGAAAAACAGCAGTGACTACCATTCGGAAATGAACACTGTCAGTTCCGTGACGTGACTCACAATTCTTGTCATATCTTGCTTCGAAGTCGACCATTGGCAGTTATAATTCAACTGTTACAGAGAAAACACCAAGTATGAACACCAGAAAAACAGATATTTTTACCTGGCTTAAAAATAAAAATATTAAGCACAGTATAAATGAGACTTATGCCAATATCCTGCAGCTTGTTAATTTATACAAGTCATGTGACAGAACGTACACACGACTTCTTTGCACATGAATGGGGTCACACAGTTTTGTGTTTACCCACATGTCACTGTCAATGTAGCCCTATGAAATTAATTTGGGTGAGGAGTTAAGGCTTTGTGGGAGACGAAACAACCATTCGAGATGACATTCACTGAATTCCAGAATGAGATTTTCACTCTGCAGCGGAGTGTGCGCTGATATGAAACTTCCTGGCAGATTAGAACTGTGTGCCCAACCGAGACTCAAACTCGGGACCTTTGCCTTTCGCGGGCAAGTGCTCTACCATCTGAGCTACCGAAGCACGACTCACGCCCGGTACTCACAGCTTTACTTCTGCCAGTACCTCGTCTCCTACCTTCCAAACTTTACAGAAGCTCTCCTGCGAACCTTGCAGAACTAGCACTCCTGAAAGAAAGGATATTGTGGAGACATGGCTTAGCCACAGCCTGGGGGATGTTTCCAGAATGAGATTTTCACTCTGCGGCCAGTGGAGGGTGCACTGATATGAATGAGTTTGAGTCTCGGTCGGGCACACAGTTTGAATCTGCCAGGAAGTTTCATTCACTGAATTGTTTGTGCATGAGGTAATGGACAACACCCCACCTGTAGCATGGGCACAGTCTGTGTGGCATGCTAAAAAGCTTCAGAAAGAATGATTTGACAGGGAAGTGATTATGGATATAAGACTTGAGCCTATCATCATAAATTTACAATCAGATTGTTTGGAAACAGATTCAAATAGAAGAGAAGGTGGAATTGTGATGTAGACTTTCGAACAAAGTAATAATATTTCTTAGTATTAAAGACTCGTGGTATAAAAAATGTGTTTGGCAACATATGAGCTGTGTACATAATAATGAGAACTTCCCAGTCTTTTTGATTAGGACTTTGTATCCTTTGACTTATTCAGGTTATAATGTTCAACATACTGCCCGAGGAGAACTTAAGCTTCTCATGCAATGTTGTATGCTCTAATAACATGTGAGAATGCAGCTGGATAAATCTGTCAAAAGCCCAATATTTCTACATGTAAACACCTGCCACTTTCATGGCACAAATGGATAAGGCCCTAAAATGACAGTAACTGAAACTTGTCGAGATATCAGTTGTTTTCAATGTTATCGGTCATCATTCCCTACTGTTATTCACAGATGATGGTTAATTGTTTGCTTCTTCAATGGATTATAAATACGGTCTGTCACTGTAATGTCAAATGAGTTAGTTTACACTCATAATGCCCATTAACCATGAAAAACATGAAAACTAACTTACTATTTTTACGATAGCCTTTTCATTAGTCTTTTCTACCACTAATTCTTTTTTATGCACAGTGATTACACTTAACTACAGTCAAACACATCAACACCACACCTTATACACACTTCTAAAAATTCTATTGAGTAGAAGCAGTTGTCAAGTAAATATAATGATTTCAGTTTGTACTTGAAGTGATTCTAGGAAGACAAAAGATGACTTACAGAAAATTTGTAGTTAGTGTGGTGAATAACAGCTCATTCTAAATGTAGAAATATGCAGATGAGTAGGAGATCAACCCTGTAATTTTTGAATACAGACACTTTGATTAAATACCTGTGCGTAATGTTGTAAAGTGATATAAAATGAAACAAGCTCATAAGGACAGTAGTGGGGAATGTGAATGGTCAACTTCAGTTTACTGGGAGACGTTTAGGAAAGTATAGCTAATTTGAGTACTGCTGGGCTGACAGCAGAACGATTTTATTGCCGCCAATGTACATTTTGCATAAGGATCATGAAGAAAATAGAACTTTCGGCTTGTACACAGGCATATAGACAATCATTCTTCCCTTGCTCTACTTGCGAATGGGACAGGAAAGGACTAGTAGTGGTAAAAGGTACCCTTCGCAACACACTGTATGGTGACTTGTGGAGTAGGTATGTATGTATGTATGTATGTAGACATAAATGTAGATGTAGACATATTATTTAGACATGCTTCTTTGCATCCTCCTCATTATACTTTGTTACATGACTGAAGTGATAAGGAAACAATGAATAATCAGTAAATGGAGGGAAGGGGAGAGAGGGAGAGGAGGGGAGGGGGGAGGGAGGAGGGGGGGAGAGGAGGGAGGGGGGAGGGAGGGAGAGAGGGGGAAAGGGGGAGAGGGAGAGAGGGGGAAAGGGGGAGAGGGAGAGAGGGGGAGAGGGAGAGAGGGGGAGAAAGAGAGAGAGAGAGAGAGAGAGAGAGAGAGAGAGAGAGAGAGAGAGAGAGAGAGAGAGACTTGGAACTAATCATAGTGGAGTGTGAAGGGCACATTAGGGCTGCATATTACCAACAAGTATACATGATTGGTTGGTTGCTTGGTTGGTTGCTTGCTTGCTTGGATACACGTTTAAAGGGACAAAACTACTATCATCAGTCCCTTGTTCCTCAAACAGACAAGCCTACATCCTTATACATCAGAAATGGCCTACTGTACAAAGCCCAGGGGAAGAAAACCTCAATAACTACCAAAGGTAAATGAAGGTAAGATAAGGGACAAAGAAGAAAAAAGGAAGAGAGGAAGAAAGATATGCAAGGTGCCTCATCTAGGGAGCAGCTGAAAGCCCCCAAAACCAGACTGCAATGATGGGCAAAGGAGGCAACAGAGTGTTCTGCCAACCCATCAATGGTCCGATAAGGTTAAGTGGCCTTCCTTTAAAGTGAGTGATAAAAGCCCCCTTCATGAATAAAATGTAAAACTAAGTCAGCCACTGAGGCATTGCCTCATAATACCTGGGGTATGGAGTCAGGGAGATCGACAGTCTGCTGCAGGGTGGCTAGGTTGAGACAGTCCAGCAATATGTGGACCACCATCAAATGGGATCCACAATGACAGTGGGGTGGGACCTCGCAATGGAGGAGATGACTAGGAGGCAGCCAAGTATGGCCAATGTGGAGCCGGCAAAGGATAGTACACTTCTTGTGAGAGGCCTGCATGGAGGATCTCCACAGATTCATAGTCTCCTTTATCGCCTGTAGTTTGATTGGTGAAGCCTGAGAGAGCCATTCCATATTCCCAATCCCTAAAACTTGACAGCCTCATACTGATTGGAGATCTCAAGAGGGGTTTACTGGTAGCCAGTTTCACCACGTTATCAGCAAGTTCATTCCCCGGGATCCCGCTGTGGCCTGGGACCCAGACGAAGGTCACTGAGCATACATATTGTTCAAGGACATACAGGGAATCCTGGAAAGCAATTACCAATGAGTGGTAGAAGTAACACTGTTCAAGGAGTCACTGCAGACGAGAAAGCACTCACTGGTGTAGGAACAGATACGCTGAAGAGCCTGAGAGATGCTTACCAACTCCACAGTGAAAACAAACAGCCATCTGGCTAGGAGCACAAATCAGTATGTCCTGCATGAGTATAAGCAAAGCCTATGTGACCAGCAACCTTCGAGGCATCAGTAGAGCCTACTTCTGAATCCTGGAATGGGCCAAGGATGGAGAAAAATTAGTGGTGAAGGACCCCATGGTGAACCAAGTATTTCAAACCTTGCGATAAGTCAAGACGAAGCTATGGCTGAGTGATGCACCATGGAGGTGTATGTGAATGGGCCAGGAGGAGAAGTGGTAGAGAAAACAACTGAAGTTCAGATAGGAGAGACCGGATGTGGATTGCGATCAAAAAGCCTGATCTGGGCTGCTGTTATGGAAGATGGGTTTCCATGTTTGGAAAGAGGACATGGTATGTCAGATGCTTAGGAGAGCTGAGAATGTGTGTAGCATAACTGAAAAACTGTTGTTGAAGCCTGATCTGCAATGGAGGGACGCCAGCCTCCGAGAGTACGCTGTTTGCAGGGCTAGTTCAACAGGCTCCTGTTGTAAGTTCGACTCTGCATTGGTGTATCACATCCAGTATCTGCAATGCTGAGTGCAAAGTTAAATAGTATATCAGACTCCCAAAATCAGAACTGGGTTTTGTCAGGGCTCTGTAAAGCCACAGAAGGGTAGTCTGCACCCCAGCTGGTGTTACTCAGGCAGTGCAGAGTATTAAGGTGCAGCCAGCACTTTTGTTTAACCTGGCAAAGATGGGGAACCCACGTCAACCGAGCATCAAAGACTAGTCCTAAAAAATGATAAGTCTCCAGTACATTGAATAGTTTGTTGTCAAAGTAAAGTTCTGACTATGGATGAAAGATACACCATCAACAGAATTGCATGGTGGGGGTCTTGGTAGTTGAAAAACAAAAGCCACAGGTGAGGGCCCATGACTGTGCCTTTCACATACAGCCTTACAGTTGACGTTCAGCAATACCCACAATACAGGAGCAATAGTAGAGGCAAAAGTCATCAGCACACAAGGAGGGTGATACTGAGGACGTCACAGCTGCTGCTAGACCATTGATGGCTATTAGAAAGAGACAGACACTCAGTACAGAGCCTTGCAGGACCCCATTCTCTGGTGTGGGGGGAGGGGGGGGGGGGGGGGGTACTGTGGGAAAGTACAACTCAAACCCGGAAAGTATTGTGCAACAAGACAGTGTGGATAAAAATCGGGAGCGCACCCCGGAGACACCACTCGTGTAAGGTAGTGAGGATGTAGTGTCATGAGCCCTTTGCAGATCGTAGAAGATGGCTATAAGGTGTTGACATTGGACAACTGTTCGGATGGCAGGCTGCAGGTAATGTGACTTGTGATCCTTCCCAGCCACCTTTCCTTCATGATATAGGCCCAATATATGTGAGCTAGGAATTGTGCTACTTTTGGATGTTTATACTTTAAATCCAATAACAAGCCATGGCATGGTGACTCATTCACTTTGAATAGTTTCTGTTATATTTTGACAATGTAAGAGCTTATTTCAGTGCTACCCATTTGTGAATTTTTTGTCTGTAGTGGGATGGCAGTAAGATCATCATGCATGAATGTGGTTTAAAAAGCATAATTTAATACTTAGGCTTGCTGTTTACTGTCTTCAACTTCAACTCTAAAACTGATCCATGACATACTTGATGCAAGATTTTGATTTGTTCATTGGATTTACTTAGAAAAAGTACTTTCTAAAACTTTCTGAAAGACCTTTGAACAAGATTTGAATGTGGAAATTATTGTACAATCACAAGCAGCCTTATGTTGTGAAATTGTACCATTAGTTGTATTTACAACAACTTTCAAACAGTATGGTTAGGTAATGTTGGCTATTTGACCTTGCTTGGCACACATTTGTGTAGAACACGATTTATAATGTTAGTTTCACATTTCATGGATCATCTGCATGATAAATCCTATTGAGATGGAAAAAGTCATTTTAAATTCACATCGTAAATTATTTTGTAAATATAGCTACATGCTAACTATTTACAAGTATGTTTCCCTCCAGGGATTCCCATATCAGTTCACAAAGCACCACTGTCAAAATTGTATGCTGATCAAGAATGTACTGATAACAAATTTAGCAGCATGCCTCTGAATTGCTTCACTTGCTTCCTAAAATGGAGAATATTTAGTTGAAATGTATATTAAGATGACCATGGGCAAACACCATATATTCTTCTTACTGTTTACTTCTATGCAATCTATACTTTCTCTCTAAGTGATAAGTCATGCCAGAAAATTATTCCATAAGATGTTATTTAGTTGAAATATGCAAAATATGTTGCTACGTTTCTTCCAGTTCAAGGTTTTCATAAATGTGTACACCCAAAAATTTTTGAGCAAAGTAGCCCATTTACTGACTATTATGCATTTCCTACATCAATTGTTGATATGACTACATTTACTGTACAGAACTGAATACTGAATGCCTGACTTTTTTCTGGGGTAGGGAGCTCTGGTACATGGTCCACTCAGTCCTTGAGAGGCATAACAAGGAGCTGCTTGAATAAAGGAGCCACTGTAGCGTCATCAGCGACTCATCTCTGGCAATAACAGTTCAAGGGACTGTCAACACACTGATCATATGTCCCACAATTGTAGATCACTCCTCGTATAGCCTTGGAAGGTAGCAGTTGTCTTTCAAAACAGGTCTAAGGCCTAATCTGTGAGTGGTGTTTACTTTACTTTCTCAAAATTTAGGGAGAGTCCATTTTTCAGTAACTGATTTATAATTTTTTGAACAATACCAATAATAATCTTTTCTGTTGCTTTCTCCCTAACCAGATTTATTGTAACACTAGTATCTTCTGCAACATGCACCAATTCTGCATGTTGAATATTAAGTGGAAGGTTGTTCACATATGTACACTGCAAAACAAAAGGGTATACCTGGAAAGACGAAATAGATTTTGATCAGATGATGGCATATGCCACCTGGGGGATAATAGATGTACTGATAAGGGTTCCAATGTCATCTGCCAAAAGATAATGTTGGGGCATAGCTACCAGAGTGTCGTCTATGTCTGCCCTGTAAGAAGGAATGTTCACAGCCAGAAGGCTCAATGTGGTGAAGCAAGCAGGCAAACATGTCATGGACATGCACTTGTGCATGCTACAGTCAACTGTGAGAGTTTGCAAGAGATCCAATTGCAGCCATCTGAGTGGCAACATTGTCATTTCAGAGAATTGCCACACAAGTTGGACACGCTGTACCAGTAGAGCTATGACAAATCATCATATTGTAAAGACAGCAGGAGCCACCACGGCACAAATGGCTCTGAGCACTATGGGACTCAACTGCTGTGGTCATTAGTCCCCTAGAACTTAGAACTACTTAAACCTAACTAACCTAAGGACATCACACACATCCGTGCCCGAGGCAGGATTCGAACCTGCGACCGTAGCAGTCGCACGGTTCCGGACTGCGCGCCTAGAACCACCACAGCACAGATAAGAGCACTTGTGAGTCCTGAGGTAACAACAGGAACTGTTGTGAACCAGTTATTATCAGTGGGACTATTGGCAAGCATACCTCTAGCCTGTTTTCCACTCATGCCATGGCATCGACGTGCACAGCTTAACTGGTACTGTCAGAGGACCACTTGGAAGATGAAATGCCATGCAGAGGTCTTTAGCGATGAAAGCAGATAATGCCTGCACACAAATGATGATTATTTATGTGCACAGTGTCAACCTGGTGCGTGCTTTCTCATAGAGTGCATTTGTTCAAGGCACACTGGTGCCATCCCTGGCTGTATGGTCTGGGGTGTGAAAAGCTACAAGTCTCGCCCACCTCTGGTGTTTCTGGAGAGGATGCAAACCAGTGTTTGGTACATTCAGAATGTTGTTAGATCCTTTCTTTTACCATTCTCGCAACAGGAAGGTGATGTGTTGTTCTAATATGACACTGCTTACCCACACACTGCCCTGAAACTCAATGTGCTCTGCAAGACATGCAGCAACTTCCCTGTCCAGCACAATCTCTGGACTTGTCTCCAACAGAGCACATGTGAGATACAATGGGATGAGAAGTGACTGATCAATCAAGAACTCTTACAGAACTACATGACAATTGAGCAGTTCGCATCTGCATTGCATTGCTGCCCATGGAGACTACACCACACACTAATATGGGTTTTTCAGCACGGGTTGACAGCTGGTACCTCAGAACTGCTTGTGCTATTGATCTGTAAATGTAATCATTGCAACAATAAATCCTAAGTGAATCAGAAACCTCTAAAAAGTTTTTTTGGCATCAGTGTATTACAAATAGTAGGAGACCCGTAACTGAACGCTGTGGGTCTCCCTATGTGATTTCTCCCCAGTCACTAACGTTTCCTCTCCTTCCAGTATTGTTTGAATTATTTAGCACAACTTTTTCATTCTGTTTGTTAAGTATGATTCAAACTAGCTGTGTGTAAAGAAATTCTCAGTTGAGCAATCCCTTTGGAATCTAAATTGTGATATGCTATTTCTACCTAAATCTGAGACTACTCTTGAGTGCATTACTTTTTCAAGTATTTTGGAAATAGGTGTCAGTACGAAAACTGGACAATAATTGGGGTTGGGTTGGGTTGTTTTGCGAAGGAGACCAGACAGCGAGGTCATCGGTCTCATTGGATTAGGGAAGGACGGGGAAGGAAGTTGGCCATGCCCTTTGAAAGGAACCATCCCGGCATTTGCCTGGAGCGATTTAGGGAAATCACGGAAAATCTAAATCAGGATGGCCGGACGTGGGATTGAACTGTCATCCTCCCGAATGCGAGGACAATAATTATTTAAGTCTTTCTTAGCTCCAGGCGTATACAAACGTTTCACAACTGCACATTTTAATCTGTCTGGAATAATTCCCTATGCCCCTAATGCATTACATATTACTAAGGACATTACTTATTAAGTTAGAACAATTTTTCTGAATTCTGTTTGACATTACATGAGTAGCATATGAGCTTTTGTTTTCCACAGTTTTTTTATTTATATTAATTTCAGTGAAAGATGTAGTTGCTTCTTCAAACTACTTAACGTTTTATGGAATGACATTTTCAATACATTCTCTTGCTTCTTCAACAGAGACATTTAATCCTAATTCCGCTGCTACATCGTTTCAAATATTCCTGCTACACTGTTAAAAATACTTGCAACTTGTGAATTATCAATCACAACAATGTCATTTAGTTTAATTGTTATACACTGATGGGACGAAAGTCATGAGATACCCCTTAATATCATGTTCGACCTTATTTTGCCTGGTATAGTGCGGCAACTCAATGAGGCATGGACTAAACAAGTCATTGGAAGTCCCCTCCAGAAACAATGAGCCACACTTGTGAACGTATTGCCGGTGCAGAACATTGTGCACGAACTGACCTCTTGATAATGTACCATAAATTTTTGATGCAATTCATAATGTGTGAGCACTGTGACCAAATCATTCTCATGAATTGTCTGGAATGTTCTTCAAATCAAATACGAAAAACTGAGGCCTGGTGACACGATATGTTGTTTGGGAACATGAAGTCCATGAATCCTGCAGACAGTTTCAAAGTCGCTGAACGTAACCATATCCAGTCAATGATTGGTTTAGTTGGTCCAGAGGACCCCATCTATTCCGTGTAAATGCAGCCCGCACCATTATGGAACCACCACCAGCTTGCACAGTGAATTGTTGACAAGCTGGATCCATGGTTTTCTGGGGTCTGTGCTACACTCGAACCCTCCCATCAGTTCTTACCAACTGAAATCAGGATTTGTCTGACCTTGTTACAGTTTTCCAGTCATCCAGGGTCCAACCGATATGCTCATGAAACCAGGAGAGGAGGTGCAGACAATGTCACGCCATTAGCAATGGGACTCACATTGGCTGTCTGCTTCCATGCCCCATTAATGCCAAATTTTGCTACACTATCTTAACGGATACTTTCATTGTACATCCCACATTGATTTTTGCAGTTATTTCATGCAGTGCTGCTTGTCTGTTAACAATGATAACTCTATGAAAATTCTGCTGCTCTCGGTCATTAAGTGGAGGCTGATGGTCACTGCGTTGTCTATGGTGAGCGGTAGTGCCTGAAATTCAGTATTCTTGGTGCACTCTTGACTCTGTGGATATTCGGATGTTGAATTCCCTAACAATTTCTAAAACAGAATGTCCTATGCCTCAAGCTGCAGCTACAATTGCAAATTCAAAGTCTGATGATTCCCACTGTGGGGCTGTAAACACATTGGAAACCTCTCCACTTGAATCATCTCAGTACAAATGACAACTCTGCCAATGCACTGCCCTTTTCTACATTGTGTATGTTATACTACCACCATATGTATAAGTGCATATCGCTATCCCATGACTCTTGTCACTTCAGTGTAGTATCTTTTACACAGATTGTTTGTCCCATCCCTGTTTGACAATATCCTATATAGTTTTAATATTATTATCAGCATTATTAAATTCATATTAGTGGACATTTTAATGACTTTCCTTAAAATATAAGACCTCTATACATGATCCATTCATTTTCTGAGTTCTATATTTTCCGAAGTATTACATGTGCAAATATGAGTGATGCATGAATAGAACTGTAAACTCACAGAGTTTGCTTTGTGGCCCCCAGTTTGCATTACGAATGCAGTGCCTTGACAAAGTGGCAACAAAGCAAGAAAAGAGTTTGTGTGTGTTATAATATGCGAAATGTTTATCTGTTACAACAGTGCAGCATGCATTCAGAAGGAATTATGATCAAGAACCGCAATGTAAACAGAGCATTGCACACTGGTATCCACAATTTAGGGACAATGGTTGTCCCTGTAAACAGAAAAGTACTAATCAACCAAGTGTGTCAGATGTAAGAGTGGAGAAGGTAAGGGATACTTTCGTACGCAGTCCAGAAAATGAACAGTTTACACAAGCCACAATCTTGGAATTATCACAGCAAACTGTGTGGAAGATTTAACAACAGAGGCTAAATTTCAAACCATTCTGTCTGCAGCTCTTGCAATAATTAAAACCAGAAGATTATGGCTGGCAATCAATTTTGTATCATGATGCACTTGAGGATCAACATTTCACCTCCAAGCTGACATACAGTGATGAAGCAACCTTCCATTTACGTGGAAAGGTTAATCACCACAAAGTGAGAGTGTGGGGCACTGAAAATTCACACGAAATTTTCGGACATGAACAAGATTTGCTGAAGATTAATGTTTTCTGTGTCACAGATAAATATGGAAGGGCTCTTTTTTCTTCCCCCCCGCCCCTCCCCCCTGTGAGAAGACTGTAATGGGTACGTCTTCACTTCGCGTGTTGCGTCTGTGGTTGTTTTCACAACCGGCTCCTGATTCCATGAATTTCAGCTCCCAACAAGTTGGACATTGCATTTCTAGTTTGGGCACAGTGATGAAGTAAAGTCGCTCTGTTCCGTGGCCCCCACCCCCCGCACCCCCCAATGTCACCTAACCTAAGACCTCGTAATTTTTTCCTTTGAGGGTACATTAAGAACGTGTTTATGTACCCCCACACCCAAGAACACTGGAACAGCATACAGAACACATTGTAAACAATGTTGTTGTGATGCCCACTGAGAGGATGTTTGCTAAGGCAAGGATTGAACTTGAC